>NC_059072.1:299315956-299632721 GCF_020497125.1 Mauremys mutica
CTGTTAGACCAGGATCTCTGGGTTCAATGCCCCATCTATGCCAAACATAGGAATGTCCCACACACACACCCTCTCAGTTTTGTAAACTAGTTACATGCAGTGTTGCCAACTTAGTGATAGTTTGGAAATTTGAATTGAAATTGAAACATTAATACATACTTTAAAAGCATATAAAGTGTATGATAAAATACGTGTATCTGAAAAATTATAATAGATTTGAAAAGTAGGAACATAGACTAGCTTCTTTATTCAGCTTTTGTTTTTATGACAATGCCAGTGCATTCATTTCGGTTATGTTGGCCAACCTAATAATTTCAAATTATGATTTGTAAGCAAAGTCTAAATGAGCTCTCCCTGACAGCTAGTGATGAGCTGGGGGCTGGGGGAAAGGCTTCAGGACCAGATTGTATTTACAGTCACACCTAATCTACCTAGGTATCCAGCAAACAGAGCTGTGTTGCCCAAGTGATAGATTTTGGCTGGGGTTGGGTTACAAATCACTTGAATGGGCGGGGGAAGGGAGTAATGAAATGTTGTTATTCTTATTGTATGAGTAAAGGGCAGTAGAACTGTACTTAGCCTGTGCTGATTGAGGGCATCAAGAGAGAGGGTGGGGACAGGGGTTTTGTTGATGGTCTGCCTGAGTCACAAGTACTATTTGACCTGCCCCTCTCCACTGTTTAAAGAGAGAGCTGATTAGGCTCCATAGATAGTCTTTTGTTTTGTTAAGTGACCACTGCAGCTGAAATCACTGATAATCAGGTCTAAGTGCTTAGTCCTGCTTGTGGGACAGTGTTTCTGTGGAAGAGATGGCCCAGTCTGCACTAGCACCGAGGTTCCCCCACTGAGAGCTGAAATCACTGAAAGCTGATGGAACCTCAAGAGACCAACTCGCAGAGGGCACAGTGGCAAGTGGTAGTAGGTGATGGCGCAGGGCCATTGGCAAGAGAGCGATGGAGTTAACGGTGGCACAACAAACAACAGTGGCCAGAGCAAACAGTGAACAGCTGGAGGAATGAGCAAGGTGCCTTCTTGACCCCTACCTGGGAGGTGAACTCATAAGAAAGCACCTCTGAACTCTGAGTCTCCACTGAGCAAGGACAAAACCGGTGACTGTTAACGAGGCTGTTAAGAATGCTGGAGACACAACACAGTTCATGCGAACAAACATGGCTGTGGCATCATACTTTCTATTTAAGCAAGAGATACCATACACTACAAACTGGAGGCCAATGTTAAGTGCATTGTCACTCGTTCATCCTGAAGTTGAACAAGACCAGCAAATGCTCACTATCTTTCTGCAAGAAACTCTACTGACTGGCTAGAAGCATGTGGTGCAACAGTGAAAGACTCAACAGTTGAAAAAGTGAAGAACACCACATTCAAAAAAATTGCATACATGGCTGATGAATGCACTGATGTAAATGGGCATCAAGTATTAAGTCATTGTGTACATTATCTTGATGTCAATGGTAGGCCAGCATTTCTAGATGTTCAAGTTATAGAAGACACATTGGCTGCATCTGTGACAACCCACATCTTAGAAGAGTTAAATGCTTATCAATTGGACCCCAAACAGATGGCTGCTTGTGCATTTGATGGCGCTGAAAACTTCTCAGGAAGACATGGTGGAGTACAAGCTTTGCTCAGAGAAAAGTGTAACCCTAATCTCGCCTATACACACTGCAGAGGCCATCTACTCCAACTAGCAGTGGTTCTCAAACTTCTGTACTGGTGACCCCTTTCACATAGCAAGCCTCTGAGTGCAACCCCCCCTATAAATTAAAGCCACTTTTTTAATATATATTTAACACCATTATAAATGCTGGTGGCAAAGCAGGGTTTGGGGTTGAGGCTGACCACTCATGACCCCCTCTGTAATAACATCATGACCCCCTCAGGGGTCCCAATTCCCAGTTTGAGAACCCCTGAACTAGCGCTAGTACAAAATATAGAAGATACACTGGGACTGAAGTTCAAATTAGTCCAACCTGGGAAAACCCTCTGGCTTTTTCATGAGCGATCCTTGGCTGTTGTCTTAAAATTACTCCAGCCATTACTACTGACTTTGGAAAGTATCTACCAAGATGGGATAGATATAAATAGTGAGGCTGGTGGATTACTTTTGCTACTACATTCAGAGAAGACTATTGCCATTCTCTCTCTTGTAAGTCTATTCTTGAAACCACTTGGGTCATTAAACAATGCCATCCAGGCATCTGCTACAACAGTAGTAGATCTTTGATCCAAAGGTAGCTTCTATTGCTGGACAATCAGAGAGCTATCCATTGAAAAGGTACTGGAAGAAGCAAAGACTTCAGTCCAGAAGTTGACTGATGAAGGCATTTATATTGAATCCTTAAGTGAAGAGGACAAGAAGTGTTTGTTAAGACAATTGAAAAAGTACACAGACTTGATCCTTAAAAATCTACAACAGCGACTTCTAGATTCTACTCAGCCTCTACACAGCTTTTACAGATTCCTATAAAACACTGAGAGTTGAGTGGAGTGAGGCACTACCATCAATGGGGCTGCCATGTGCTCAGGACTGAATAGAGAATTTGAACACATAGTGGAATATCATATGACGAATATATGAAGATTTGACTTCAACTTCTTTTTTATCATCACTGGTGGCTCAACCCGATATTTATGCTATGTTTCCTGAGATGAAAAGTAGGGATTCATCTCTTGCTACTCCCAGTCACAACAGCTACAGTTGAGTGTTCTTTTTCATCACTGAATAGAATTTTTTGTTCTGAAAGAAGTCGCCTTCTGCATGATCATGTGGATGAACTAATGAGCATATAAGTTGAAGGAATGAAGTTCCAGACACATGAGAAGTCACCAAAGATGAACACGTTGCATTCAAGAAGTTCATTAACAGAATTGTGCAAAATTATAACAAGAAACCAAGAAGGATGTAGATGTAGTGCAGGGGTCAGCAACCTCTGGCACATGGCTCGCCAGGGTAAGCACTCTGGCAGGCCAGGCCAGTTTGTTTATCTGCTGCGTCCACAGGTTCAGCCAATGGTGGCTCCCACTGGCCGTGGTTCGCCGCTCCAGGCCAATGGGGCTGCAGGAAACAGTGCGGGCCGAGGGATGTGCTGGCTGCCAATGGGATCATTGTACTCATTACGCTGGTGGTATGGTGCTGGTTGGTACATGGCCTCCATCTTTTCTAGGCTCATTGTGAAACCAAAGCATTTTGAGTCATAGGCAAAGTAGTCCATGATAAGCTGAATGTCCTCTAGTGTGTACGCAATGAGGGTACAGTTAACAGCAAAATGGAGTTCTCTTAGGGCTGGTCTACACTATACAAATAGGTCCACACAAAGCAGCCTATATCAGCCTAATTATGTCAGTGTCTACACTACAGCCTTCCTCCCACCAATGTAAATGCTCTACTACACCGACATAATAACTCCAACTCCATGAGAGGCCTAAGGCTTATGTCAGTGTACTTAGGGTGTAGACACTGCATCTCTTACATCATCTGCTTTGTCAGTTTCACTGCAGGAGAGCTGGGTGGCTGGACCCTGCTCCTAGCTCAGAGCCAGGGTGAGAAGCTGGGGCAGCTTTGGACCCCATTCCCAATTGGGCACCTGGGCAGCTTCAGACTCTGCTCCCAGCTGGGAGTCAGGGAGAAAAGCCCAAGCACCCCTTTCCCCTGCCACTCCCTGCCTGGAACCAGGCAGCCTAGTCAATTTTATAGCTTGGTGGCAAGAAGCCCCGGGTGGCTTACCTGGGCTGCTGGCAGGGAACGTGGGAGTAGGGTATGAGAGGGGAACGGGGGAGAAGTCTCAGGTGGCTTCTACCAGCTCTAAGCAGTTAACGGGGAGCGGGTGGTGGGGGGAGCCCACCTAGAGCCTGCAGGGCAGCCAGGCTTCTGGCAGGGAGTTGCCAGTGGAGCTGAGAGATCCCATAATGCCCCTCCGAGGTCGGTGGAAGTGGTCCTGGTGAGGACATAAACCACTAACCCAAGGAGGGTACTGTGTACATACACCACCGCAGTAGTTACTGAAGTAGCTGTTTGTAGTTTAGACATACACTTCGTAGGTGTTTGATTGCCTTGGTGAGAGCTCTGAGTCACTGTAGATTTAGGCACCAGTCTGATTTTCAAAAGTGCTGAACATCCCACAGTTTCCCTTTAAGTCATAAGTAACAATGCACTTTCCTTATTTATAATTTTTTGGGGAAATCTAAATGAGTTTTTAAATGGAGGAATCAAAACCTTCCTTTGCTTTCTGTAATCTCCAAAAATCTCCCTGTAAAATAGTTTTATTTTTAAAAAAGTTTAACAATATATTAATAAATTAATCTATTCATAACTTGTAAATGAACTTCCTAATTTAGGAATTAGTCAGTGCTTTAATATTTTGTTTTGTTTTTAATTTAAATTCTCTTTGTTTTTACCTTAGGACTTGTCTATATGGGAAACATTTTTTCAGTATAACCTAAGGGATGAATGTAAACTGATACAGTTATAATGGTAAAGCTACTGTGTGGACAATCTTAGTGCAATATAAGGGTATGTCTACACTACGAAATTAGGTCGAATTTATAGAAGTAGATTTTTTAGGAAGCAATTTTATACAGTTGATTGTGTGTGTCCCCAATAAGTGCATTAAGTCAGCGGAGTGCGTCCATAGTACTGAGTTTAGCGTCGACTTTTGGAGAGTTGCACTGTGGGTAGCTATCCCACAGTTCCCATAGTCTCCACCACCCATTGGAATTCTGGGTTGAGCTCCCACTGCCTGATGGGGCAAAAACATTGTCGCGGGTGGTTTTGGGTCCATGTCGTCAGTCGCCCCTCCCTCATGAGAGAAACAGCAGACAATAATTTCGCGCCTTTTTTCCACGCAGACGCCATACAATGGCAAGCGTGCAGCCTGCTCAGCTCAGCTGCCGCTGTTGTGTTCTGGGTGCTGCTGGAAGCAGACGGTGCAGTAGGGCTGCAAACCATCGTCATGCTTCCACTGCCACTGTGCTCTCCTGCTCTGGCAGCAGACGGTACAATAGGTCTGCAAACCATCGTCATTGAATGACCGAACGACTGCTTCTGCTGCCACTCTGCTCTCCTGTAGACGCCATACCATGGCAAAAATGGAGCCCGCTCAGATCACCGCGGTAGTTATGAACACTGTAAACACCTCGCACATTATCCTGCAGTATATGCAGCCCCAGAACCTGCAAAAGCAGGTGAGGAGGCGATGGCAGCGCAGTGATGAGAGTGATGAGGACATAGACACAGACTTCTCCCAAAGCACGGGCCCTGGCAATTTGGACATCATGGTGGTAATTGGGCAGGTTCATGCCATGGAGCGCCAATTCCGAGCCCAGGAAACAAGCACAGACTGGTGGGACTGCATAGTGTTGCAGGTCTGGGATGATTCCCAGTGGCTGCGAAACTTTTGCATGCATAAGGGCACTGTCATAGAACTTTGTGACTTGCTTTCCCCTGCCCTAAAGTGCAGAAATACCAAGATGAGAGCAACCCTCACAGTTCACAAGTGAGTGGCAATAGCCCTCTGGAAGCTTGCAACACTAGACAGCTACCGGTCAGTCGGGAATCAATTTGGAGTAGCAAAACTACTGTGGGTGCTGCTGTGATCCAAGTAGCCAATGCAATCACTGAACTGCTGCTATCAAGGGTAGAGACTCTGGGAAATGTGCAGGCCATAGTGGATGGCTTTGCTGCAATGGGATTCCCTAACTGTGGTGGGGCAATAGACAGAACACATATCCCTATCTTGAGACTGGAGCACCAAGGCAGCCAGTACATAAACTGCAAAGGGTACTTTTCAATGGTGCTGCAAGCACTGGTGGATCACAAGGGAAGCTTCACCAACATCAACATGGGATGGTCGGGAAAGGTACATGACACTCGCATCCTCAGGAACTCTGTCTGTTATAGCCTCTGTCCTTCATGCCCTTTGAGATTTTTTCAAATATTTTGGCATTTCATCTTTTGGAATGGAGTTCTGATAGCATGGATTCGTCTCCCCATACAGCAATCAGATCCAGTTCCTCCCGTTTGGTCCATGCTGGAGCTCTTTTGCGATTCTGGGACTCTATGGTCACCTCTGCTGGTGAGCTCTGCACAGTCACCTGTACTGATCAGCTCGCCACGCTGGCCAAACAGGAAATAAAATTCAAAAAATTGTGGGGCCTTTCCTGTCTAGTGGCCAGTGCATCTGAGTTGAAAGTGCTGTCCAGAGCAGTCACAATGGAGCACTCTGGAATAGCTCCGGGAAGCCAATACTGTCAAATTGCATCCACACTACCCCCAAATTTGACCCGGTGATGTCGATTTCAGCGCTAATCCCCTCATCCGGGAGGAGTACAGAAATTGATTTTAAGGCCCCTTTAAGTTGACAAAAATGGCTTTGTAGTATGGATGGGTGCAGGGTTAAATCGATCTAACGCTGCTAAATTTGACCTAAACTCGTAGTGTAGAACAGGGATAAGAGTGCTTTTTTTTTTTTAATTAAGCTTATGTCACTTTGGAAGGGGTACAACTATATCAGTATAGCTGGTCAAACTTTCCCATTTAGAAAAGGCCTTAGAAATATAAACAATCTCTTTTTCTGGGGATCCCTCTTGGAGGATCCAGAAACATGGACAGAGCTCTCTCAGCCATTTATAGAGGTGTGAAGGATAATGATCTATAACAAAAGAACTGTTCTTCTGTTAGGCATTTGAGCTAAAGAGGCATCAAAGAGTTTCAGGCTTTGTCTACATGACAGACTCTATGCCAGCATAGCTATATTGGCATAGCTATGCCAGCATAAACCCCTAGTGTAAATGCAGTGTTCATCAAGAGGAGTTTGTCTGGTGATATAGGAACACCAGCTCCCTGAAGTACATTAGGTATGTCGACAGACGCATCCTTCTGTTGGCAAAGAAGCATCTACACTGAGGGTTTTGTCCATGTAGCGATGACACTAGCATTTGATTTTTTTTTACACATCCCTGACCAACATAACTATGTTGACATAAGATGGAAGTATACACTAGGCTTTAAAGAATTGGAATAAAATCACTTGTCTAAATTTGTCCATAAAGTTGTCCATTAAGTCTTCCAGGGAAAAACAGGATAGACAAGACCTGGATGTCTGAGGTAAAGAAGAGCAAGCAAGATATGTGTGTGTATGTCTGCATGTCTGTGTTAGAAAATCACTTCAGACTTTCTTAATACATCACAAATAGGAAAGGCAGGGAGATAGAGGGTAGATAGAAACCTAAAGTGCAGGTTGCCTTTAAAAGTTTTGTGACAGAAATCGTGTGCTTTCCAGGTGAGTCAAAATAAAGTAACAAATCTGAGGAGTAAGAAGAAATCATCTTTACTCTGTGCTTAAAAGCCCTAAGGGCTGCATTTGCACTATGTCACCTTATCACTCACCCTTAAAGTGCTTTATTGCTTAATCATGTAATGGTCTCAGCTTGAACAATATCTGGGAGAATGAAGAATCTCAGACTTCTTCAGTTCTCTCTCTAGAGCACTGTGTGTGATAAACCTGGAGGCTGGGTCAATATGCTTTTTGCTTTGTTAATGCTTGTTAAAATTCTATAAAATTCACTGCAAATTTCTGAAGGGGATAGTGAGAAAACTCTCCTCCACAAGGATATCTCTCAGCCCACTTTTAAGCATGATCCATAATTTGATCAAATGCTCTTGGGCACTATTAAATAGTAATAATGAACTTCACCTAAAGCCCTTAGTAATTTTGTTCCACATTTCCTTCTCTAATTATCTACTATTCCCTATTTATTATTGCTTCATTTCCTGCCTTGAGGCCTTCTAAAAATACTAAGAATGATAAATTAAACAATACATTTTGGCACCAAGTTAACCAGTGGGGAGGGTTATAATGTAATGGGTTATCTTCTGAATTAATTATTTCTGAATTATTTAATCTCAGCTTCTAAACAAAATTTCTTGCTAAAAGTATGGCACACTGAAAACCAAAGTACCTTCGTATCTTCTCTGTTGAATTAAAAAGCAAAATACTAAAAACACATATGTTTAAATGAAATTCAAAATGCCCCCCCATGCAGAGCTATAGCAGCCTTCCATTTGCATTTGTATTTATATTTTTGCTAATGAGCACTGTCTGCTGCAGAGAGCCATAACAATATTTTTCAGGGTAATCTCGCAAGTATAATCACTAGGCAATCGGCACTCTGGAGTTAGTCTTGTTACTTTAAAAAAAAAGTAATTGACTTTTACATTAAGTTCTTATGGGCCTTACTCAGAATCAGTTGTTTTATATTAAGATCTGACTTATTTGAATATTATAACTCTGTGTTAACCATTTGCGTTCTCCCCCCAGTCTCATTATGTCCTGGGATAACTGGTTTCTTTTCTATTATGATACACCAGTAGGGTGTAGTTTTCTCTTTTGAAGAATGTGCTATTTTGAAGAATGCTGACTTTAAGACGGAGGATGATAGTCATGATCCTTTTCTGTCTTTATGCTTTTGTCTTAACTCAGAAAAGAATGGTGAGATGTGACTTTTGAATATGTGCATGTTTGGAGATGTGTATATACATATTCCAGATGAATCCATCTACATATATTTATTTAAATTTCTTCCTATGCCAATAGTTAAAATTTATATATATCATGTTTCAGCTTTTGGCATAAACAAGAGCAGGGTGAAAAAAAAGACCATGTGGGTCATTCAGTCTGATCCTTTCTATTTGTGGGACAATATTACAGACAGTAAAGGATGGTTACGTAGTTATGGCACATGACTAAGCATCAGATGATTGGTGTTCTATTTCTTGATCTTTCACTGACTTTCTGTGTGGGTTAGGACAAGTCCCTCAACACTGCTCTGTTCGTCAGTTTCTCTGTTTGTAAAATAGTACTGCTTGCTTAACTCCAAGTGTATGTCCATAGTCCAATCCTGGGCTTTGACCACAGCTCTAGTAGACATACACAAGCTAGCATTAATCTATCCAGCTCAGGTCCTAGAGTCCTGAAGCTGAGGTTGCATGCACTTCAGCAAATGCTGTAAAAGCTGACCCACAGCCCTGGGTAGCTACTCAGGCAGTTCGTGCATACTGCAGCAGGTTCATGGCTCCAGGACCCGAGCTAGATAAATTAAAGCTAGCTCAGGTATATCTACCAGAGCTGCATTCACACCCCATGATGGAGGTATAGACATACCCATAGGCCCCATTAATGTTAAAGATGTGCTTAGATGCTATAGTAATGAGTGCTCTAGAAATATCCATAAGTACATAAAATGATTTGTTCACACTAGTATCTGTTCTAGCCTGTGGCAATGCAGATATTTCCCAGAAAGATGTTGGGTAGGAGAACACTTTATCATATACCGTATCAGCCAACAGAGAATGGCCCCACAGCAGCTTCTTTAACTCCTGATGACCAGGCTTACTATAATCCTAATGCTGATAATAAACCAGGAGATTTTGGGGGGCTTATTAAATAATACTTTTTGGGACAACTGAAATCTATTAAAAAGGAAATTCTAATTACTACATCTATTAGAAAGAAAAATAAACTAGGACAACAGATGTTCCATGTCAGACGTGATGAAAATATCACCAAAAGTCAAACAAGGAGCCACCAGCTAGACAATATAATTATATGTTGTAGTTTAGGACACAGGAAATGTATCTCCCCATGGCAATGCTTGGAGAATTACAGAGTTAAATCACTACTATTTTAAGAAAACTTTTAAAATAATATAAGGATTTTTACTTCTGTTGACATAAACATAAGACATCCAACTAGACATTAACTATTGGCTGGGTGCGGGGGGCGGGAGCTGAAGTTAATAATTTCCCAGAGGACTATACATCTAGATGGTTGTCTGTTGCTGGGGCAGAATTGCATTTTAGGTGGTGCATAGACCTTGTGCTGACCACCTATCTCAAGAGTGAATTATCACCCAGCAAGAAGTTAATGTGTGCATTTATATATATCAGCAGACCAGTGTTAGCAACAGTGGAGGCCCGAGGGCTTTCTCCATTTTGCAGTGCCATGATGCCCTATGGCAACTTTACTCCTGGAAGATTTCCCCAATATATGGAAATTGTCAGGTACCATAGTAAAACCATAGTATAACACCCTGCTCCCTGAAGCTGGTGTAGGGAGAAAGGCAAGGAATCTCCACTTAATCTCCAGACAAGTTCAAATTCTCCTAGAGCTAGCAATCACCAGGGCTGAGAAAGCTCTCTTCCAGACCTACTATAGGATCATGTTTCCACAAACCACACTAACTCAAGGAGAGTACAAGAGAAGACTCATATGTTCATGTTTCACTTTAACTAAACTCAAAGAGGACTTAGGACTCTTACCAAGTCATGTGTGTTGATCAAGTCAATAACCAAGTCAATTCTAAGTCATTACTAAATATATGTGGATAATGACACACATTGAAACCACCTCATCATGTCCCCAAGATCTAGTCCCATCCCATGCCCTTTTCTTCTCCTGATGTGCACATTTTGTCTAATTTTGTCACAGGCCTGAGCTGTAATCCTGAGTGGCAACTGCTCCTGTCTCCCTGGACATGGGAATTATGCTATGGCTTCCAAGCCAGACATGCTGAGAAGATTCCAATTTGTTAGGCAAAGTGCAAATTAAAAATAAACAAACACCAATCTTTGCAATAGCATATCAGTCCCTAATACACTCTCTGAGATCCAACGGCTGATTGTTCTTGCTCTCTTGTCTGGCAAACCTGCTCCAGATACTACTAAGTCATACCTCTTCCCTAAAGAAATGTGTGCCTACATGTACTGTAAGAAGGCCTAAATGCCCCGGTATTTTTAAAAAAAAACTGCCAGCAACTGGTACTGCATCAGTGGGAAACCATCCCCATGCACTACTGGAAACCTCTGAGTCCCAAGGATGAGAACAGGGGCGGCTCTAGGAATTTTGCCGCCCCAAGCACAGCAGGCAGGCTGCCTTCCGTGGCTTGCCTGTGGACAGTCCACTGGTCCCTCCTGCGGGAGGTCCACCGAAGCCGTGGGACCAGCGGACCCTCCGCAGGCAAGCTGCCGAGGGCAGCCAGCCTGCCGCCCTCGCAGCACCGGCAGAGCGCCCCCCACGGCTTACCGCCCCAAGCATGCGCTTGGCGTGCTGGGACCTGGAGCCGCCCCTGGATGAGAAGGAATGTAGCTTATCATTACAGCAACTGGACAGACTGGCTTAGTAGAGCAACTCATACAAACAACCATGTTAGCTGTATCTATCTGATCTTGCTAAGAAGCTCAGAGGCACAGGATAGCGAACATGCTACCTTTCTGCAATTCTTCAGTCTTTGTTGAGTATCCTTTCCCTCACTGCTAGGAGATGAGCTCACTGATCTTGAAGCCCTAATAAATCATAGGAAGAAAGCAGCCATAGCAGTAACTCTTCCAAACTTAACCAAATTAACCCATCCATATTGGCCTCAAAGCCCCTTAATGCTCATAGGGAGATTGGGTGCTGCTAATCAGACCACAGGACAAGCAGGCTATAAAGTCCTCCCTCATCGTCCTTATTATAAAGGTTTTTCCTGTACCCAAGAACCATACAGACTAGGGGAAAGGAGGGATGGGTATATAGATAGATACACTAGGTGCTTGGGTATTATTGCCCTCATGAAGGCAAATCACAGGTCTTTCTGCATGGTCTTCCAAAATTGTCTAGAGAAGCTTTTTCTTCTCAGAAAATCATGACTATGTTGAAATTAGTCCTATATGTCTGACCAGTACCGGAGACCACCAACTGATCCAGCAAACCGAAGTCTATTACACAACAAGGCACACTGGGAATTCTCCTGACTAATTGCCCTTCTGTGTCTGGTGTTAACTAATAAAACAGCTGTATCTGGAATCAAGGCATGTCATCATCTTGAAGGCATAGGATAGCTCCCTCCCTTCTGGTCAGTAAGAGGGTTCCTTAGAGCAACCAATGACACTATCTGACAAAGCCAAGCAATAATTATGCAGGAAAGGCAAAGGGCCCTGGCATCTACTTGGTGAAACCTCCTAAAATCCCATTCCAGTTAGGCACCATCCAGTGCAGAGGGCTCAGGCAGCTATGGAAAAGCAGTAGAGCTAAATTATTGTGAACACAGTCTCAGTAAATGTATTTCATCATTCTGGAAGCAAAAAGAAATAGTATCTAAAGAAATGTGATTGACCAGAATAAAAGAATTAAGAACAATGGATCAATTTACTGACTGGATTAAGTTGATAGCTGAACTGCTTGAGGAAAGGTGGGCCAAATTGGAATAACTGATCTAAACCAAAGAAACAAACAAACATTGTTTTTATGTTGTTGTTTTATATTAGAGAGATGACATTTGGAATGATGTTTCAATGCATATTTATCCATTTTGCAATATTTTCACTACACACGTCTGTTCAGAGACGTATCTCTTAGCAGAATTCCCTTTTCACATCTGAAAATAAAGAACATGAAAAATCCATACTACAACATATCCAATAGGTTATGTAAAGTCCAAAATGTCCATGTAATTTTTGAACATCAAACTATAAATTGGCTTTAAATAACAGCACAGAAGAATCACCATGTGGCATTTACAGATAACTATGCCTGAGTGGCTAAGTTCATTTTGAAAATATATTTATAATTGTTTTATGTTAATTGTTTTGGAAACAGCATCTACAAAAATTCAGAGGTTTATTGATTTATTGTAGAAATATCTGAAATTATCTTTGTCAAAGTCATCTAGCATCTAACACTGAAATAATCTTCTAAATTTTAAATATACAGAAATAAATCACTTCAACTACAATATTTTATTCCTAAAAAGCCTTGTATCACTTCATAAATAAAACTGCTTCCTGTTGGTGCAACCAAAACCTTAATGCACTCGATTAAATAAATGCAGATTTTTAGCTATTGTTTTGCTGCAAGCTTACTGCATTCATCTAAACATGCACAGATATTCTTTTACTGCATGTATACTCATACAGCAGAATACAAGCACTACACATTTGTTTTAGCTATTTTCTCACATTGGTGTATGGGCTAATGCTGTTAAAAATAAATTGTACTATTAGTCTTAGAGAAAAAAAAGAGGGAGTGCAGTTCATAACCAGGTCTTGAAATACGGGTAACAGAGAGTCCTGGGGTCAGTATACCAGTCTTTACAAAAACAAATCCTTCCTATAGCGTTTGCACATTGTTCTACCACTGGAGCTTTCAGCACAAGTTAGGCTTTTTTCTTTATTTTTTATTACAAGATTCATGAGCTGAAGCCTGCTATATTTCGTGTTCTATTTCTGCATTTTTCCATTATCCCACTGTCATGCACCTGACATCTGCATGCAAATGTACAGAATGACCTGTTCTATTCACAGTCATTCAGAAATAAGTACTGTAGTTATCTGGGAGAGAATGGAGAAACTGAAGTTGTATTTGTGGTCTTGACATGGATTTTACAAATGAAACTCCACTATAAATTTATATATGTATAAATGCTCTATAGATCATCATATTCCTTTTGTACAAAACTAGTCTTTGTTCTTTCTTCTTTTGACCATTTACAATCTCTCTCTATTCAACTTATTGGTATAGATAACAAATACCTTTGCAGGAATTAGAATAGATTCACAAACATTCTATGAACAGATAGGCTAAATTCACTGGATAATTTATTCATAATGCATAATCTAACCCATTCTAATGTACATGTGCACATGCACAAAACAACATGCATACAGTCAGGGGTTAGTTAATTCTTCTTTAATAGAGAAATCCATGGGAAAAAATGGATCTGGCCCATGCTAGGACCTCTTTGTGGTGGTAGAACAAAGGAAGAATTCCCACAGAATATTATGTATAATATTCCCCAAATTGCGCTCATACCAACCCAAATTCCTGTAGTGAATGGATGGGATGTGTCAATTCAAATTAAATACTATAAGCATTTTTAACCTTTTTTTCTATCTGGAGAGGCAGTCAGATGCAGTGGATAGGCCACTAGATTGGAACTCCAGAGATTAGGCACAGCACAGAACTCCCATCTGAGGAGAAGTCAGGGCTAAGGTGTCATTAAGCCACTTTTTTCTGCCCTCCTAATCCTGGGCTGCTCTGATGGGCTTCAGAGGCCCCTGGCACAAGATAGACAGCCCCAAAGGTCTGTCTACATTACAACAGCTTCCCTTTGCTGCCCAGAGGGGGCTCAGAATCTTCATAGTTGTGTGTGAGGAAGGCCTGCCTGCAACTGAGGCTACGTCTACACTACCCGCCGTATCGGCGGGTAGCGATCGATTTTTCAGGGATCGATATATCGCGTCTCATCTAGACGCGATATATCGATCCCCGAACGCGCTTATATCGATTCCGGAACTCCACCACCGCGAACGGCGGTGGCGGCGTCGATATGGAGAGCCCCGGAGATCGATCCCGCGCCGTGAGGACGGGTAAGTTATCGATATAAGATACTTCGACTTCAGCTACGTTATTCACGTAGCTGAAGTTGCGTATCTTATATCGATTTTTCCCCTTAGTGTAGACCAGCCCAGACTCTTCTCAGCTCTAACCCCTCCTTTGCCATGTCTTTATACTGAGGCTTATGAGGGGAAATTTGGCAGACAATCTTCCACAGACCTTGTCATAACGATAAAGGGAAGGGTAACAACCCTCCTGTGTACAATACTATAAAATCCCTCCTGGCCAGAGGCACCAAAATCCTTTTACCTGTAAAGGGTTAAGAATCTCAGGTAACCTGGCTGACACCTGACCCAAAGGACCAATAAGGGGACAAGATACTTTCAAATCTGGGGTTGGAGGAGGCTTTTGTTTGTGCTCTTTGTTTTGGTTGTGTTAGCTCCTGGGACTAAGAGAGACCGGACATCAGTCCATGTCCTCCAAATCTTGCTGAACAAGTCTCTCATATTTCAAACTTGTAAGTAACAGCCAGGCAAGGCATATTAGTTTCATCTTTGTTTTCTCAACTTGTGAATTTTACCTTTGCTAGAGGGAGGTTTATCCCTGTTTTGTTGTAACTTTGAAACTAAGGCTAGAGGGGGTTCCTCTGGGCTCTTTGAATCTGATTACCCTGTAAAGTTATTTTCCATCCTGATTTTACAGAGATGATTTTTACATTTTCTTTTTAATAAAATCCTTCTTTTAAGAACCTGACTGATTTTCCCATTGTCCAAAGACCCAGGGGTTTGGCTCTTTGATCACTTTGTAACCAATTGGTTAGGATATTATTCTCAAGCCTCCCCAGGAAAGGGGGTGTAAGGGCTTGGGGGGATATTTTGGGGGAAGAGGAACTCCAAGTGGTCCTTTCCCTGTTTCTTGTTAAATCACTTGGTGGTGGAAGCGTACCAGGTTTTAACCTAAGCTGGTAGAAATAAGCTTAAGGGGCTTTCATGAGGGTCCCCACATCTGTACCCTAGAGTTCAGAGTGGAGAAGGAACCCTGACAGATCTGTGTCAGTAGGAATCTTCCCTCAGCAGGAGCTGGGGCTTTTAGACCACTTTGGCCCTTTTACATGGCATAAGAGGGCTGGGGTGGGTGTGAAGATCTCACCCTTGGCTTCAGTTACTGGCTCTGTCACTGACTTGCTGAGTGACCTTAGGAAATCACTTCATTTCTTTGAGGCTTAGTTTCCCCATCAATCAAATCAGACTGAGAAGTGCTTTCCTTTGTACAGTGTTTTGGGTTATGGATGAAAAGCACAATATAAGAATTTGGTATTAATATAACGTTATGGAGAGTTTAATGGCAAGTACACGTGTATATCAGACTGGTAGCACCATTGTACTTTATTTATTTATATGTGTTTTGTTATGACTCCTAGAATCACCAGGTGAATTTGTTATTGACATTTTTCCAGCTCCTATTGTATTGTCTGAAAGCATCTTTTTGTTTAGAGTTGTTACCCCTCAGGGATGGAAAAGAAAGAACAATGGAATACGAGTGACTTTGTACCACTGAACTCTCACACACAGCTGGATCACTGGCAGGGCTCTGCTGTTGGGAAGACCACGGTGGTATTGTTCTATTATCTCCACTTTCAAGACACAGTGCTACGAATACTAATGAAGAGCAGCCACAATGAGAAAGAGGTGACTGGGGAGAAGATCCTCATAGAATGAGGAATAATAAAATGAGCCTGTCAACTAATGTTCTTATCTGACATTATATTTCTAAGTCAAGGCTATTACTACTGTACTCAATTAATAAATTGGGACATGCACTGTGCGACATGTTGATTCCTAAGTTTTGATTTGTCTCTCACCATATTATGCATTTAATGGATCACTCTATGCAGTGCCTCAAAAATACATCATTTCTCATTTCTTGAATGATGAATCCCTAAAGTGCACCAGAACAGTATTCTGTATGTCAATCTTAATTTGCCATCCAAATTTTTTGCAGCAAAAAGAAGAAAAAAAAAGTTTTGTAGTAATCACAGGTAAAGGATAAGGGGTAATATTGTGAAAGAATTTTATAATTAATTCAGGATAACCCATGCAAACAGATTTAAAATTGAACAGTGTGCTGCTGACTCTTCGCTAACCATTTCCCTGGAAAGTTTTTAATCATTATAAAGGTTCACCCTTATATAGCGTAAAATTCACCTGTGAATAGAGGACCTACATTAAGCTCTATGGTCCATTTAATTGATAGCATCAGGTTCTGGGCCATACATAGTGCCTCTTACCACTAGTTTGGGACACTAATTTAATGCTGACTCAGACAGTCACCAAGGTTTACTTGGATTTTACTTTTGGGGTTGAGGGTGCCTAGTCAAGTATTCACCAGGTCTGACTTTAGCTTTTGATAGCACAGCCCAGTGTTGTATTACTGCAGACATTTATTCAGCATGAGTAAGAATAACAAAAAAACCCTATATTTATAATTCAGTTATTCTGCCTCCAAATTATTGTCTCCTTTCATTTCCCATTCTCCAATCAATTATGTTTGTCTTAGCGTTTTACTTTTGCTAAAGCATAACAGGTCAACAATTGTCTCTGAAGCTGAACCCAGGACAACTCCACAATATACTTGCATATCAATGACAAGCATATCATTTCTGTAACTGGTTCAGTTTTTATTGGTAAGTTCACATATCCCCATGGTAACACAGGAAACCATATATAAAAGATGCAGTTTACGTGCAAATTTTCAGCAAAAGCCTTTAGCTTCCCTATGCATTCATTCATTCCTACATTTCAATTCACGTAAAAAAGTGGATTTGTGCTTGCAAATTTTGTTTGTACATAAGTTGTGTGCTTAGATATTATCTAGGTATATAATATGCATGTGAAAAACTTGGGCCTGCAAAATTGTGGCCACAAGTGTATACTTGAAATTGAGGCCCCCCTGAAAAAGAAACTTGACTCTTGATGTTTCATAATCACTACTTAAATACCTACGAGTCCAAATTTCACAAATTAATTATGCATGTAATATGCATTGTGAAAGATATGTTAAATATTATATAAATATACTCTGGCAATTCAATTAATTTTCATGTGATAGGAGTCACTCACAGGTAGAGAAACACAATATAAATACAAATAAATCATGATGACAGTGCAACAGAGTGTGTATGAATTAATTATCCTCAGTACTTTTATGTCACATTTGATGTACATGCCTCCTTGTATTAGGCCTTATGTCTAGGGTGTTCTTCTCTTTAGGTAATTTAAAATTGTAACTTCATTTTTGAGAATTAATTACAACTATTTTATAAAACTGTTTTCTAACAGTTGTAATGCAGAATGGTGGTCACTTTAGTGGAGAGGTTTTATTGCCCTGATGTGAGCTTTCGCTGAGAGATAATTAACTGGATTTGGAATACTCTTCAGCTATTCAGATCACAGCTTTAATCCAAGACATTCTATGATTCACTTTTGTCAACTGCAATATGTTTCCATTCAATTTATGAAATTGTATAGGCTGCCACACTTCGTAAATTTAACACATTTACAACTTTTTTTTTTTCTTAACTCAAAAAACTGTTTTGTGCCCTAGTGGATAAGTTGACTGAATGGAGCAAAACCAAAGAGATCTTGTGTGCATTTGTTCTCATTAGAAATTTTGAAGCAGGCTGTGACTCAGGAAGTCTCAGTTTGCTTCCTGGTTCTCCCCAGATCTTTCCCAGGGAGTATATGTGACAGATATTTCAACGTCATGCAGTATCTTTGGGGCACCCAGCAGAGAAGGAGATAGATACAGATATAGAGGGAGCTGATGGAAACACAACTGTCTGGTGTGGTGGTAGCTTTATTGTTCTTTCAGAAAAACTGAAAACAACATTTTAATGAAGCTTTGCACTGGCGAGGGAGGAACGTGCAAATATTTAAAGTGACAAGACATGTCAACCCTACTTTTAAAAAGTTCCCAAATATATATACCAGTGGTTCTCAAACTGGGGCCCCTGCTTGTGTAGGGAAAGCCCCTGGAGGGCTGGGCCGGTTTGTTTACCTACCGGGTTCACAGGTTCGGCTGATCGCGACTCCCACTGGCTGCGGTTTGCTGCTCCAGGCCAATGGGGGTGGCAGGAAGCAGCGCGTGACAAGGGATTTGCTGGCCGCCACTTCCTGCCGCCCCCATTGGCCTGGAGTGGCGAACCACGCCAGTGGGAGCCACAATCAGCCAAACCTGCGGACCTGGCAGGTAAACAAACCAGCCTGGCCCACCAGGGGCTTTCCCTACACAAGCAACAACCTCAGTTTGAGAACCACTGATATATACAGTATCATTTACATGGCCAATATAAAATACTATGTAACCTATCTGAAAGTTGTGGATGGACTACTGCAGACTCTCAAATTGCAGGGGATTACTCTACCCTGAAATAGCCACTCAATAACTAAACACATAAGTTCACATGCACCACCGGCTCTTGCACTCTCTTGGGATAATGTGGTGATGGTGGTGCAGCAGTGTCCTGCATAACAGGAATAGTTGATGTTAAGGAATCAACTAGACCTGGTACCAAAGTTTCTCCCAAGAAGTCCTCAAAATTAGGAGGTGTAACAGCAAGATGGTCAATTAGAAGAACAGAAAGCAGCAGCGCAGGAGCCAGCAAATAGAGCTGAAAACAGGGGAGTTTGAGTGGGGGTTCTGTTGAAGGAGAAAGAAGGAGGCAAGCCCCTGTTCCTTAGGGGTAGTGAGTGAGTTTTTGTGTGTGTTTTTGTGGGTTACTTTTTCCAGTTTTTGGAGGCTGGTAGGGAGCAGTGTGCTGTGAGAGAAGCATAGTCTTTGATCACAGCAGTTCCCTGATCAGGGGGTGGGGTTTCCCTGATTAGGAGCCTATAAAGGCAGCAAAGCAGCCAGTCAGGGGCACAGGAGCCAGCAAACCGAGATGAAAACAGAGGAGTTTGAGTGAGAGTTTGGATGGGTTTTACAAAAGGTAGATCAAACTAAACCAACCTGATCTCCTTTTTTGAAAAGATAGCTGATTTTTTAAACAGAGGAATTGCAGTAGATCTAATCTACCTGGATTTCAATAAGGCATTTGAAACAGTTCCACATGGGAAATCAGTAGTTAAATTGGAGAAAATGGGGATTAATATGAGAATTGAAAGGTGCATAAAGAACTGGTTAAAAGGGAGATTACCATGGGTCATACTGAAAGGTGAACTGTCAGATGGAGGCAGATTACTAGCAGAGATCCTCAGGGACTGGTTTTGGGACTAATGTTATTTAACACTTTAATTCATGACCTTGGCACAAAAAGTGGGTGTGCCCTACTAAAATTTGTGGATGACACAATGTTGGGAGGTATTGGGAGGTGCAGATATGGGCCACTAGGATGATCTGGGGAAGGGAATGGAAAAATTACCATATGGGAGAAGACTCAAAGACGTTGGCTTGTTTAGCTGAAAAAAAGGAAGGCTGAGAGGAGATATGATTGCTCTCTATAAATACATCAAAGGGATAAATACCAGAGAAGGAGAGGAGTTATTTAAGTTAAGCGCCAATGTAGACAAGAACAAATGGAGATAAACTGGCCATCAACAAATTTAGTCTTGAAATTAGGTGAAGGTTTCTGACAATGGGAGGAGTGAAGTTCTGGAACAGCCTCCCAAGGGAGCAGTAGGGGGTGGGGGGTAGGACCTAACTGGCTTGAAGACTGAGACTGATAAATTTATGGAGGGGCTGGTATGATGAGACCGCCTACAATGCTATGTAGCCAATCTGAAACTTCTAGCAGCAAATATCTCCAATGGTTGGTAATGGGGCACTAGATGGGGATGGTTCTGAGTTACTACTGAGAATTCTTTCCCAGGTGTCTGGCTGCTGAGTCTTGCCCACATGCTCAGGGTCTAACTAATTGCCATATTTCAGGTCAGGAAAGAATTTTTCCCTGGTCAGATTGACAGAGACCTTGTTTTGTTTTTTGCCTTCCTCTGCAGTGTGGAGCATCAGTCACTTGCAAGTTTAAACTAGTGTAACTGGTGGATTCTCTGTTACTTGAAGTCTTTAAATCATGATGTGAAGACTTCAGTAACTCAGCCAGGGGTTATGGGTGTATTACAGGAGTGGGTAGGCAAGGTTCTGTGATCTGCAATGTGTAGGAGGTCAGACTAAATGATCAAGATGGGACCTTAAGGTCTTAAAGTCTATGAGTCTAAGAGAAAGTACTACTAGAACATCCCTGGACTCTGGGTCTTGTCAAGGCTACAACTCGTCCATATGTCATTTCCATATAATACCATCGGATAATTTTGCCACATATAAAACTGATCCCATGCATTTTACAAGATCTCCAGGTAACCATTTCACTCCACAATCATAGTTCATAGGTGCAAGTTCACATTAAGTCTCCGACTTGAAAAGAATGATAATGAGTCTCATGTCATCAATTAATCTGAATAGCTAGGGATTTGGCTACTTGTGAGGCAATATGAGGATGTAGAGGGTCACAGTAGGTATGCAAAGATCACTTCAAGAAAAGAATTGCAGGTGACTCCTGGGTAGTAGCATGTAGTATGTTCCTAGAGACAAGCAAGAAATTGTCAAATTTCTGCTGTTGCCTCAAAATTGACTTGCTAACTTTTAAGGCATACATACCTGTTTGTATGAAACATTCCACTAGTCCATTTGTAGTAGAATAGTAAGGACCAGAGTGTATGAGCTGAATTCCATTTGAAACTAGGAACCTCTGAAATTCTCCATGCAATTGAGGTCTGTTGTCACTCATTGACTGTAACAGGAAATCAAATTGGCTAAACAAGGTACAAAAATGTCCAATGGTCTTGGTAGGTTTCATAGAAGGAATTCTGACCATTTCTGACCATTTCAAATGGGCATTGACTATCACCAAAAACATATAACCTTCTAATGGTCCAGCAAATTGTGTATGAATACATGTTCAATGAGGCTGAGGCCATGACCCTGGATGTAGATGACCTGGGCCAGGATTGTGCTGATATGCTGACATGTAGTACTCTTTGCCTTCCTCTGAATATCTTTGTTCATCAATGGCCACCAGACATGATTCCAGCTATAACCTTCATCTGTACAATGACAAAATGATCTTGGTGAAGAGCTTCCAAAACCTAAGATTGAAGTGATTTTGGAATGATTACTTGCATTTCCCATAAGATGCAACCATGACTCACAGATAATTCACCTTGATGTGTAAACTGGGGATTCTTCAGATCCAACACTATAGCTTGTAGTGTCATTTGCATCTTTAGTGGTTTATTTGTTGATGTCTGTGCTATCCATTAAATTGAGATAGAAAATGTTGTCTGAAGTTTTTTGGGGGGTTGACAAGAGTTTGGGTACTGCAGGCACTACAGCACATCAGCATTGCCATGCTAAGTCCCTTTACAGAATTGAATAGCATAGGAATGACCTGAAAGTAGCAATGTCCATAGTTGCATTTGAGCAGCAATCAATAATGGAAATCCATGTTTCCATCCAAAAACTGAAAGAAATGGCCGATCATCTGTCAGTAAGGTAATATGTCTATCCTACAGATAAAATGGTTGAGGTAATATGTTTTATGGGTACAACTTCTGTTGCTGAGAGAAACAAGCTTTTGAGCCACACATAGCTCTTCTTCAGGTCTGGGAAAGTGGCCCAGTTTCACAGCAAAATATAAGGTGGAACAGATTGTTTAGCATAAGTAGTTAGCACATATTGTAAGGGACCAAGTTGGTCCAGTAAAACATATTACCTAACTCACCTTGTCTCTCCAATATCCTGGGATTGATATGGATACAAAGACTCCTGTGGCACCTTATAGACTAACAGACGTTTTGGAGCATGAGCTTTCGTGGGTGAATACCCACTTTGTCAGATGCATGTAGTAGAAATTTCCAGGGGCAGAGATAACTAGACCTAACCAGATCAGCCACACCATCACCGGTTCATTCACCTGTACGTCCACCAATGTAATATACGTCATCATATGCCAGCAATGCCCCTCTGCCATGTACATCGGCCAAACTGGACAGCCTCTACAGAAAAGGATAAATGGACACAAATCAGATATTAGTAATGGCAATATACAAAAACCTGTAGGAGAACACTTTAGCCTCCCTGGCCACACAATAGCAGATCTTAAGGTGGCCATCCTGCAGCAAAAATCTTCAGGACCAGACTTCAAAGCGAAACTGCTGAGCTTCAGTTCATTTGCAAATTTGACACCATCAGCTCAGGATTAAACAAAGACTGTGAATGGCTTGCCGACTACAAAACCAGTTTCTACTCCCTTGCACACCTCAACTGCTAGAACAGGGCCTCATCCTCCCTGACTGAACTAACCTCGTTATCTCTAGCCTGCTTCTTGCTTGCTTATATATACCTGCCCCTGGAAATTTCCACTACATGCATCCGACGAAGTGGGTATTCACCCACGAAAGCTCATGCTCCAAAACGTCTGTTAGTCTATAAGGTGCCACATAACTCTTTGCTGCTTTTACAGATCCAGACTAACACGGCTACCCCTCTGATATATGGATACAACTACACTGCATACCGTACAGATAGGTATGGAACTTCTGAATTCCGAAGGCAATGCTGAGAGCTTCTTCCTCTATTTGTGCATAGTTGTTATCAGGAGTAGTGAGCATTCACGATGCAAAGACAATTGGTTTCTACATGCCATTAGGATAAATGTAGGACAGGGAGGCAAAAAGCTGTGCATATCTTCCTCCACATTGAGGGAGAGGGTGAATTTCAATGAACTTACGCAGTATATGTCCTCTGTGCAACACAAGATGATACAATTTGGGGTTTGCACTCCAGAGGTGGGTGTGCACTTTAGTATCTGGGCAGTTTCTTAGCTGAAGCCTTTCCATGCAGCGGCTAGTCAGAAAGCCTGTTTGCATGTTACAACAGCTGGGTGTGTCCCTACCTGTGTGTGTGCAGGTAAAGTGCAGTCAGAAGCCTGAGGGCTTGGCTGGCTTCCCTCAAAAATAAAGTGTGAAGGGAGCCCAGGCTGGTGAGACAGACGGGCTCAGCGGTACCCCAGGTTCAAGTGGTGCCCCAGGGGGAACCGAACACAACTGGTATGACAGGTGCTGTCCACTCCCTGTGTGAAACCAGTGACAAGACTACAATGTTCACTAAATGGTCCGAATCAGCTTCCACTAGAGACTTCAATTAACATGGGGTAACTGTTAGGTCTGACAGCCACCCAAAATATTGCAATTCCAGAGTTTTGATATTGACTTCAAAGGGCCAGAATTTCATCCCTGGTTTCTATTCTCTGATCTACCTCTCACTTATTGTGTCACCATGGGAAAGGGATTTAGGTGATGTGATGCTGAGCATGTCAATGCCTAACTTCTAGATGCCTACAAAATCACAGGAACAAAACTGAAAATCCATAAAGCTGAGTTAGGAGCCTATTCTCCCTATACAAAGAATGGAGAGAGACAGGCATCTTAGAACGAGGACACTTGGTGGGGATCTGCCTGAGCTAGCCAATGGGAGATTCTAATGAGGTGTGCTAAGCCATACCCCTCTCACAAAGCTAAATGCCTAAGTCCAGGCTGCAGGGAGGAGTGGAATGCACAACTGGGACCCCCTTTGCTGGAGTTAGAAGGCTTGGGCGCCTAAGGTGTTTCTTGTGAGAATGACTTAGGCAGGCACCCAAACTCCACACAAATCAGATAAAGGAGGGGATGACCTGCCAATGGCCAGGCACGAGCATGGGATGTGGGAGACCCCCTTTCAGTTCCCCACTTTGCTGGAAGAGGAGAAAGGATTTGAAGAGGGGTCTCCCACACCACAGGAGAGTGCTCTAACCACTGAGCGATGGCCTATTCTGATGTGGGAGCTCCCTCAGTCTCTTCTGTTGAAGCTCTTCCACTGTGTATAAATAATTAAAGCATCATTAGACTAGAGAGAGAGAGAGAGAGAATGACTCTGTAGCCCACTGATTAGGGCACCCACCTTCATGGTTGGAGACCCAGACTCCAGTCTCACTACTCCAATGACACTTTAATTATTTATACAAAGTGGAACGACTTCCTCAGGAGAGATTGAGGGAGCCCAGCATCCGAACATCCCATAGCCCAGTGGTTAGAGCATTCTCCTGAGATTTAGGATCCCCTCTTCAAATCCTTTCTCCACCTTTGGTAGAGGAGGAACTTGAACTGGGGCCTCCCAGATCGCAGATGAGTGTTCTAACCAGTGGGCTAAAAGTTATATGATCACATCAGCTGCTGCTGCTAGATTTTGAATGGGATCTGAGCTGGCAAGTGGCCTCTACACATCCCTACTGGATTGGGTCTGACATCTGTGATAAGCAGGCACACACCTACCCTTTACAGCATGTGGGGCTTATGTAGGAGATAGGGGCTTATGTGGGAGAGAGGCTTCTGGACACCTAGAATGAGGCAGCAGAGCATAAGCCCAGAGGCATAAACTGAGGTACCAAGGGAATTTTACCCTGAAAGTGTAAGTGTAGAATGAGTTTAGGTGCTTACACAGTTCAGCAGGAGTTTAGTGAATCACAATGGACCCTAAAACTGAGATTTAGGTGCTTAAACACGTATTTAGACAACTAAGTACCTTTGAAACTAAGTACCCCAGTCTCTAATTCAGCAAAGCAATGAAGCACGTGCTTCACTACATCACAGTACAGCACATGTTTAATTTAAATACGTACTTAAGTCTCACTGACTTCAGTGGAACTTAAGTTCTTAAGGGCGGTGCTGAATAGGTATGGATTTCACCACATTCTTAATGCTAATATTGCTGTACCAGGGCCTTGATTGCTCTTTACCTCAATTTCTCTATCTGTAAAATAGGGATAAAGCTGTTTAGCTGCCTTTATGGAGCACTCTAAAGTATCCAGATAAAAAGTGATATACAAGTGCAGAGCAGTGCTATGAAGTTATTTCTCTTAACTATTTTTTGCATATGTTAAATGTTTCTAATCAGATAGTAATTTACAGCCACATGGAGCATCTGCTTCATTCCTGATAAAAGTGAGCAAGCTGATATGCCAGCCAGGCAGTGGTTCATAAAGGGAAGAAAAATTTAGGTTTGGAAACACTCCTGTTGGAGACAAGTTTCAACCTCAACACTTACCTGGAATGTTCAGTTTCAGTATAATGAAAAAAACCACAACAACAAACAAACGAAAAAAACCCAATTTGTTTATGTTTTTTTGCTTGTTTTTGACAAGCAAAGAAACACTGCCCTTGTATTGGTTTTTGCCACCACTTACATTTCTCACTTCATCCTTTCCTTGTATTTTCATAGGATAATAAAGCAGCAGTTCACCTCTTAGATTAGGAAAGAGAAAAGGAAGAAAGCATCAGAAATCCTTTAGGTAGAGATGTCAGTGTGATAACCATTAGGAAGAATAACATGGATTTTATATTACTGTAGCTTCCCTTCAACTGCTGCATTTACAACTGCTTTCACACTAAGAAGATGCAAGAGTGTGTGAGAGGGAGAGTTAACAATGGAGCTTGTAATGTTAAAAGGTATGGAAACATGCATTAGTTTACCTAATAAGTTGCAACCTAACTGGTGAGTCTGTTTCCCAAAGAAGGAGCTTGTCACTGTAGAAATATTTCTTGTCTATATCTTCAACACTAATACAACTGGGACAGTGGCAGCTTTCATTGCCTCACTTTAAACATTCTACAAAATTATTTAAAGTCAGACAATATCGACATATCTGCTTCTGAGAGTGTCAGACACATTTAAGAATGTGGCATATTTAGGCATAGTTGTTATGCTTATAAGAAGCACATGGGATCTTTTTCAGGGGAAAAGGCAATATGCCGCATTTATTGAAGATACAACAATTAGCATATGCATTCAATCACACACACACACAGACACACACATAGAGTCCCACCAGTCGATGTTATAGTTACCCATCCAGAGTCTGGATCAATCTAGTGGACAGCTAGGTTGAGCACAGGTAGGTAGGAGCCAGGTTCTGTTAGTCACGACACAATGCTCTGGGGAAGTCGTGGCAGGATGAACCCAAAGTTTCATGGCAAGGCACCATGTTTATATAGTAATTTTCCTTCACTGGGACCAATGAGTTTTGCACCGTCATGCTGTAATCAATTGTTGAGTCACCTTTGTTTTTGATGCGTTAATATCCGAACATTCCCAGATATTACCCAAAACATTTTGTGTTCAAGTGATGCTAAATTAAGAATTTGCTTCTCAGTACATCCTATGGACAGGCAGTTTTATTCCCTAATTCTATTTGTTGTTTATACA
Organism: Mauremys mutica; assembly: GCF_020497125.1. Lineage (NCBI taxonomy): Eukaryota > Metazoa > Chordata > Testudines > Geoemydidae > Mauremys > Mauremys mutica. The sequence continues at coordinate 299,342,638 of NC_059072.1, forward strand.
GCAGCCAGGAGGTGATGTTTAGCCACTGCCACATATTCCCTGTTGCTTTTAGGTTTCCAAGACCTATTTGTGCCTAGTCCACAGAAGTATCTGCCTGCTTGTGACAAGGAACTTAATTTATTCTTAATTACCTCCAGGTCTACAGTATTCATAATTCCTGCTCCAAAAGCAATCCCTTCTAATATGGTGTCTGCTACATGAGGATGTTTCCCTGTTAACAGACTGGCATTCCTTGACTTCCACACTCTGCAACATTGGTTTCTATAAATACAGTTAAAATGCTTATCAATTATTTTTTTTTTCCTAATGCAGTAGTTTTCAATACACAACAATGCTAACAAGACTAACAACACAAGGCAAAACATAAAACACAATACAATTTTTTTGTTGTGACAGTAGATTCATGGTATTCTGGGTTGCTTTTCAGCTGGTACCAGCTTTTTCTGATTTTCTGAAAGACAAAAAGAAAATGTTTCTACCCCTTTTGTGGTGGCAGATTATTGCTTAAAATATCCCTTTCTTTTACAAATACCCTTGCTGACTGCAGGGAAAACAGAGGAATTACACTCATGCTTTCCTGTGTATTTATTCTATGGGCAGGCCAGGTTTCAGTGGCTTCTACCTTTTAAGGATTTAGGGTGAATTATCCCATTGTTCAGTTATTAAGTTCATAAGTAGTGTACCTCAGTTTTTCTTTTCATACAGCAGACCAAGTTTGTAATTTTTTTATTTTTTTTTTCTGCTGTGCTAAGCTTTAAGTTTATTTACAGGTAATAGTTGAGAAGCATTACCCTATGACCTTAAAGGATTTTTCCAAAAATCATACACAATATACAATGTTACAGGGGTACTTATTAACATTAAATTTATCCCAATGTATAATATTAACAATAACATTAGCATCAAATTTATTAAAGATATCTTGTTATACTATGAATTATATCCTTGGGGTTTTGGTGAATTAAAAGGTAGGGGTGTCATGCATATAAGCAGACCCCTTTTGTATTTGTCTTCAGATTTCAGCACCGTATATATATATATATATTACTTAGGGTTAACCTGTCCCTTTCTTATTCTTAGATTTGACTCTTTTTTTTTTACCTTCCTCTGTAGGGTCATAATTTGAGCCTTTTGGTTTCAGGTAGTTTGTTTGCTGACCAGGTATGTCCTTTATCTGCAGCTTCTTTGTGCTGCCATTTATGGGCAGTTCTATGCTTTCTCTATCAGTTAGGTAATTTGCATCAACACAGACACTTTCTGGTTTGCTTTTGGATCCAAAGCCATCAGCAGAGCTCAGAGAGTCTGTCTTAAAAGGGACACAATCAACTTTCACCAGAGCTTTGATTACTTTTCACTTAAAACTCAAGCTTCCAAAACCCACAGCGATTTTAAAAAGAAAACCGAATCTATTGTGGCTCCTTTCAGAGCCCTAATAGGATTTTAATTAAGTAGCATGTTTTGTTTGCATTTCTTTTACCCCTTCTACAATATATACTGCACATGTCCTGGGAAAAATGCACATTCCTTTCATAGTATCGGAGGGGTAGCCATGTTAGTCTGGATCTGTAAAAAGCGACAAAGAGTCCTGTGGCACCTTATAGACTAACAGACATATTGGAGCATAAGCTTTCGGGTGAATACCCACTTCGTCAGACACATGTGGTGGAAATTTCCAGGGGCAGGTATAAATATGCAGGCAAGAATCAGTCTAGAGATAACGAGATTAGTTCAATCAGGGAGGATGAGGCCCTCTTGTAGCAGCTGAGGTGTGAACACCAAGGGTGGAGAAACTGCTTTTGTAGTTGGCAAGCCATTCAGTCTTTGTTTAATCCTGAGCTGATGGTGTCAAATTTGCAAATGAACTGAAGTTCAGCAGTTTCTCTTTGGAGTCTGGTCCTGAAGTTTTTTTGCTGCAGGATGGCTACCTTTAAATCTGCTATTGTGTGTCTAGGGAGGTTGAAATGTTCTCCTACAGGTTTTTGTATATTGCCATTCCTAATATCTGACTTGTGTACATTTATCCTTTTCCGTAGGAATTGTCCAGTTTGGCTGATGTACATAGCAGAGGGGCATTGTTGGCACATGATGGTGTATATTACATTGGTGGACGTGCAGGTGAATGAACCGGTGATGGTGTGGCTGATCTGGTTAGGCTCTGTGATGGTGTCGGGGGTGTAAATATGTGGGCAGAGTTGGCATCGAGGTTTGTTGCATGGATTGGTTCCTGAGTTAGGTCAGGTCTATACTTACCTGCCGGGTCGACGCGTAGCGTTCGACTTCTCGGAGTTCGAACTATCGCGTCTAATCTAGACGTGATAGTTCGAACTCCAAACGCGCTCCCATCGACTCCGGAACTCCACCACCGCGAATGGCGGTGGCAGAGTTGACGGGGGAGCCGCGGACTTCGATCCCGCGGCGTCTGGATGGGTGAGTACTTCGAACTAAGGTAGTTCGACTTCAGCTACGCTATTCGCGTAGCTACGCTATTCGCGTAGCTGAAGTCGCGTACCTTACTTCGACCCCCCCACCCTAGTGTAGACCAGGCCTTAGAGTTACTATGGTGCGGTGTGTGATTGCTGGTGAGAATATGCTTAAGGTTGGCGGGTTGTCTCTGGGCGAGGACTGGCTTGCCTCCCAAGGCCTGTGAAAGTGAGGGATCATTGTCCAGGATGGGTTGTAGATCCCTGATGATGCGTTGGAGAGGTTTTAGCTGAAGACTGTATGTGATGGCCAGTGGAGTTCTGTTGGTTTCTTTCTTGGGCTTGTCTTGCAGAAGGAGGCTTCTGCGTACACATCTGGCTCTGTTGATTTGTTTCCTTATTTCTTCATGCAGGTATTGTAGTTTTGAGAATGCTTGGTGAAGAACTTGTAGGTGTTGGTCTCTGTCTGAGGGGTTGGAGCAAATGCGGTTGTACCTCAGCACTTGGCTGTAGACGATGGATCGTGTGGTGTGTCTGGGATGGGAGCTGGAGGCATGAAGGTAGGCATAGTGGTTGGTTGGTTTTCGGTATAGGGTGGTGTTAACGTGACCATCACTTATTTGTACCATGTTGTCTAGGAAGTGGACCTCCCGTGTAGATTGGTCCAGGCTGAGGTTGATGGTGGGGTTGAAGCTGTTGAAATCGTGGTGGAATTCTTCCAGAGTCTCCTTCTCATGGGTCCATTCCTATTCCTTTCATAGTTTAACTTTTAAAACATTATATTACCCATATCAATTTTTACATAAGGTGTAACTGTTTCTTTTGTGCTTACAGAGTTTTCATTTACCCCTATCAAAGTGACAGTCTGATTAATCAGAGCCACCTTAAGGCTCAGTGTTTCTAACATTGCTTCTTTGTGCATCTCACCTCTCCTGTTGCTCCAGACGGGCACTGTCTTTTTTAAAAAAAATCTTATTCTTTTACTACAGTTCTTATCTGCTATTTTGTTACCAAAAACAAATCAAGAATCTCTTTCCATTCTCCTGATTTTGAGTACCCTGCTGCAGCCACAACTTTGTTTTTTAAAAATATATTGAACATTATAAAGCATTAAGGTACCTTAAGGGTTAAATGCTAAATACCAAAGCCAAACAACACTAGTTACCTGTGTATGGCATACAGTGTCTGTCAGTTTTGCAATTTTGAATGAAAGATTCAAATGGATTTTAGTGGTATTATTTAAAAACAAAACAAAAACCAATTTATCTTAAAACCACAAAACTGAGTTTTACAAACCAGGAGTCATGATTTAGGTCCTTAAAACCTCACATATTTACACAATATATGTATACACACATTTTTTCTTAACATCATTTACACTGCTTTAATTTTTTCACAGCTGCACATAGATCACATTTGAATACATTTTGGGGCAGTTAAGTTCCAGAAACTCCATATATTTTTTTAGAGAATTTGACTAAATTGTTCATAGTCAAATTATCAGATTGTCTCTTTGCCTGGCTTATTTCCAGACATTCCTTGGGAAAAGGGCCCTTTTTTCCTCCAGAATGGCCTACCATTATCCCTAAGCTCCTCATTAGCCTCATTAAAGACTGAGGCAAAGTATTTGTTTAGATATTGGGCCATGCCTAAATTATCCTTAACCTCCATTCCATCCTCAGTGTTTAGCGATCCCACTTCTTTCTTTGTTTTCTTCTTATTTATATAGCTATAGAACCTTTTACTCTTGGTTTTAATTCCATTTGCAAGGTCCAACTCTACATGGCTTTTGGCCTTTCTCACTTTATCTCTACATGTTCTGACCTCAATAAGGTAGCTTTCCTTGCTAATCCCTCCTATCTTCCACTCCTTGTAGGCTTTCTGCTTTTTCTTAATCACCTCTCTGAGATGCTTGCTCATCCAGCTTGGTCTACAACTCCTGCCTGTTTTGTATTTGGTTGTCATGGTTTTTGTTGCTATGGCAACTGAGTTAGATTATTATGGGTTAGCTCAGCCGGTTTCAACCAGCTGAGTGAGCTCTCTGTATATCTGTAAATAAAATGGAGGTTTTGGTTAGCTGCCTGCTCTCTGGCCTCAAGTGATTGCTTCCTACACCGTCTGCCCCAAGGATATAACACTGCCTCTGAGTTTTTTCCCCTTTCTTCGGATGCAGGCTTCTCATAGTTTCTGCAACCTTCACTTGAAGAAAATACAGGCCTCCTCCGCCTTTAGATCCACAAGTTCTTCAGTCCAATCCACTTCCCTAACTAATTTCCTTATTTTTTTAAACTGTCATGCTGTAATCAATTGTTGTTTGATGAGTTCTTGTTTTCTTAAATTGTCCTTCTCATCCTTTATCTTGTTCTTTCATCAAGTTCCTCAGGGAGTTATCCCATGCTGGTTTTGATCACAGCTATCTTATCCCCACTGATAGGTGCCTGTCTCACCTCTAGAGTCATCAATCTGCCCTCCTCTGACATTTCAACAGGGGTATGTTGCAGACTCCTGGCTCCCTTGCGTCTGACGCCAGTTCCTCCCTAGACCATCTGGTTCAGTGATGACATTCACACTTATCTCTTCTTAACACACACATTCCTCATTCACATACAAAACAGAATTAATTTACACAGAACATTTTGAACAGGAACATCAAGTTGCAATGCAAAAGAAAACAATCATGTAGTTCTTTTACTTATTTTAACATGCTAAACCAGGGGTCGGCAACCTCTGGCACGCAGCTCGCCAGGGTAAGCACCCTGGCAGGCTGGGCCAGTTTGTTTATCTGCCGCATTGGCCTTCTGCTGATCGCAGCTCCCACTGGCCATGGTTCACTGTCCCAGGCCAATGGGGGCTGTGGGAAACGGCGCTGGCCGAGGGATGTGCTGGCCGCGGCTTCCCGCCGCCCCCATTGGACTGAAGCGGTGAACCGCGGTCAGTGGGAGCCGCAATCGGCCAAAACCTGCGGACACGGAAGGTAAACAAACTGGCCCGGCCTGCCAGGGTGCATACCCTGGCGAGCCGCGTGCCCGAGGTTGCCAACCCCTGTGCTAAACCTACAACAAATTGGTGAACCTCAAAGGTCTGTTACTGCCTTGAAATCAGTCCAGACACACAAAAAAATCTGGCTGATGCATCTCTACCAATGGTGTATCAGGATATTCCTTTCTGGTATTCAAAAAGGGTGGTTGGCAGGATATGGTCAAATCAGACATCAATATGTTCAATACATGCTACATTATTATCTCATTATTCTTTATCCTTCATTCTAAATCATAGAAAATACAAACATAAAATCCTACTACTACATAGTGAAACTTCCTGAAATAATTTCTCCCTGAAATAATTGTCCCCATCTTCTCTTAGGCTATGTTTCTGCTCGCCGACAGTCTGGACTTTGGGGGTATGAATAGCAGTGCTCATCAAAGTGCTTCACTGTAACTCCTCCACGTGGCCGCTGTGGGCATGAACTAAAAGGTTGCTAGTTAACATAGCCCTCTTTTCACCAGGATTACATCAATGCAAACTAGTAACATCCTAGTTTGTGCCCATACAGTCCACACGGTGCAGGCTGCTGTTCACACCCCAAGATCCTCACTACCCCACAGTTTAGACAACCCCTGAAGTTGAAATAATGAAACTTAAGAAACCCAATGTTCAAACCTGTGTGCCTTATTATCCTTCATTTAGGTGCTCAAATCACCATCTAGTGTAGGCTTGTAAGTGCCCATTTTGAAAACTTAGGAGCAAACCTGAGTATTCCAATCCAAAATTTGAAATTTTGCCTGGGACTCAGGAATAGGGATGGCTGCAAAACAAGAATTCTATTGAAAGAGACAGCAGCGCTCCACCCCAAAATAGGCAATCAGTTCTGTTTAGGGTACTGATATGAGAGACACAAGTTCAAGTCCCTGCTTTTCCTGATTTAGTTGGAATATTGACTCTTCTGGTTTCTCACTGGGTTTGATCTGAGAACAGTTTCCAATGAAAGTGATATGGAAACATATGTCTCTATGAAATGTTTAAATGTTGACAAATCAGCATTTTCCAATGAAAAAAAATATATATTGAAAAATTCCTGATCAGCTCTACTCAGAAGACCCAGTTTCAGTTCCCTCTTCTGCCACAGATTTACTGTGTAACTTTGGGCAAGTCGTTTAGTCTCTCTGTGCCTCAGTTCCCCATTTGTAAAATGGGGATAATAGCACTGCCTTATCTCACAGATTGTGAGGTGCTTAGACACTATGGTGATGGGGGGGCATATAAATACCTTAGATAGAATTTGGATACCCTACTAAGGTAACCATAATTGAAAAGTGGGCACTCAGAGCTTGATCTGATGAGGTACTGTTCTAGGCCCTGATTCTTCAAATCATTGAAACACATCTTTAAATATCAGTACATTAGTAGTCATTGGGACTACTCATGTGTATAAGGCATAACTTTGATGAATCAGGGCCTTAAATGGGAACATCTATTGATTAAGTGGGAACTGGTGGTATGTAGCCCTGTACAAGAAGTGTTGAGCAATTTCTGATTTTGATTGGGCCCTTGCTGAAGACTGTCATCCCTAAAAGTAAGGGTAGTATTGATTCTTAACTGTAATGGCAGTATCTGTTCTCGGAGAAATCATCAGCAGTTCATCAGCAATTTCATGATAGCTGTTATTTACTGTACTCATAATAGGACAAGTGTTCTTTTTCTTTAAAGGTGCAGCACACAGTTACACAACCACTTTCCCCTCAGTAATCAGAGTATTTCCTATGCAGAATCCCAGACTTTAATAAGATTAATCAGAAAACTAATAATCAATGAAGTGTGTATACATTAAAAAACACTAAAGAATTCTCATAAACTAGTAAGATTTTCCAGCTTGTTTGGCATTAGAAGAGGTTTAACAGCAAAAACCTAGAGCAGAACTTTCTCCACTGGGAAACCCTTGATAGTAGAGATCAAGGAAAAGGCTAATATTTACCATTTCACAAATTAAAGACTACATGGTAAGTTTAGTGTAAGACAGCTTTAATTATTTTTTTTCCAGCTTTGTAGTTTGGATAGCTTAATCCTCGTTTCTCAGCAGCTGACAACACAGAGTGAAAAACTAAGCAGAATGACAACAATTGCTGAAGCAGATAATATGTCTCAAAAATGTGATGTATACTTGCCTGGATTCTAAACAATCTTGTGCATTCCTTTTATTCACTGAACTGAATGAACAATTTGATTCATCTAAATGCCACAAAATATGATGCATAATGTGTAGAGGTCTGCAAATTTGATTCAGCTGGCAATATAAATTTTATGTATATAATTGGGGTCCAAAAATTCATGCAAATATCAGGAAGTAATAATGTAAATAGAGTAATGATGGATTTTTCAAGATAGAAATATAAAGAAATAGCGAACAAATACCACTTACTGAGTTTTATTTTTTATGGCTGTGAAATTATTAGATTTTTGGATTTATGAAAATAATGAATTTGTTAGCAATTTCCACTTGCACATACCAATTCAGCATCTTCATGCTGGGCCAGATTCTAATAGCCTTATACTGAAATCAATGGGACTACTTAAGGACCAAGTTAGTGCTTTATGTGGCATTTTAAAATGTCTGTCTCAATAACACTGGCCCAGACTGTGTACCCCTTAATCACAATGGTGAGCAGTTACTTATATAAATAGTCCCACTCTCCAATGTGGGTCAAGGGTTCATAATCTGAACCATAACATTTTTGTTAATATATTTAGGTTCTTATATATTTGTGCTTTCATATCCCTCCCAGGCAGCCTACCCAAGGCAAAGAAGACTTTTGGCTGATTTCCCTGTCTGTCTCTGTCTTTCCAAGTCTCATATGAGCCCAGGGTGGACCCTCCATTTTAATACCAATAGGGAAAGACTCAGATGTCTAGAAGACAAAATTTTCACAAGAGCTGGAGCGAGGAGTGTGGATCTTATGCCCACAAAATATAAACATGGTCGCCAATCTCATGGCTTCAAGTGAACTCTCTTTCAGTAATTTCTTAACATAAGCACACAGCTCACCTACATGTCACAAATACAAATATAAAGCAATATATGATTAAGTGAATGAAATAAATGAAAAACCCAATAAACCAATCAAGCTATTTCTCCTGCTAAGACAGAATTCAATGATGGATTGTTATTACTATTTCTGTCATAATTAATGTTGAAGTACTTAGATCTTCTGGCAATGGGTGACAGTTAGATAAATAGATAGTCTTCCTTCTTCCCCTAGTTTATTCACTAGGAACAGAACAAACACAAAATCAACACAACATAAGAAGTTATCTCTGGATCTAGAAAGACAAGCCACCTTAGAGCAGGATCATCTGGAATATTTCTGGCAGCTAAGCCTGTAATTAGGGATATAGTAAGGATACAAAGGTGGAATTTTTCAAGTGTCTCAGTGACATAGAAGCACAAGTCCCATAATAAGATTTGTGCTCCCTAGCAAACTTAGATGTTTTCCAGAATCCCATCCAGTAACTATACCCAATGCTGTTTTCACAGATGTAGAAAAATGATCTAGCCCATTTTACTGAAGAAGAAAAAAAAAGATGCATATCTATACTCACTCTGATTCTAAGGTGGAAATGTTCCCATGCATGAGTTGATGTGATGGGTATATCAACCCCGCACTGGGCCAACAGAGGCTGACAAATCACTGTGGGCCCAGGAGACCACGCTCCCTCACCCCTGCTGCACATGCTGCAGGTGGAGAGGACAGATAAAAGGAGGCAGCCCAGCTTCGGCGGGGCTGGCTGAGGAAAAGGAAGGACGTGTACTGCAGACTCCTGCAGAGGAATCGTCGACTCTTCAGACTACGCTGAGGAGGAAAGGCCAATTGCAGAGACTGACAGGGACTCAGCATGGAATCTTAATGACTCTGTGATGGGGTGTATTGACTCTACACTGGGCAAATGGGGGTGACCCCTGCTGAACAGACCAACCCCGTGTGACAGTTGCTATTCCTATATTAAGAGGAAATAAATGAAAACCAAATATATATTTAGAAGGACTTCCTGAGAAACACAAAACATACTGGTTTTGTCTGCAAGAGATCTTTTCTGTAACAAAGAATTTGAAATTAGTGAGAGCAAATGTTTTGTTGCAAGTGATCACATTCATTGACACTGAAGGCATCCTACCTTCAATAAACGTTTTTACCTTGTGTCTATTTTTTTAATCTCCCCACTGCTAGAGAGTCAAAGTGTTGTATGTGCAGGACATACACTGGGAAAATGTGCTTGTAACCATGTTCACTAAATCCCACTTGAAATCCTATTAATCCATGGTTTGTTTTTTGTTTTGCAAATATTTAGGTCCTGGTTTCTCTCTCTACAAACATTTGAGAAAGAGTTTTAATTCATGCAAATATGGGTTCTAGAGTGCAAATGAGCATTCTTATGCTTGATTATGTGTACTTGAGTGTAATTATGGGGATTTACTCCAAAAGTTCTGGCATGCCAATCCATATATTGTATATCTATGGAGACTGGAACTACTTCAATCATTTCAAACCTTCTGACCAGATTCAATCCCTGCCATGGAAACTTTTCTCTTTTTCTTCCATATATGGAATCCACACCCTCACAATGAAATCTAAAAGTTTTCAGGTTTTTTTACAAACCTTAGTCTCAGCCCAGATTCACTGAAAAGTACCAGGATTCATGAATCTTCTGATAAACCACTGCGTTGAACTTTCTGATAAACCACTGAGTTTTAGATGAAACTTTTTCTTCTGAATAGATTTTTGGGACAGATTGATGAAAATCAGACAAGAAAAAAAAGGTGTGCAAACCAAACCAAAGTCAGCTGATCTCCTTTGCAAATTTGTCCTGTAGGGTTCAACACATTTCCACTCCCATTTCCAAAGTGGGATGCAACAGACAAACATCCTTAACATGGAGATTGCAATCTGTGTTTTCTGCTGGTGTTAATCTAATTTAAGATGGTATGCGTGCCATTTATTTGCTGATGTGCTGTCTGCTAAGATTGCATGCTAAAAATTACTGAGGGATAGAGCTGCAAACCACAGAGGTTTATTCCCCTCACATCTCCAGAACACACCACGTATTAAAAGTGGAAGAAGCAGAAAATTGCTGAGTTGCTGGTCTGACCTATGCTGGTAAGAGCAATATACAATTCTTACTGTTTTTAATTCACCTTAGTTAGAGAGTTGCTGTTCTTGATCTGAGAATATTAAAAAGTGACTGTAGGATGGAAATCCTGAAATAATTCTAAAATAAAAGGAAGGAAGTTAATATGTTCAGAATGGATAGACTGGCAATACTGGTGAACTTCTGACTTTGTTTTTAATGACTTTCTGCAGATTTAAATAACATTTTAATATATGTCATTCAAATAAGTTGCCTGGTGAGCTATCCAAGGGACTTTGCTTACTATTGCGTTATATTTTCTTTTTTATTTGATTTTATTTTTCAGCCTTGTTGATTAAAGAATATTTAAAATTCAAGGCATCTCCTTTTGAAGTTTTATTTTATAGTTTTAATAACTTGGGATCCATTGATAGAAGGGACTCATTCAATGAGCAGCTATAACACCTCTATTAAAATGCATGTCTCAGCTCTAATGACCATGAGAAGGCAAGACTAGAGGCGACTTTGTATCCATTGTCTTCCACATAAGTAATATGCAGTGGGGTTGCCAACCCATCAAATGGAAAAAAAGGACATTAAATATATTCTTTATATAGGCATAGGTGAAGGCTTATAGTTCCATTGTAAATTAAAATGTGTTGCTGATCTGCTTCAGAACATTCTGAATTGCAATCAAAATGAGGCTCCATATTCTTTGGGTTTTTTTTCCTATGGAAGCCTTGTGCCCACTTTAACTGGCATGCCTTTTTCCCTGATATTCTTTCCCAATCACTGAGAGATATCAAGAGAAATGCTGCTTGAAAAGTAGGAAACTTTAGCCACATCTTGTCTATCATAAAATAAAATATACCCACAAATTAGTCTTTCTTGATCTCCTTAGGAAAGCCCTAGGTCAGGCTTCATCAATCCCTGCCTGAGATTTTGCAATATGTTCTAAACAAGCTACAGAAAAATGCTAATATTTTGTCATTACATTCAGTGCAACACCATGAGTATGGTGGATACCTGTGACACTAAACTGGGAGGAGTGGTAGATACGCTGGAGGGTAGGGATAGGATACAGAGGGACCTAAACTAATTAGAGGATTGGGCCAAAAGAAATCTGATGAGGTTCAACAAGGATAAGTGCAGAGTCCTGCACTTAGGACGGAAGAATCCCATGCACTGCTACAGACTAGGGACCGAATGGCTAGGCAGCAGTTCTGCAGAAAAGGACTAGGGGTTACAGTGGATGAGAAGCTGGATATGAGTCAACAGTGTGACCTTGTTGCCAGGAAGACTAACAGCATTTTGGGCTGTATAAGTAGGGGAATTGCCAGCAGATCGAGGGACGTGATCATTCCCCTCTATTTGACATTGGTGAGGCCTCATGTGGAGTACTGTGTCCAGTTTTGGGCCCCACACTACAAGAAGGATGTGGAAAAATTGGAAAGAGTCTAGCGGAGGGCAACAAAAATGATTAGGGGGCTGGAACACATGACTTATGAGGAGAGGCTGAGGGAACTGTGGTTATTTAGTCTGCAGAAGAGAAGAATGAGGGGGGATTTGATAGCTGCTTTCAACTACCTGAAAGGGGGTTCCAAAGAGGATGGATCTAGACTGTTCTCAGTGGTAGCAGATGACAGAACAAGGAGTAATGGTCTCAAGTTGCAGTGTGGGAGGTTTAGGTTGGATATTAAGAAAAACTTTTTTCACTAGGAGGGTGGTGAAGCACTGGAATGGGTTACGTAGGGAGGTGGTGGAATCTCCTTCCTTAGAGGTTTTTAAGGTCAGGCTTGACAAAGCCCTGGCTGGGATGATTTAGTTGGGGATTGGTCCTGCTTTGAGCAGGGGGTTGGACTAGATGACTGAGGTCCCTTCCAACCCTGATATTCTATGATTCTAAATAGCTTGACATTGCCTCAGAGACATCAGCAAGAGCTCAAAGATTCTGTCACCATTTGGACTAAAATAGTAAAAATATGAAAATTAAAAAAAAAGTCTTTCTAAAGTAATTCAAACCTTTTTTAGGATACAGAGAATCCTTTTTGCGATTTAGAATAGAAAGCTCAAAATTATTATTTTATGTGTACTGAAGTAGCGCCTAGAGGCTGTATATATATTTAAAATTTTCTTTTTTTATTGAAATTTGAAATTGTGACTAGCTCTAGTTGTATACAGTATAGAGGCAAATTCATTCATTCTATTTGGCCAGAACTAATAATTTCCTTATGGTGAAGGAACTACAGAAAAACTATGACATGTGAATAAGTACCGCTAAAATACTATAGGCCAAGTCTTACAGGTCTTACTCAAGATTCAATGGGAGTTTTAGCTGAGCAACAAATAAAGGGTGTTGCTTTGTTTTTTCTGAGTTTCTTGACAACATATATTGTGATCATTTGCATCGGTCACATTATCACATGACAATACAAATGTAATTTAAAAAATGAAGATAATAGTCCCGGTTCTGCCCAGCAATGAGATCTGTTTGGTACTGAGAATGGGGAGGTACATTAGAGAACCAGCTGATGACTCACTACTTCTCTGGAATAGCATATGCCATCCGTTGCCCTGGCGAAGGTTATATCAACTCCTATGATCCAGCACCCTTTATCAGCTGGCTACAGTCTGCAAAGGAGCAAATACCAGATAGCAATTGCTGAAGCACACACAGTTCTTGCCCCCAAAACCTGCCCAAAGATTGGATGCTGATGGAGGGCTGAGATAGGATCTCCAGGGAAATGTTGCCTCAAGAGAGGTGCAAAGGGAGTAGATTCAGGCTGTATAATCAAGCCCATTCAAAATATTAGTTAAGAAAACCACTGTTGGATATTTTTAAATTAACATGTAGGATACCAACAATTTGCAGCTCCTTTTCTTGCTGTTTATGAGGTTGATGTGAGATTGAATTGAACAAAGCTGACACGTCTGTAATCTTCAGTGGGTCCGTAATCTTTCCCGATTCTGCTATCCTAACATTAGCCTGTGACATGATTTGAGATGCATCTCTCTTCAGTGCCAACTGTCTGGCAGGTGCAGTACCTCTATTCTTTGCAGCTGAATAGCAGTATGGGTTTTTTTTAAATGTTTAATACAAATCCTGCAGCATTTTTATTTATATTCCTTATGTTAATGTGGACAAGTTTTTGACTTACAATGTTGAGCTCAAATACATTTTCTTCTGAGCTCCTACATTCAAAGAGGTCGGGTTAAACCAAAAAGGATTTGTCCATCACCACAAATTATATATTTAATATGATAGACAAAGGGAATTTACTGGGATGTATTGATTTTTAAAAGCTTTTCGCTGTGTAAATCAGGTTTCCTGTTTTTCTGTAATAATGTAATATGGATAGCAGATAAAGTATTACCGTGCTTTCATTCCTATTAGAATATGAAAGCAAAATGTAATTGCCACGTGCCACACAAATACAACAGCAACTCTAAATTTCCAGAGATTTGTTTTCTTTATATTACTCCCCAGATATTTTTATTATTCTTATTTAACAAAGTTTATAGTAGAACTGCAAAGAGCTGTGTGGCAGGCAGTCACACACAACAGACAAGCTCCTTAGTGTCTATTGGGGAGGGGGGGAGTGGGGAGTTGGGCTTGCAAACTTCCCTTGGTCTGTTAGACTCATGTTTTGCTCTCAAAGGCCTAGACTCAAAAGGATTTAAAAAAAGAGAGAAAATTCCCCCCAAGGACATGACCCTCTATGGTGAGCTCAGTGAACCAGTAATATAAAAGGAAAGCCTGAGGCCATGTAAACAGTCACTGGGGAAGCTCAAGCAGGGAGCCATTAGGGAGAGAGATATTGAGGGTAATGTGAGAGCAGTGTGTGAGGGAGCTGTAACTGAAGAGGGAAAATATGATAGCTGCATTGACTTCTTTGTCAGAGACATGAACTCTGGCAATCAAGCCCCTCTAGGATTGCATAGTAAAACCTGTGATCTCGCTGATCTTCAACCCACCCGTCATGGCTCTGCATAGGAAGCAAGCCTGAAAGCTGCAACATGTATAGCTTTATATTTGGAGATCAATTATTTAATTATCAGAGAGTGGAACTAATGGGGGGGGAGAGGGAAACAGGAGGGAGAATACAAGTCCAGAACAATAACAGCGCAGCTGACTTTTACTTTTCTCCTGGGTGATTTCACCATTGCCATTATAATTAAGGTTTAAAGAGCTTTCCTGTCTTATTTCTCTAAATTCTTTGAAAAGAGTGAGTGAGAGAGACAGAGACAGAGCAGGAAAACAGATAGACTTGAGCTACAAAGTTTGGATTCAGATAACACTTAGCAACTGTATGGATCTTGGAGAGTTTTAGAGGCCAACTATCATTTCCTGCTTTACAGATGGGCACACTTGGGTGCAGAGAAGGGAAATGATCTGTCCAGGATCCCACGGTGGATCAGAGGTAGAGCTGGAAATAGAACTCCAGTGTGATTCCCAGTCCTTTTATACTGCAACCCACTACCAGAGTATCTGAGCAGCTTCCTTGCAAATCAATAGCACCAGCAAAGTCCTTAGTAGGATTCATGGAGTATCTGAGACTTCTCTCTTTTTAGAGTAAAAACTCTGCTAGAAATATTTGATTGACTGATTGGTTGTTGCTGGGGGGTGGAGGTAGGGTGTTTAGTTAGGGGTGGGAGGTTGGGGTGGTTGATTTGTTTGTGTTACAGCTTTTTATTTTTTGTGGGGGAGGTTTGGGTAGCAGGGGCGAGGGGATGTGGGAGTCCTATGCCTTAGAACATACTTCTTCCAAATTTGAACTTAACCAAAACTGAGGGATTTTCAGAGTCAACATTAAGATTTGAGCTCATCTCTAGAAAAAATATATTTAGCAGTAGGAATGAGTGGATTGGGATGAAATAAAGAGTGGGCATAGGGCCATGATTCAAGAAAAGCATCACTGGAACATTTACCACCTTGGCTGTTTTAGTTAAGGCAGTGAGGGGATCGAGAGAGAACAGCTCCGGATGAGAAAATTATAGTCAGTTAACCATAATGAATGAGCTGTTTGCTGTCCCACCTCCAATGGCTCCACTCTCTTCAGATGCCACCATAACTAATACCACAGGAAATAGAGAAAGTGATTTAAAAATGTCTCTTGTGCTCCTGCACATTTAGCTGATGAATAGCTCAGCCAGCTATGATGCCAAAAATGCGTGTTCTGAAACTTCTGCAGATTTTCATAGAATAGAAGCCAATGGGTATTATTTACTCAATAGAGTCCTGAGTGACAGAACACCACCACATTGGATTGCAAATTAAAGAAAACTAGTCCTACCCAGTAACAATTGTCATTGAGAGAGACCTGCAGGAAATGCTGTTGCAGAAAGTGTTCCTTTTCCAAGATTCATCCAAGAAAAGGGAACTTCACCTCCCCACTTAAAAAAAAACAACAAAAAACAAACAAACAACCCACACTAAAACTTTCCCTCAATTTATTCAAGCTACTTCCATGCTACATAGGCAAGAAAGTTCCAAAGTCTTTAACAGTTAGCTATTGGTGATGCTATACTTGCCAAATCCTTTGCATATGCTAGAAAATGTAACTGCTTGCTTCTAGAATTATGAGGTCTTATTTGTGTTTATGAAGCTTTCCATGACTATTACTGGTAGCTAATTTTATTTTTCAACTCTTTTCTGAGTGCTCAGGAGGGGTATTGCATCATATCCTAGAGGTCTGATGTTCGTTATTAGTGTTAGTTTATTTATTATCTCTGTCTTCTAGACCCCACAGTTATCCAAGCTAGTAGGCATGTTGAGAATATCAGTGAGTGCACACCATGAGTGCCCTCAAAGGATGTGTAGGAAGAAAGGCATCACTGTTCGCAGGTTGCCACAAATACCCAAAAGAACCCGCTGTTCACAGGTATCCAATCCCCTAAAACTCAGCAAATCAGATCAGATACCCACTGTTGAAATTGATGGTGAGTATCTGATTCAAAGTAGGTTTCCTTCTTAGTTGTAACTGTCATATTGAATTAAATCACATTATACTGTGTCACATCAGTATACAAGATGCCACATAAGCAACATAACCCAACATAACAGAGAAAATTTAAAGGAGGCTATGCAGTACTCATTACCAAATTAAATTACCTGTAACACATATTATCAAAGCAAATAAGGGTAGTATTTTTTGCTGAATTTTTAGTGTCTCCTATGTTCTTTGAACAGGGGAACATGGAGATTCACAGCTATTCTATTTACATTAGTCCTTTGACACATTTGCTGTGCCTTATAAATGCATACATTCTAATGCTTTAGTTGTCTAAGTCATCTCCGTATCTTATTCAGTGATGTTGTATGATGTTTCTTTATGATGTTGTATGATGTTTCTTTTAGAACTAGGACTTATGAAGAAAATGCATCATAAAATTTTATCTAACTTAATATTGTGTCTGTTTGTCACTACTTTTACTAATATATTTGGCATGTTTAAAGAGGATTGTCAACATGTTATCACAGTGTGTCAGAATCTCAGAGCTTAGCGGAGGTACAGAGGTGAATTTCTAGGGGAGGTAGCATGTTCCATTGTTCTGCTGCAGTTCTTCTGGCCAATCTAGACGTGTTGATTGGCTCAAAGGGAATTTCCAGCCACCTATTCATAGGTAAAGGAATAATCATTGCAGCTTCGAGCACTGATGGAAGCTGTAAACCAGGGTCAAAGCAAAAAATGAAAGAATTAAGACTCTCTTCTCATTTAAATTGCTATAAACAATGACAGCAGGCAAAAGCTGTATTTTAGAATCACGAGAGGGTTTTGTGTAGAGGACAGAGTGGTAGGGGTAGTGTTAATAAAATTCAAGTCTAAATTTGAATGTAAGAATCCTTAACACAGCAGCAAAGAATTTTCCAATTGGAAGTTTTACATATATCTAGTTCAGCACCAGATACTGCTGATGAGATATTTCTTGAAAGCCCTGTAGGTTGATAATACATCACCCAGGTCATGTTTGAATGACATTAAACATTATGGGCTAGATTGTGCAACTCTTATTCATGTCAGAGGGACTACTTGTGTGAATAAGCGCTCACTGACATGAGTAAGAGTTGTGCATTCTAGCTCTAGGAATATTTCTGGGGTATCACAATTAATTTAAAAGAGCATTTACTAACATTCCCTTGCTATCAAAAATAAATAGAGAGAGAGAGACCCCAAAGAAATCAGAAACACCCAATCAAAATAAGACACTTCACTACACACTCTTCTCTGAGTTTGAGAGAACAAACAACACTTATTCATGTTGCTCAATGCACTACTGGAAGGTGCTCACATATTCCAGTGAGGACATATATAATAACTGTCCGGGTACTTGCACGTACCTGATAGTCACAGTATCCAAGTGCCTTCCATATGTTAAACGATGACAATGCTTTCTCTACCCCTATCTCTTTTCCTTTCTGACCACCAGCATGTTTTATTTATTGTTTGTTTGTTTGTGTTTCCTTTTCAATGAATCTGTGAGATGTTTGCTATTTTGCATTTTGCCCTGATGTGGTTAGGCTTTTTTTGTGTGTGTGTAATTATTCCTTCTGCCAGTGCATTCCGTATTTCTGATCTGGATCTGGTAAAGATTTTGTCTCCCATGGTTTTCAAACCGTTTCTTAATGGCCAACAAGAGCATTGTGACTATTGGCATATAAGGATGATGGGCTGAGAACAAATTGGAGCTTCCTTGGGCAGGGAACTTCCTTCCTAGATAAGAGGATTACAATAGCCTAGGTGTTACAGTTGCATGGATCTTTGTGACCAGGATGTGTTTTACATTTGATGGGAGCAGACACCATCTTCTAGGTATTGTGGCAGAGCTCTGACCTTGCTCCCATGGGTCCTGCGCTTCTAGGCAGTTTATGCTAGCCTCAGTGGCTCACTGTGACCCTCCACATAGCCCTTCTCTCTCTAGGGCCAGGGTTACAGTCTACTGAGCCCTTTTCATCATAGGCCAGCAAGGATGTTGGTGAGAAAACTCCCACTGTCTCTGTTGTCCCTGGGGCTTATTTCAGAACAGTTTAGCCTCCTGTCCTGACAGGGGCCTGACTTCCCCACCCAGAAGATGTTCCTGTAGTGGTGAGTTGGGGGGAACCTGGGCCCACCCTCTAATCCGGGTTCCGGCACAGGGACCCTAATGGTAGCAGCTAACCTTTCACTGCCAGAGTTGCTACATTTCCCTGGGCCACTTCCCCACAGCTCTCCTGCTTCTCCCTTCTTCACCCTTACCTTAGGGCTCCCTTAACGATGGTTTGAGGGTGTCTTTATTAACCAGCCCTTCAGCCACACTTCCTCTCCTCTGACTCCCTAGCTCTCTTCTGCCTGACTGGAGTGAGCCCTTTTTATAGTATCAGCGGGGCCTTAATTAGAGTCAGGTGGTCACATTAGCTTAATGGCCTCACCTGACTCTTTGCAGGTTAATTAGAGTCAGGTGTTCTCATTAGCCTGGAGCAGCCCTTGCTCAGGTCAGTCAGGGAACAGAAAACTGTTAATCCAGTGGCCAGTATATCTGCTTTCTGCTATTCTGCTGTACCCAACTGGCCTGGGTCTATCACAGTATGCATAGAGATAGTCACAGGCTTAGGCTTTCCCTCCACCCGTGTTCAACATAATTTTGAAAGGAGCTTTTCTTTCTTTTTCTTGTTTCATGTTGTTTCCAGACTCATGACAAGTGCACCAGTGTAAAATGTCTAAAAAGGGATAATTAAAAGCCAAATATGGAAGCTTTTTACCTTTGAACTTCTGTAGATTATAACTGGCTATTTAGTAAAGGATGGCCACAAATCACTTTGAGAGGAGTGCAGGAGAGGTCAAAAAGTAAAAACATAAGAACATATGAACATAAGAACAGCCATACTGGGTCAGACCAAAGGTCCATCAAGCCCAGTATCCTGTCTTCCAGCAGTGGCCAATGCCAGGTGCCCCAGAGGGAATGAACAGAACAGGTAATCATCAAGTGATCCATCCCCTGTCACCCATTCCCAGCTTCTGGCAAACAGAGGCTAGGGACACATCCCTGCCAATACTGGCTAATAACCATTGATTGACCTATCCTCCATGAACTTATCTAGTTCTTTTTTGAACCCTGTTATAGTCTTGGCCTTCACAACATCCTCTGGCAAAGACTTCCACAGGTTGACTGTATGTTGTGTGAAGAAATACTTCCTTTTATTTGTTTTAAACCTGCTGCCTATCAATTTCATTTGGTGACCCCTAGTTCTTGTGTTATGAGAAGGAATAAATAACACTTCCTTATTTACTTTCTCCACACCAGTCATGATTTATTAGACCTCTATCATATCCCCCCTTAGTTGTCTTTTTTCCAAGCTGAAAAGTCTCAGTCTTATTAATCTCTCCTCATATGGCAGACACTCCATACCCCTAATCATTTTTGTTGCCCTTTTCTGAACCTTTTCTAATTCCAATATATCTTTTTTTGAGATGGGGTGACCACATCTGCACACAGTATTCAAGATATGGGTGTACCATGGATTTATATAGAGGCATTATGATATTTTCTGTCTTATTATCTATCCCTTTCTTAATGATTCCCAACATTCTGTTCGCTTTTTTGACTGCCGCCGCACATTGAGTGTATATTTTCAGAGAACTATCCCCAGTGACTCCAAGATCTCTTTCTTAAGTGATAATAGCGAATTAATCAAGTATATAAGAAGCAAAGTTTTGGAAAGGAGATGCCAAAACAATGCTTCATAATTCTCTCCTCCTGGAAGAGCTACAGAAGTTCCACATACCCAATTCTGCTAAATAAGCACATAATGGATATGGGAAGCTATTTAGGGTAGAAAGAGGCTGGGAGCAGACTTTTTTTGGCCATACATTTCCCTCAGAATCTGAAATAAGTCACACTGGCAAAAGCAGCTAAAGTTAATACTGCAGCATTTAATTGTGATTGATGTTCTTCCATCCCCATATACAGCACAAACACAAGTGGCCAGGCCAGTGGCATCATGGCCAGGGTAAGCACCCTGGTGGGCCAGGCATGTGTTTACCTGCTGCGTCCGCAGGTTTGGCCAATTGCTCGTGGTTCGTCACTCCAGGACAATGGGAGCAGCGGGAAGTGGTGGCCAGCACATCCCTCGGCCTGTGCCACTTCCTGCAGCCTCCATTGGCCTGGAGCAGCAAACCGTGGCCAGTGGGAGCTGCGATCTGCTGAACCTGCCGACATGGCAGGTAAAGAAACTGGCCCAGCCCGCCAGGGTGCTTACCCTGGTCAGCCACTTGCTGTAGTGTTTGGAAGCTCCAACCTCTCCCTTTCCAAAGCCAACCCCTGTGAATAGTGCATTTATGAGGAACTCCACAAAGGGAGTTGCTATGTGAAGCTGGTCTCTATAAATAGACCAAGTCCATGTCCCCTGTTTTAGACCAGGTGGGCCCAATAGAGCCAATTAAAGTGATCAGAACTATACATGAGGCTATAAAGACCTGTCATAGGGATGGAAGGTGTGGAGTGATTGATGCAAGTGGTGGTGAGGCCTGGGAACAAGGGGGTAGGTACCTAGGAAGGCTGTCCTGGGCCTACAGTTCCTGGAAGGTAACAGAGCTAACAGACTGCAGAGCTGGCTAAATAAGGACTGGCTGAGAAGGGTGAGCTGAGGAACTGTTTCTGTTTTCTTAATTTTTGAAAAATAAACCCGGTTAAAGGAGAGTGGGCAGGGCAGTGTGTGTTTGGAAGCTGTGGAGAAACCCTGCCTTGTGATGTGTCCTTTATTGTTTACTATGGATAGGTATACTATTGTCTTACTATACATATAGTACCTCTTTTTTGCAATTCAGGAAGAGGGAAAGGGTATTTGGCCTACATGTTATTGGCTGACCTTATCAATTCTCCCTATCCTGTTTCTCAATGGCATTTTTTTCTCCAAGTAAAGCTTGTCTCTTCAGCTCATTTATACTTTCTTTCTAATGTTGTAGCTGTGTTGGTTCCAGGATCTGAGAGACATAAGGTGGGTGAGGTAATATGTTTTATTGGGCCAGCTTTTGTTGGCAAAAGAGCAGCTCTGTATAGTTCAAAAACTTCTCTTTTTCAGGTCTGGGAAAGGTACTCTGAGTGTCACAGCTAAATACAAAGGAGAACAGATTGTTTAGTATAAATATTTAACATTATGAGAGACCATTCCAGGTGAAGGGTGCATTTAACATCTCTGCAATCATTAGACAAAAAAAAGTGGGATTAGTGGGTTACAGATTGTTATAATAAACCATAAATCCAGTGTCTCAATTAATACCATGATTTTTAGTGTCTAGCAAAGTTGTGAATTAAGCTCCTAGGCTTGTCTCCTGATGGTTTTGTGCAGATTTCCTTTGAGGATGGGGAATGAGAGGTGAGATATGCAGTGATCATTTTGTGATAAGTGTTCACCCACAGGTGATATGGTATCTATTTTATAATTTTTCTCTGAGTTTATCTGAGAATGTAGTTATTTATTTTTTTGTTTGGTTTCACCCCCATAGTTATTGTTGGGGCATTTAAGGCACTGGATGAGGTATACCAGATGTTGTGATAGGTATGTGTAGGACTTTGTTTCATTCACATGTATGGTTGCTTATTACATGTACTGATTTAATCTTTCATGGAATTGTTCAGCCTGTGTTCCCATTGTCTATAAATTCTTGCAGTCATGTTCTTCTGTCACATCTTATGTAACTCCATCCTCTTAAATGAGGGTGCAATACCCTAATGTACTGTGACATGTTGAGCCTTTCCTGAGAGGTGAAGAGGACCCACTACTTTTATTGGAATAGAGGGTGCTCGGCATCTTCAATGATAGTACCTAAGACCCTCATTCAGCAAGTTAGCACATAAGCAGTCCCATTGTCAGAATTAGATCCTATATTTATAGCTTATGGATAACAGCATTTTCAAAAGCACCTAAATGACTTTGAAGCTGAAGAATCATTTTCATGAGTGATTTCGGTGCTAGGCATCTAAGTCCCTTTGACTTTCAATGAAACATAAGGCTTTTCTACACAGCTGTACAGTTTGGACTATGGGGTTGTGAACTGCAGCATGCATTAGCATGCTGAGCTGTAATTCCCCTATGTGGATGCATGCTAGTGCACTCTGCAGTTCTCAGCCCTGTAGCCTGAATGACAAGGCTATGTAGATATAGCCAGAAGCCTGGTCTGCACTAGAAAATAATGTTGGTGTAACTATGTTGGAAATATCCATCCTCCTGTGCAGTGCAGTTAAACCAACCTAAGTCCCCGTGTAGATAGCAGAGCTAGGTCAACAGAAGAATTCTTCCATCGACCTAGCTACCGTGTCTTGGGGAGGTGGATTACATATGCTGACAGAAGAATCCTTTCCATTGGCATAGGTAATGTCTACACTTAAAACTCTCTAGCAATGCAGCTGTGCTAGTGTAGCATTTTAAGTGTAGACAAGCCCTAAGTGCCTAAATTAGATTCACAAAGTGGGCTTAGGCTCCGCATTACCACCCTTAACTTTAGGCACCCTAGTGCAGGGGTTGGCAACCTCTGGCACGCAGCGCGCCAGGGTAAGCACCCTGGCGGGCCAGGCCAGTGTGTTTACCTGCCGTGTCTGCAGGTTCGGCCAATCGCGGCTCCCACTGGCTATGGTTCGCCGCTCCAGGCCAATGAGGGTGGCGGGAAGCCGCGGCCAGCACATCCCTCCACCTGCACTGCTTTCCGCAGCCCCCATTGGCCTGGGACGGCGAACCACAGCCAGTGGGAGCTGCGATCGGCCGAACCTGTGGATTCAGCAGGTAAACAAACTGGCCAGGCCTGCCAGGGTGCTTATCCTGGTCAGCCGCGTGCCAGAAGTTTCTGACCCCTGCCCTAGTGCAATCCACATCCCTGAGTTAGGTACCCAGGTGTCTCATAAAGGCATGAGGAGTTAGGCACCTAAGAATGGAATTCAGAATAGCCATCAAGCTGAGTGGGGAGCTGTCTAAACTAGCCAGCAGGAAATTCTGAGGAGAGGAATGGAACTTTGGGCCAGAGGGGCACCCCTTATCCCTGCTCAGGATTCGCACCTCTGAACCCAGTCCTGGGATTAGGTGCCTAAACCAGGAGGTATTAGCTCACTGGGACTTAAGCAAAAGCTAGGTTCTGAGCAGCACAGTGGCGTCAGGACTTATACAGCGTTGCTCATGGCCCCTCACAGAAACCTATGTGCATGGGAGACTTTAGGCACCTATAGAACTAACTGGCCACTGTGTGTGTGTGTGTGTGTGGGGGAGATAGAGGGAGGTTGAGGGTTTACATTTTTTAGGTAGGTGCCTACTGTGGCACATGGGAGCCTAAGTCCTTTTGGGAAGCTAGACCCAAAGCACTTCGGAAATTTTACCTTAGGTTACTTTATTTGTGAACCCTTACTTGTGAGAAACAGTAGACAATTAAGAAGCCTTCCTCATTTTTTTCCAAAGAAACAGCCACCAGATATACAGTAATAATGACTATAATTACAATAACTAATGGACATAGTGCCTGATCCAACAATTAATTCGAAATAGATCCTTACTGTGAACATAAATCAAGTCCATATTTTTCATAAATCATGTTGCTTTTGTTTTTATATCTCAGTGGCACAACTGAGTCAATTTATTCTGGCTTACACACTTGCATCAGGTTTTTGGTCTTGGCTGAAATAGAAATTGTTGTACTGTTTGAAAAGTTTATTGCCATCAATAAGTTTTATTAAAACCGTCTAGTCTGCATGCACAATACAGGCTATGTACCACAGACCTAATTATGATCAAAGTGAGGACAATGGAATTAAGTACAGATATGTGTATGTGTTTGATATATAAAATAGCATTTCCTAGTGGATCATCAGACTGGGATTTTTTTAAGAATGTTGTATGTTCTGCATGCAGTGTCATAAAAATGAGAATATTATTTAAAAGACATACATAACATCTTTTGAATGGTTAACAAATACTTTTCAAGTTCCTGTTTTATTCAGGCTTTGTGATTACCAGGAATCCTTTCATCCTATAATACACAGTATGTTCTTGAGACTTTTCCCTGTAGTATAAGATATTAAAGGGAAAAATGGGGTGGGGGTTGGAGTTTAAGACAAAAAGTAAATATGCATAGATTTGCTAACAGACTTGAAACGCATGAAGTCAAAGCTTGCATAAAGTTCACCAAAAAGACTGGGACATGTGGGGGAACATGAAAAATGAAAGAGATATGCTGGGTTGAACAAAATTTAGTTGGAGGATTGGAGGTGGGGCACATGAGTATTGAAGTGATTGTGACTGTTCCTAGCTATTTGGAGGTCTGGATGGCAAATATCTGACTCTAAGCTAAAACTGGGATATAGCAGACCCACAGTTCAACTCCACTACCTCACCTGAGGGGAAGAAGAGATTGGAACTGGGATCAGCCACCTTTCTAGTAAGTGCTCTAGCCAGTGAGCTAGGTGATACTCACAGGGTGTATGTTCCCCCCAATCTCTCCTGTTGAAGCTGTTCCACTTTGGATACATTCCTAAGGAATCAGGCCAAAAAGAGAGGAAGCATAGTCATCAGAATGACTTTTTAGTCTGGAGGTTAGATTATTCACCTAGCATGAGGGAAATCCAGAATCCTATCCAGTTCCCCCACCTCCCTAAACATGACTTTGTTTGTTTATGCACAGTGGAACAGCTTCAGTGGAAGAGACTAAGTGAGCCACACATCAGAATAGCCAACGCTCAGTGATTAAGGTGCTCACCTGAGGGGTGGCAGATCCCTGTGCAAATGTATTCTCCCTCCCAGAGAGAAAGGGGACTTGAATGGGGTGAGGGCATCTCCCACATCCTGGTGAATATGCTAATGAGAGGGCCAAAAGCTACAAGCGAGGATGTTCTCCTTTTCTCCCAATTGTTTTGTTTGGAGATAAGGTCGTAGTGTTCCCTGAAGATGAGTTAGGTGAAGGAATGACTGTAACTCCCAGTTTGTGCATTGCAGTAGGGTTTAGGGTCTGGCAAGGAGGCCAAGAGGCAGAAACATAGGTGCCTCAGAACCTTGTATAGTGGAAATTTAGATGCTGACTGACTTTTTTTGTTTGTTTTTAAGGCTTGTACATGGTTAGGTGGCGGCTGAACATGAGATTTGTGAATTCCAGTGGGGTCTAAATCTGGGATTTATGCACCTAAAATGTCAGGAGTCCCTTTGACTCTAGCCCATCGTGCTTATCTCAATGAGGAATCAGACTTTGGTTGGAAACTTGAGGCAGTTCTTTAATATGAAAAAACATAAAACACAATAATTTTCACATAAAAGGAAAAATGTTTCCCCAGTTCTGATTTTTTTTTCCCTAATGGTGAAAACTGAGAACCACATATTGCAGCTCAGGAGAGAGAAGGTCAAAGTGCAATTTCAGTTTGCTGCATTCACTTTGATTCCCATCCTTGTGATAAGTATCACTCACTCTGGGGAGACCTTGGAAGGACAAGGAGTTTTGTGCAGGCATCAGCGATGGTGGTGGTAGGAAGGGGGACATCAATGGGGGAGGAACACTAGTCCAAACAGTCGGTTAACAGGAATTGAAGGTTGTTCTTTTGTTTCTGTTCTTGTTAGCTGGTGATTGATGTTCACTCTTGGGTGCACTGCTATTATATTAACATAATATTTTGCAAGTGTTATTGAGGTGGGGAGAGTGACTTGATGGAACTGTAGGGGGTTTTTTTAAGTTCATATTTGCAGGGGGCTGAGAAGGATTATTAAAAATTAGGCTTCTACTGATGCAGAAAACAAAGCAGTAGAGATCAGCCTGTGTAATGCAGAGATGGAAGCAGCAGTCATCAGTATTTCTATAACACTCAGGCCATGTTATATATGGTTGGCCTCAGCTTAGGACTTTTTAATCAATGGTATCCATCATCCTCTCTTCTAAATCAGAAACAATGCCTGTCCTTTAGTGGCTCCTCAGTTGATGATATTGATGAAATTGCTAATTTTCTCAGTAGACAGAATTTAGAAGGGTAAAAGGGATCTGTATTTATCTGTCATCAAACATCACATCATCTGTCAGTCACATGTTGCCCCAGGTACTGGGCAAGCTGTTAGTCTGTTACTAATTTTAGCTTGTTTTATTCAGCATGGCTTGTTTTCTTGGGTCACTAATTAGTATATTTTTTTTATGGCTCAAAATATGTCCATCTACTGTCCTGAAAATTGATTTGTTATGTTTGAGGACCTTCATATGCTAGCACATATGTTTCACAGCTGCTAATATGTTTAGCTGGTCCCTCTAACATTTTGTGTAAGATGAAGGGGGCAGTAGTTTGATTATATTTATATAGAGGTCACCCAGCAGTTACAATCGTACTTAAGATGATGGTGAGGTGGAATTGCACTTCTAAACACCTGTTGGATTTGTTTTCACATGCTCAAAAAAGCCTACACATGTCATCTTTTGGGTCCAATTTACCATCCTCTGTTTTTTGTCCAAAAGAAAATTTGAGCAACGTATATTTTGAGTTCTGTGAAGGATTGAAAAAGACATTATTTTCAAGTTAATGCCTGAAAAGTGTGCAGAGACTTGGGGGGGGGAATTATCTAAAGCATTATTGGAGGCCTGATTGAGGTTTCTTTTGAGGATTTGGCTCTAACTTATTTTAAAATACCACATTCTCCACTCTGTTGTACCAGTTTTATACTGATAGTGAATGGAATGCATTGGAAGGTTTGGGTGAATTGGAAGCTGCTTCTGCTGCTTTGTAACATTGACTCCAAAGGCATCACACTGGCATAAAACCATGTTAATGGAATGTGGAGTCAGGCCCATCATTCCACCCAGATTTTAACTATCCAGGAAATTAGCAATGCATTCTTGGCCAAATGAACAGAGAAACAAGTTTTTTACCCTGAAGCTTGATGCCATGTAGCAGTTACTCCTTTTTCCTTTGTATATTCATTCAAATATTCAGTAACAGATTAAGTGCAACATTCTGAAAATTAAGCCACCAACATGAAGTTGGGTGTACTCCAGGAAGAAGAGGGGCTGTGTGTTTATGTGTTTGTTTGTTTGTTTGTTTTTCCAGAGATTCTTTCACTTGGAACCACAATAAGACTTGACCTCAGCATCTGAGGGATATGAAATTTGTATGGATCCTTTCTCCACACTACCTACATTTCACAAGGGTCTGTCACAATTGCAGTCCATGTGCTGTCTATAGTGTAGGGATTTCGGCTTCCTATCATCTTATTGAGTGATTCTTATCCCCAGGGGCAGAGAGTGAGTGAGGGAAGCTGTTGCTCCTGTGCCAGCCAGCAGAGATGATCAGGCATAGAAAGAGTATGCTGAACCAGATCAGGTTATCTAATTTCTACTAAATCATAGGGAGAGTGGACTCTCAAAACAATATATACACTTCTTCCCTGTACCATGAACAGAAATTGCATTGGGTTGCTAGAAACTACTTACAGAATTTTATTGTATCTATCAAAATGACTAAGCTGAGTGAAGATGAAGTGTCCCGGTCTCCTGTAGGGAAATAACCCATGCAGAACAATGGAAACTGTTAAACTGAACTTGTGGAATTTGACAATTCTTCAATTTGTGTGGGTAGAAGGGGAGTGTGCCGTTTGACCTGTTCAAAAAGGCCAATAGTTCCAATTCTATAAGCCTTGGGAGATATTTTGGGAGAAATCCTTCCTGTGGGGTCCCTTACTTCTCACCTGGCCACTCATGGTCCCATTATCTCTTGAGCAACCCTGCTGTTGCTGAAGACAGTATATCTGGGACTTGCTCAAATACAGGTGCTCCAGGAACTTCTCCCCCATGCAAAGCCCCAACTGCAGAGGGGAATTTCAGTTTTCAGCATTGTAAATTCAAGGAGCAGCTTGGGGATTTCTATTTCCATGCAAACCACTCCCAAATTAAGGCTTTTAAAAACATTCCTATTGAGTCAAGTAATAGCCCTTACATCAGTGGTTGGAGGAGTTTAAGACTGCCCCCGCAGGTCTGCACCACAACAATGGGTTCACTCACTCATTGCAATGGTTCAATCTGGGGCACCTCAGTAGGCATGGGGTGGTTCAGATTAAGGCAGCCTATTAGTACATTGGCATACATAGAGCATTTCTCCACTTGTGAATGGGGAAAGAGGCAAGGAAGTTTTGAACCTTCTTTCAGTAAGCAAGCTGCTTTCTCTTGCCTACTTACAGGTGGAAGATAATGAGGGAGAAGAGTAGTAAGGAGGAAGGAAGTTAACAATCTTCATAGACTTTCAGAGGACAGGGAGTTTATTGCAAGGATCAACCTTCACCCTTAGAAGTAGATGTGGGGATGCTCCTTGCCAGAAGTGAAGTATTGGCTTAATTTGGTTGAGCAGAGCCTGAAAAGGAATTTAGCAAAGCAGTAGTCTAGACAGACCTCATAATTCATTTCTGCTACCATTTAGAGATGTTTTCAAGGAAAGGAAGGCAGGAGGCCAATTTTCATATTCAGCTTCAGGGTGGATGCACTGATGAGTCAATGCACCCAACATTTTTAAGTGCAATTCAGCAGCTTGCCTGACAAGCAGTAAGTAATTAAATTTCATGTGTCTGGACTGTTTTTGTTGTTGTCCTGGGCTGCTCGTAAATAGTATATTTCCAGCCTGCACCTGACTCAAGAATGACCACAAGTTAATAAATGTTAACTTTCTGGCTACAGAGTTGATGTCCTTTGTGACAAATGGGTGAGTTACTACAGAAAAGGGATACATGTGAAATGTATGTAATGTATATAGACTCTGTTTGGTGTAGTTTGGAAATTCCACCTGCTTGCAAAGATCCCTTAAATCATATTCTTATGGACGACTAGAATCAATCACAAATCTTCCAAAGGCCATAGTTCTTTAAGTTATCCAAACCTCCCCACACAGAAGCTCGTGTACAAAGAGGATGTGATCCTCCACTCAGTTTCACAAGTCTAACTTGTTTTAAATCAACAGAACTAGACCAACCCAAAACCAGTGTAACACAAGTGGAGTAAGTGTTCCAGACTCTTTAGAATGCTTCAGGGATGAAAGAAAATGAGCGAGAGAATGATTATCAAGATCAAATCAGCATGTGAGTGTTCTATATGTGATAGCAATTAAAGTATTTATTTGTAAAAGCCAAGAGCTCTTCAGTGTATAATCAACCAATGGGAGATTATGTTGATCATGTAATGATTCCAAATTTGTGTAATTGGTTTTGTGTGTTGTTGGATATCTTGCCAGGGATGTTGTATGGGTGGAACTTCTCTGGAGTAGGTCTCACCTGTTTGTTTCCATCTTCAGGAAGATTGGCTCTCTATCCTGCCCTGGGTGTGAAGTTAATCTCTCGTCTTTCAAAGAGATTTTATTTTTCTAGCTTGCATCCAGACTTCTAATTGCTATTACTTCAAACAGGACAAGAACTAGGCAGATCAGATAAAATAGATGGTCGAAGTATAAGCCAAGAAGGAGTAGCAGTAAAGAAAAAAAGTGTTTTAAACAAGATTCTCTGGTAAAAATGCCAGCAAGAAGAGGAGTATCTGGACACCAGAAATTAGTCACTTTGGTAACAAAACATCCATAGGAAATCATTTCTCAGCACAAACAATAAGGAGGTGAGCAATTAAAGCTCATATGCTTGGAGAAGCAATAATAAAATACAAACCACTCCTAGCCAAAGATATTTTGTTTTGTTTTTTTCAAGATCTCAGATCTAATAACCAATTTGATAAATGTTAAAACAGTAAAACTTGGGCTAAGTGATGTAATTTAACTGGGCAAAACTACATGGAAAAACTGGGCTAAACATAATGCATACATGTTTATTCTATATTGGGATTATACATTTGGATTTTGTTTATCCAATATATATGCCAATAAGTGGACAGTACAATACTCTATTACATTTGCTGTTAGGTCAAAACTTATCATTCAGCAAGGCGATGGATCTTTTCTTTAAAAAAAAAAAGCAAACACAGAACTTAATTGATAGTGAATGTTTAATTCATTTTTATAAAAATCAATAGTGTTCCTCAAGGGGATAAAGGTGAATTAATTCATTTATCCAGATCTTTAAAGCTGATGCACAGCAAACATGAGACGTTTAACACAGGTTAAAGAGTGCTTGTCAAGAGGCCTACAAGTTAGTGACATCATCTTGATTTGTTTGATTTCTTAGCATTATTAAAATAATTTAATACAAATTATCACTGTATCACTTCAAAGCAGGAGGATCTTGATGATTTCATCCTATCCACTGAGGGCAGGCTTATATTTTTACTTGTCGCCTGCTATTCAGTAGTAGTCACAGCTCACAAACAAGCAAAATTCAAAAGACAATGCTTTTGAGCACAGATTGCTCATGGTAGCATGTGATAGTAGCCATTTTGATCTTGAAGATATTAAACACAGAGAGAAGCAGAGAAAAGAAAGAGGATACTGAGTAATAATAAGTGTCCCAAAGTGCATGAGGCACTTTATAGGGCTGTAATTAGATATTTTTCTAGTCTGCAGAGCTTGAGATCTAAGTAGACACAAATATATGAGGCTTGTAAACACACAAGCAAGTGATGGAGGAGATATTTAACCTGAGTCCACAATTCTGGAAGTGTTTTCCCATTCTTCCCCTGCTCCTTCCATCCCACGTTTTCTCTCCAGCCCTTGCCCGTTCACTGACTGAGTTCCAAACCATAAAACAAGAAAAAATGAGTTAAACTGGTTTTAAAATGTATATAGAATTTAAATTTACAAAACTCCTTAAACTGCAACCTCATAGAAACATAGAAATGTAGGGTTTGAAGGGACCTTGAGAAGTCTTCAAGTCCAGGTCCCTGCTTTGTGTCAGTTCTATATGTAAACTAGACTACTGCTGACAGATGTTTACCTAACCTGTTTTTTAAAACCTCCAGTGATGAGGGTTCCACAACCAACTTTGGAAACCTATTCCAGAACATAACTACTCTTCTAGTCCAGAGCTTAACTCCTGTTCCTGTGAGTAATTATACACACACGAGTAGCCATGAGATTACTCGTGAGTGTGTTTGCAGGATCAGAGCTCAACACAAGAATTTTATATTAAACAACATTTAAGGACTGAAATAGATTTTATTGAGAGTTAAGAACTTTTCCATATAAGCAATTGCTATGGTTACCATAGGGATGTTATGAGAGAGGCTGTGTGACTGTGGACAGTAGGGGAGGTAATTCATGAGACAATTTTTCTATTAAGATTGAACCCATCATAAAATGTTCAAACAATTTTGAACAACCGGTTTTTTTAAATTGTTTTGTTCATAATTTTGAACCAGGGAGGGACAGGAGCTAAGTTTGTTAAATAAATTTCTTCCCTGCTAATGATTCATCCCAGTTCTAGAGGTGAACATTGAAATTCAGTGCTAGGCAGATGCCTGAGCATAAGCACCCATAAAATGTATCAAGAAAAAAGTGGTGAAGTTCAATGAAAATTCATAACTATGGAAAATGTTCTTTAAAAGGGCAGGAATTAAAGCAAAGATGCCCCGATCACTCTTAAAAGATCTTACATGTTTGAAGTATAAACAGATTACATTTCTCACACAGGACTAATGTAGTTATACTGTGTTACATTTTTGTGTGGTTTAGCGATCAGAACCAGGATAGACTTCTATACCTGTCTCCTCCACTGTGAACTTGGACAGTTCACTTAATATATGCATCTCCATTGTTTAAAATGGGGAAAATATCTACCTTTCCTGGGCATTATATGGTGCAATAATGGTCAAAGTAATTATGCATAAATTGCACATTCTTACACAAATATATTCAAAGTTTTGGTCTCATTCTGAGCATTTGGCCTTGGGTTCCATTTGATATGCAGGTGTGATAGAAAGGTATGCATAATTGTTACAGGGCATGATACTATTCTAGCAGCTAGCTAGAAATTACAGTATGAAAGCATTTAATTGATTCAGTCTCACCCTCAAAATAACAAACATATCAGAATCTGACAGTTCTGTTCCTTAAGAATACAGGATCTGATTCAGCAAAGTACTTAAGCATGTGCTTAGATTTAATCACACAAATAGTTCTACTGAGCTTCAGTGGGACTACTTGCATACCAAAGCCTGGTCTACACTAGGCGTTTAAATCGGTTTTAGGAGCGTAAAACCGATTTAACGCCACAACCGTCCACACTAGGAGGCACCTTATATCGATTTTAATGGCTCTTTAAACCGGTTTCTGTACTCCTCCCTAACGAGAGGAGTAACGCTAGTATCGGTATTACCATATCGGATTAGGGTTAGTGTGGCCGCTGATCAACAGTATTGGCCTCCGGGCGGTATCCCACAGTGCACCAGTGACCACTCTGGACAGCATTCTGAACTCGGATGCACTGGCCAGGTAGACAGGAAAAGCCCCGCGAAGTTTTGAAATTCATTTCCTGCTTCCCCAGCGTGGAGATCTCATCAGCACAGGTGACCACGCACAGCTCATCAGCACAGTGAACAATGCAGTCTCCTGAGAATCGTAAAAGAGCCCCAGCATGGACTGCACGGGAGTGCGCGAGGTGTTTAAAACATTCACGATTGCGGTATTGAGCTGAGCAGGGTCCATGCTTGCTGTGCTATGGCGTCTGCACAGTTCACCAAGCAAAAAAGGCGCGAAACGGTTGTCTGCTGCTCAGGGAGGGAGGGGTGAGGCTGTACCCAGAACCACCCGCGACAATGATTTTTGCCCCATCAGGCACTGGGATCTCAACCCGGAAATGCCAAGGGGCGGGGGAGGCTGCGGGAACTATGGGATAGCTACGGGATAGCTACCCACAGTGCAACGCTCCAGAAATCGACGCTAGCCTCGGACCATAGACGCACGCCACCGATTTAATGTGTTTAGTGTGGCCGCACGCACTCGATTTTATAAAATCTGTTTTACAAAACCGGTTTATGCAAATTCGGAATAGTCCCGTAGTGTAGACGTACCCTTAAACAGTTCCTAATGGTATGTCTACATTGCAACTGGGAGGTGTGATTGCAGCACACGTAGCCACACCGAAGCTAGGTTTGATAGAACCAGCTCACTAAAAATAGCAGTGAAGCTGCTGCAACATGGTGGCTGCCCAAGTACAAGCCCCTCTGGGACTCTAGGTATATATTCAGGCAGCTAGCCCATGCTGCTCCTTCTGATGAGCTGTCTCAGTCAAAGCTAGTTCAGGTATGCCTGCACGTGCAGTAATTGCACTCACAAACTGTCATGAAGACATATCATAGGTGCCTTACTGAGTCTTTACCACAATGCTGATGTTTTGGATTTTATACATATCATGCTTTGGATGTTTCAGCAATAAGCCAGTTATTAATCATTTGTGATACTTGTGTACATATACTAAAGTATAGTATGAATGTTACACAGATCAAAATGTTGTGATTTCTAGATTTAGAAATCAGCAGCATAGGTAGATGAATTCCATAAACACAGTGATTCTAATTTACATTTCAGAAAACAATAATCTTATAATAAAACCAGCATTTAGTGTTTAATCCTGTAGTTCTACTGGACCTGAATACATTTTTTCAGAAACTAATTATATAGCAACATAGTTTAATAGCCTCTAAGATTAAAACGGTTTCCCACAGCAACCTTCCAACATTGTTTCAGAGCAAAGGTGCTATCCTGCCCTAAGACTAGAGCTTTCTGTATCATTTCTTAGTTAGTGATCTTTACTTAGATACTTTGTTTACAAACTTAACCCAGTGTTGTTGTTTGGCAACAACTTGATTTTTCTCCATACTATACCACTAACAAATAAATCACCATTGTAACACAAAGACTGCAGTTAATCTAGGAAGCTTTTGTCATTTTAATGTTTAGTTGCCCATATGAAGTTGATTTTATATATATATAGAGAGAGAGAGCCTCTATTAAACTTTCACAACATTTAGATACTTTATTGTATATCCATC
The DNA here is from genome assembly GCF_020497125.1 of Mauremys mutica. Taxonomy (NCBI): domain Eukaryota; kingdom Metazoa; phylum Chordata; order Testudines; family Geoemydidae; genus Mauremys; species Mauremys mutica. The sequence goes on from NC_059072.1 coordinate 299,377,061, forward strand.
ATACCTTGTGGGAAAGCAAATATGATGAAGACAAAATGTTGTGAAAGGCAATTTAAAGTGCCTCTTACCTCAGATATGAGTTTGGATTTGACCCTTTGTCTTCTAATGGTGAAAATATGTCAGAAACTTAACTTCTAAAAAAACAAAGATATGTCAGAAAATTTTAACAAACCATACTTTGGATTTAAATGTTTTGAGTTCTCTAAAGAGAATTTAAATGCTGAATCCATTTCTGCAGCACTGTAATATAGCTAGGATGAGTGGTATTAATCAAGGGAAAACGAGAAAGTTAAGAGGATATCTGTGGGTTCTGAGTGTAACAAATAGCGCAAAGTCCATCCAGATCGTCCGTATTGATAGGAGAGCCAGCTAGAGCTCTGCTTTAAGAGTCTGCATTATATACAAAAAGAAATTCACCAAACTGTCCTCCTATATCTCATCAGTTACAAACATTCAAGGGCCAATTTTCAAAGACCCAGAAGGTTTGAGGCATGAAGTTACTATGATTACATGGTCTAATGTCGAGTTAGGTGACTTCTGTCTTCTTGCATTATTAAATCCCAATACCCATACTCACTTGGAGGAATTGTGTATGATATAAAAAAAAATAGGTACACAAATGCATACCTAACATTTAGAAAATCAGACCCTCTGTGCATAGCTATAAAAAAAAATACCCTTAAATTGAAAAGCCATTAACCCCTATAATTAAAGGAACATGTTCACTTAAAGAGCTTGGTTAGGTCACAAAGCTAAGTAGAATATGTTAATAGTAAGTTATTGATCTGATTTGATCTTTTTTCTTGCCTGTATAGTGAAAATATTTTTTTTCTTATCTACAGCACGTGTTGTTGAGCCTTTGACCCATAAAATTGGCCCAATATCGTTAGCGAAATGCTACCATCTGTCTTTTAAGAAACATTGCAGTTTTGTATAGTCCCTTGATATACTGTTACTTTACTCTGACATTTTATGTTCACTAGTTTTAAAGAACTAATTGACAATGTACAATAATTAGTAAATGGTCAATCTGACACGTGGGCAAAAAAAGCCAACAAAAATTAGTACTAAAACCATAAGATGCCTGTGCACGCAGACTAAACCAACAGTATATTAAACTAGGACCTTTTCTTTCCAGTGACCACACTTCATCAGCTGCATACCTTTTTTCCACCTCAGAGATCCAGGCAGTTGCCATCACAATTGTCTTCCCTGTGGCTTTTAAATCAATATTGATCTAAGAGCTTTGTAGGAACCCACACTGACAACACTACAATCACCACCTTTTCTTTTTAATTTCCTTGAGTAAGTGGAACTTTAGCAATTTAAAACTGCATGTGAGCAGCCTCGTCATGACTAATAGGTCTCTTGGACATGCTGGTGTCTGTGGAAGAGCACCTTGGATCTTCATCCTAATGTCCCTGAGTGTTCTGTGATGTAGTGGTAATTATAGAGGTCAGTGAATGTCTTTATGTCAGACTTGAGCAAATGTGTTGGGCTAGTGTGGAAGGAAAGAAGACATTTCAGTGATTCAGAAAAAGGATATATGAATCGAGCATACTTCAGGAAAGAAATACTGAGTAATACTATAATTTTATATCAAGCCCTTACAGGATGTCCACTGTATTCAATACAATGCCCAGACATTCAAATAATCTAGAGGCATGGAGAGAATACAGGCTTATTTTGCTTGACACTAGTTTGATTTTACTTAGAGCGAGAGATGAGAAATTGTTTTCCTGCTCTGCAAGAATCTGACATTTTTTATATTTTCCCCTTCTAAAATGGGGGAGGTCAATCTTTACAATTTTTCATTAACTGAAAATAAAAATGATCAGGGGTGGGGGGTAAATTAAAATGCTTCTTTCTTATAACTTTCATTTTGACTATAAATTAAATTAACTTCCATTAATCTACACTAGCAATTGTACATGTGTACATGTACCATAACCCTCCTATTATGCACACCTAAATCCCAAAAGCATGTGTGTGGTGGGGGTAAGCTAGCTATGTGGTGGGGTAAGTACATGCCTCAGGCTGTGACATGGCCCCATGCCAGTTTTCAGTGTGGAGGAAGTAAGGGGCAGATACCAGATAGACCATATGTTGTTGAATTTCAATAGTCCTTCTTCCCCATTCCCACAATGCACTGAATCCTTTTCATCCTTATCCTTACACAAACTATAAAGGTTCCTGTCCCCATCTTTTCACCAGTAGTGCTGCACTGACCACATAAGAACAGCTTTCAGCTGCACTCAGTACAGGTGAATGTGGATTTTTCTCCAAGAGCAGGTGCCTGGCCCAGTAACCACACCTGGGTGCTGATCAATGTGTGGCCTATCAGTCAACAAAAGGACAGATGTCCCACCCTGCAACCCTATCACAGAAAAGTCCAAAATGCTTCCTGGAGTGGGAGCCATATAAGCCCAAGGGAGGAAATAGGAGTAACCATTGCTTGGAATGTGCTGTGAAGTGCCATCAAAAGATAGAACAAGATGAAGTGAACAGGTGAAGTTTTGAGAAAGAAGGTAGATGTACATTAATTTCTGTTTTTGTCTTAATTTTATACTAGATGGGAGGGTGGGGAGAAGAGGTAGGGCTTGAGAAGGGGAGCGCTTTGTGGGGAATAGGATTCCTTTTGAAAATTTCCTTGGATGTCGAGATATCATGATGATGGCCATGGTATCAGACAGACCCATATGTTGGCACTCTTGCATCTTTTAGCACCATCTTTCTCCCTCTGGAATTGATATTGTCAAAATGTTTTCCAATCATAAGGTATTTTCAGGCCATGTTATTTTGCAAAATAAAGTTAAGGATGATATTGTGGTCAGGCCTTTCTTGGTGGCACAAAGATGAGGAAGTTAGAAGTTATGTCCCCACTTCAGCTTCTGTTCAGAGATTAGCCTGAGTTGGAGTCCTTACAATCAAAGACCAATCCTTGTGAAAGCCATTAATTACTCTATGCTTCACCTTCTCTACCAACCAGTCACAAACCAGGAATGTGAGCATATGCAGCTCTCCCTTAATGAATGGGTCAGCTGGTGCACCTCCCTGGACACTTAAGAGCTGCTGAAGTATCAAGATAATCCAGGCTGACTTGTCTGACTAGACCTTTGCGAGGCAAATTCCCTCCCATAATCTCCCAGTGCGATAATGCACTCTACAGTACACCACTACAAATGTAGATGGAATAAACTCTAGCAGAGTTTAGGTCTTTGTCCCGCTAGAGTGGTTAGTCTACATAAGTCTGAGCTAAGACATTTATTTCCATAGCTCAAGGGTTCTATTGCTTCCAGTTAGGGGAAGTGGTCCTTTAGCTCAAGTAATGCCACTGTTTCTAGCTAGGAGACTTAGTTGTTTATGGGAAGCAGTAAATGCTCATGCTTCTAGTCCAAAAAATCCTGAATCCAAACTCTGCTGATGGCCCAAGCAGGGTTGGTTATACAAATTTATGGTTCAATACCACCATTTAGCCCTAAGTATATACAGTAAAAGTAATTATGAATTTATGTCTCTATTTGTAGCTGTCAAGAACAACTTCTTTAAAGAAGCAACTACTATGCAGTTAGCACCCTGGAAATTGCAATGAGGAGAACATGCATTCTAGACACTTTCTTTATTAGGATTTTATTACAAAATATTCCTTACTCTATTGTGCCATGCAAAGCGTGTGACTCTCAATTATTCTTCATTCTTAATATCCATATCCATAAAATATATAATAAAGATACAATCAATTCTACTATTCAGATCTTAAGTAGCAGGGGGCAAGAGCGAAAGTTTCTCATAAGATAACCCTATTTGGAATAGTAAATTTTATGAGGTTGTCACTGGTATTTTGCGACCTATGCCACTTTTAAGGAAAATATGAAGACTGTGCATCATTTTGTCAAGAGTTGCTGCCAAAATAAAAAATCAGCTTCCTGTGTGCCCAATAGAATCCCTTGTATTGGACAAAAAATGAGTTAGGAATGTTTAATTCACTTGGGTTTGTGATGCTGGTAGATCAGGTGCCAGCTCACACAAAGGTCTCTAGGGCTTACATAGAGTATTCCTCATTGTTTACTAATTTCAATGCTGCAAATTTAATGTGCATAATTAGTAAACAAATAGTCTTTGTTAAAAAATGTGGTGATGCCTTTTTTAAATGGTACATTCTGGTTCACATAAAAGTGGATGATTGTATGCTAAAGATAAAAAGATTTTAATGAAAAGAATAATTGATATGAAAATACACAGTAAAAATGTTCTCACATTTTATTACCACAGTGAGGAAATGTTCGACCAACACTTGCTTGTTTGAGTATTTAAAAAGACTTGGCCTGACTTTGGTCTCCCTTTCTCTGATCTAAATTAGAGGTAGCTTCACTGGTCAATAGTATTTTGCGATTGTAAAATGGGTGTAATTATCACATTTAGATATAAATTTTGATATAAAAAAGTGTTTTTATAGTTAGATATCAAAGGAAGGTAATTCAATGTTAGTATGAGTACCTTAATTTCTTTCATTTCCTTGCTTTTATATATCTAACTATATACCCTTAATGCAACACTAAAGGGTAACTTTTGGCATTTAATAACTTTCCTCATCCCAAGGGAACTATAACCTACTTTTTTTTTCTTCAATCTGATAATGCCTGACTTGATTTATTCCCTTCCCCAAAGAAATATTTTACTAGCCCCCAAAAAGGAATTAATCTTATCACAGACATACATGTTTAGCAGTGTATCATAGAAGTTGTAAGGTATTTTTTTTCAGCAAAACCAATTTGGCTTGCAATGTCAAAGGCTCCTCTCCCTCCATGCTGTGGAATTCTAATTTGTCTAGACTATAGTAAACTCCATTAGGGAAGTCATGCAATTTCTAAGGTGGTAAGCAGACTGCCATGTCTCATTTAGTTCATGCCTTGTTAGGTGCCCACTGAATAGCTGTACATGTGTAGCTGTTCCCGTGATTTTCAAAAACAGTGAAACAAAGATGAGATAGGAATAGTGTATATAGTTTCTTTGTAATGCTCAGAGTTTGGGGTTTACCTCAGCACATGACGTAATCTACTATGCCAGCAAAAGTCATCAACAAGGACTGTCCATAGCCAGCAAGCATTACACTATGGAAAAGATATAAATTGCTCAGTGCTTTTAAGCTATACGTGCATTGTTTCTCAGATTCACATTTGATTATTTATTTCACCTACCTTAGCTGTCATCTTTTGTATGTAGCAGTATGGTAAAATGTAATTGGAAAGTTAAAGTTTACTGTTTCAAATGTCAAACCTTTGATAAAGTTACATGTACCTAATCAAATATGTCAAACTCAGAAGCAACCTCATTCTACTTTGGACTCATAGTAAGTAGAATGATCATTACCACATTACAGATGTGCACATTATATTCTTTACTATAGCTCAGTAGTCCTGAAGTGCATTGCTTCTTAGGCCTGGTCAACACTAGGACTTTAATTCGAATTTAGCAGCGTTAATTCGAATTAACCGCGCACCCGTCCACACCAGGAAGCCATTTAATTCGACCTAGAGGGCTCTTTAGTTCGAATTCAGTACTCCACCCCGACGAGGGGAGTAGCGCCAAATTCGACATGGCTATGTCGAATTAGGCTAGGTGTGGATGCAAATCGAACTTAGTAGCTCCGGGAGCTATCCCACAGTGCAGCACTGTGTTGACGCTCTGGACAGCAGTCCAAGCTCAGATGTTCTGATCAGCTATACAGGAAAAGCCCCGGGAAAATTTGAATTCCTTTTCCTGTCTGGCCAGTTGGAATCTCAATTCCTGGTTGGACATCGGGGCGAGCTCAGCAGCACTGGCAGCGATGCAGAGCTCTCCAGCAGAGGAGTCCATGCAATTTCAGAGTAGAAAGAGGGCCCCAGCATGGACTGACCGGGAAGTCTTGGATCTGATCGCTTTGTGGGGCGATGAGTCCGTGCTTTCGGAGCTGCGCTCCAAAAAACGGAATGCAAAGACCTACGAGAAGGTCTCCAAAGCCATGGCACTCAGAGGATACAGCCGGGATGCAACGCAGTGCCGCGTGAAAATCAAGGACCTGAGACAAGGCTACCAAAAAATCAAAGCGGCAAACGGACGCTTCGGAGCCCAGCCCCAGACATGCCGCTTCTACGAGGCACTGCATGCCATTCTCGGTGGGTCTGCCACCACTGCCCCACCAGTGACCGTGGACTCTGAGGATGGGATAGTGTCGAGGGGCAGTTTCTCGGCGATGTTCGCCGATGGGGAAGATGAGGAAGGGTTTGTGGAGGACGAGGCAGGCGACAGCGGTTACAATACTGCTTTCCCTGACAGCCAGGATCTCTTCATCACCCTCACAGAGATCCCCTACCAACCCTTCCCGGCCGGACTCTGAATCAGGGGAAGGATCAGTCGGTAAGTGCTATAAACATGTAAACATTTATTTTTTAACAAAACAGGAATAAAAACTATATAAAAAGAAGGTCAATGCATATAGGGATCGAACAGAAATCCTCTTGGGACAGTTCTACGAAGCTCTCGGAGAGGTACTCGAAAAGCCTCCGCAGGAGGTTCCTGGGGAGAGGTGCCTTATTGGGTGCTCCGTGGAAGCACACTCTTCCGCGCCAGGCCATCCTGAGGTATAGTGGTAGCATTGCCTCGACCAGCATGGCAGCATAGGGCCCTGGTCTGTGCAGGGATTCACGCAGCATGCGCTCTCTGTTCTCCTGGAGACCCGCCTTAGGGTGATCTCGCTCGGCGACTGCTGCATCTAATAAGGGGAATTACTTTAATGTTACTATTGTGAATCCTTGACTTTTCCTTTGCATAACAATGACCGTCGTTTAACAGCCACGTGTTGGAGGCTGCAGAGGAAAAGCATACAGGGATCTTTCCCGGGGACAGCCGCGAGGGGGTGGAACAGGGTCAGACTTTATGCTTTCCAGATTGCCTGCAGCAGGAGGGCACTGCTATCCATTAACTGTTAAGCAGCCTAAAGTTTACGGCTTACCAGGCCTGGCTGCTACACGGATTCTGCTGTCCTGCCCCGCTTGTCCGATCTCCAGTGCAAGACCCCAGGCAATGAAAGCGAATGCCGAAAATTCGAACTTGTCCTGAGAGCACATGAGATTAGTTGCCCTGTATGGTCTTGTTCACAGAAACTGAGTAGACTGTGTTCAGTGTTCGCAAACATGTATCTTTGCAAGGAAATCACTTCCTTTTTCCCATCACACAGCTGCAGCTCTTTCCCGAACTGCCCCGGCATCCCCCTCACAGAGGTTGGCGCAGATTAGGCGGCGAAAGAAAAAGACTCGGGACGAGATGTTCGCTGAACTGATGGCCTGCTCCAGAGCCAAGGCGGCCCACCAGAGCCAGTGGAGGGAGACCCTCTCTCAGCAGCAGTGCTCACAGAGCGAACGGGAGGACAGGTGGCGGCAGGAAGACCAGCAGGCGACTCAAACGCTGCTTGGACTAATGAGGGAGCAAACGGACACGCTCCGGCGCCTTGTGGATGTTCTGCAGGACCGCAGGCAGGAGCAGAGAGCCCCCCTGAACTGTATCTGCAACCGCCCTCCCCCGCCACAAAGTCCTGTCCCCCCCTCACCCAAAATCACAAGAAGGAGGGGCGCTAGGGGCCGTGAAAACTGTCACTCCACCCCAGCAGAGCGTTCATGTACCAAACAGCTCTCATTCCCTAAAGTATGAGAATTGCTTGCCTTCCTGGCTCACCCGATCCCAAATCCCAGTTTCATCCCCCAACTGTGTAGTTGAGTATTAAAAATAGTTTGCTGTTCATTACTGTTTCCGTCATGTTTCTTTGCAGAAGACTTTGTGTGAAGGGGGGGAGGGGTTTGTTAATTGCATAGGACAGCCACCATTAACAGGGTACAGACATGGGGGCAGGATCAACAGCAGGTCACACACAGAGTGCAGTCACTAGGCACTTGGGTCAGTCTGCGAGGTGTCTGCTGCCCCAGGTCAGTCTGGGAGGTGTATGTTGCCCCAGGGTCCGAGCGCCTGGCATCCACAAATGGCAAGGCAGGCTGCCCTTACCATGCCCTTCCACCCTAGCCATGAACCTCTCCGATGCCCTGAGCCCCAGCCAGAGCCATCATCCCCCCACACCTACTCACCCTTTCCACACACCCCTCACCCCTTCCTGCAAACCCACCCCTTCCTGCACACCCTCCGGTAACCATCCTCCCCCCAGAGACCGCTGTAGGAGCAGGAGCCTGTCAGTCCTCGAGTGTAGAAGCGGTCTGTACATCACTGCACACCGTACCCACCACAGTCTGCGTCCCTGTTGGAACCCTTGAACGAGAATTCGTTAGTAAAGAAAACTTTGTTAATTAACAATGTTCCATTGACTTTATTTTTAAACATCTGTTGGAAGGGGGGAAACCTGGTGAACGGGGTATGTAACCGCTGAAAAAAGTCAATAGTAACTGAAACAGGGGCAGGCTGGGTCCCCGAGGATCACTGTAGGCATCTCCACATCCCCAACACTTACTTTGTGGTCCGGGAAGAAACTACCTTCCTGCAGGCATCTAAACAGACCAGAGTTCCTGAACACACGCACGTCATGAACCTTGCCCGGCCACCCGACGTAGATGTTGGTAAAACATCCCCTATGGTGCTTGCAGCACCATTGAAAAGTAGCCCTTTCGGTTAATATACTGGCTGGCCTGGTGGGCCGGTCCCAGGATAGGGATGTGAGTGCCATCTATAGCCCCACCGCAGTTTGGGAATCCCATCGCGGTGAAGCCATCTATGACGACCTGGACGTTTCCCAGGGTCACTACCTTTGAGAGCAGTAGGTCAACGATTGTGTGGGCTACTTGCATCACAGCAACCCCCACGGTAGATTTGCCCACGCCAAAGTGGTTCGCTACTGAACGGTAGCTGTCTGGCGTTGCAAGTTTCCAGAGGGCTATGGCCACTCGCTTCTGCACAGTCAGGGCTGCTCGCATCCGGGTGTCCTGGCGCTTCAGGGCAGGGGCCAGCAAGTCACACAGTTCAAGGAAAGTGCCCTTACGCATCCTGAAGTTTCACAGCCACTGTGATTCATCCCAGACCTGCAGCACTATGCGGTCCCACCAGTCCGTGCTTTTTTCCCGGGCCCAGAATCGCCGTCCCATAGCATGAACGTGACCCATTGCCACCATGATCTCCGCGTCGCGGGATCCCGTGCTTTGTGAGAGGTCTGTGCCACTCTCACACTTCATGTCCTCACCGCGCTGCCGGAGCCTCCTCGCCCGATTTCTCAGCAGCTGACTGTGGAAGAGGTGTTCGATAAGGTGCGAGGAGTTGACAACGGCCATAAGTGCAGCGATGATCGCAGCGGGCTCCATGCTCGCAGTGCTGTGGCGTCCGCGCTCTCACTGACCAGAAAAGTGCGCGAACAGAGTTCCCGCCGGCGCTTTCAAGGAGAGAGGGCGGGAGTGACGGTTGAATGACGACAGTTACCCAAAACCACCCTCGACACATTTTTCCCCCAGCAGGCATTGGGGGCTCTACCCAGCATTCCAATGGGAAGCGGGGACTGCGGGAACTGTGGGATAGCTGCCCAGAATGCACCGCTTCCAATGTTGACGCTTGCCCCGTTAGTGTGGACTCACAAAGTCGAATTAGTGTCCTTAGTGTGGATACACAAATTCGAATTCATCAGGTCGAATCCACAAATTCGACCTAAGCTAAATCGAACTACTCTTGTAGTGTAGACATACCCTTAGAGGCCAGTGGAGCTTTCTCCAGCAGGCCCCAGAATTTGAACACTAAGTGGTAGGGGAATTGAGGTATTGAGAAAGTTGTCTATGAAAGAAGAATTTTTTTTCTCTTAAGGTGGTTCCCAGAATGCAATAGTTGGAGAATCACTGTTTTAGTGTTGCTTTTATGATTACCTAGAGTGGTTTGGTCTAATGTCACCTCAAACTACACCAGCTGTTCATAGTTCTGAAAGACTGTACCATCCCAGGATATCTGGATTTTTTTCTGAGCCTCACAGTATTTCAGGTGGGAGGCACACACTTGTCTTACTAGTGTAACATGTGTAACAGCATTCTCCAAGAACACTCAGGGAGCCAATTAGAATGTGCTCAGTGTCCTCAAATCTTTCTGACTACATGACAATGCAAAGATCATCTTCATATGTGAATCTTCACACACCAGGAATTCTGATCTACATTTGTAGAAACATTATTTAGAAAGCATGATAATACTGAACTTTGGAGCAATCCATTCTGTTGAAAAAAGAACAGGAGTACTTGTGGCACCTTAGAGACTAACAAATTTATTTCAGCATGAGCTTTCGTGAGCTTTCTATGAGTCATCTTAATTATCACTTCAAAAGTTTATTTTTTCTCCTGCTGATGATAGCTCATCTCAATTGATTAGACTCTTCCTGTTGGTATGCATACTTTCACCTTTTCATGTTCTCTGTATGTATAAATATCTCCTGTCTGTGTGTTCCATTCTATGCATCCGAAGAAATGAGCTGTAGCTCACGAAAGCTCATGCTGAAATAAATTTGTTAGTCTTGGAGGTGCCACAAGTACTCCTGTTCTTTTTGCAGATACAAACTAACACTGCTGCTACTCTGAAACCATTCTATTGAGTAAGCTATATACTTCTCTGACCATCCATTTTGACAAAGAAATGTCAATCCTCAAGCAGGGAGGAGAGGACCTGGACTATCTTGCTATTTTTCAAAATTGTTGTCAATTTCCTTTTAAGTGCACAATGGTGTCATAAGCAGACAGTAGAGCAATACAACCCCTAAAATTTTGCATGTTTCAAAGCCATCTTCAATTATATTTATAGACCACATGATGGTATAATCTGGCATATTCGGGTTCATGTTGGATTGAACATTGACATTCAAAGAGCACATTGAGAAGCTGAAAAAAGTCAACTCCTGGAATTCTGTGCTCCAGAAACTGGCCAAACAAGATGGCGAGCTTGACCCCCAAAACATCCTGAGCAACCAGTCTCATCCTGAGCTGTTAGCTGCAGTGTACTGCCCCAGTATGGTAATGTGCAAGCCAGGCACACACAATTTAATACTGAACTTAATCAATCCTGTAGGATCATCACAGGGACTTCAAAACCAACTCACACTGTCATTATACTGCTTTTCAGGGATTGCACTAGCACCAGGGAAGCAGGAGACAAAGGAGAGACAAAACTGGTGCATGATCCAAGATACCAACAGGCTGGACACATTCTACCACCCAAGAGGCTGAAGTCCAGAAAGGGCTTTGCTTCTGAAAATTCCTTGCCTGAAAATACCACCATGGAAGGATACAGAGTAACAAAACCCCAGAAAATGCCAGGTATCTCAGAGAACTTGGTTCTTTCAGAACCACTCCGTTCCAGCTCCGATCTCAAACGAAAACACTGAACTCTAAATCAAATGACAGCCTGGGTGGCAAAGACTGGTGACAATATGAAGCTGAGGAATGACCCCTAATGTGAATGTGGTGAGCCTAGGCAAACACTTGAACACTGTCTGATCCAGTGCTTCTGCCAATATCCTGTAAGCCTGAAGAACTCCTCAGGATAAATAACACTAGATCTTGGTGTGACCCAGGAATCTTTTAATGCCAACTGGCAATGGCACAGAGGGGGTACATAGGGGTTTCAGCAGAGGTGGGCAACCTGCAGCCCACACCACTTTCCATAGCTCCCATTGTCTGGGAATGGTGAACCGCGACTGCTGGGAGCTACAGGTGGCTGTGCAAATGTAAACAAATTGTCTGGCAGCCTGCCAATGGATTACCCTGACGGGCCGAATGTGTCCCATGGGCTGTAGGTTGCCCATTACTGGGTTACAGGAATCTCCTGAGTCTGGTACATTCTAGGTCACCAAAAGAGTGTCATGTGAGGTCTTGAACAAAAGCACTCTGGTCATTAATGTAATTGTGAAATGTATGCACAGATACTATGTAAGAAGCTATGTGTATTTATACTGCAGATATGTTCTTAATGCCTGCATCTGTGACTTCAGAGGGGGCCTGAAGACTTTCATCTTCTATCCTCAAATGGACAAAAGGCTTTCTAGTGGAAAGGCCTGATCAAAACCCATTGAATTCAGTGAAAAGAATACCATTGACTTGAATGGACTATTTAGCTAGCCATTAGTAGTATTTAGAACTTGATGAACTCTGAAACTATTTTTTTGAATATTTTTTTCATATTTTAATTAAATCTACTTCATCTACGTTTCTGCTCCTTTTGTGTTCACTTGTCTTGAATAGTATATGGAACATACTTCATTAGTACAAAGATTTGTAAAAAGCAAATTTAGAGCTTGAATACTCACCAAAATCAAGCTTAAAATTCCACAATTAACAATAGTATACATTTTGAATGGTTAATTTTGATTTTTATACTCAAATTTACAATTTGGATTTCACATTGTGTTTAGTAAGTTACATGGATCAGAAGGTACAAAAAATGTCACATGACTTATCTAAGATTAAATTTGAATTTCAGATACTCTTGATTAACAGTTTACGAATGAATTGTAGTCCAAGAATAATTCACTGAAGAAACTAATAGATCTCAAAGTGCTTCACAAAGAGGTCAGTATCATTGTCCTCATTTTATAGATGGGGAAACTAAAGAACACAGCAGTGAGGTGACTAGCCCAAGCAGACCCAGTGGCCAAGTGAAAAATAGAAAATCCGTGTCCCAGTCTGCTGCTCTAGATGCTAGATCACACTGCCTCCTTTGTAGATTTTTTTAAAAAACAAAACCTGAATACATTCATAGACACACAAAGGGGAAAAATTCATTGAATAAATTTATTCAGTATGAATGATCCTTCACCCCTAGTGATATTTCTTTTTAAGCATCATAAATCTGCCCTCTTTATATTAGGCTCTAACCAGATGCTTTACACCAACCTTGTGATATACCTAGCATTTTCCTTTCTAACCTCATAACTTTTGGATCTCATGACATCTAAGGCTAAAAATGGCCCAGCAGAACTGAGCCCCTATGATTTCAGTAAAGTTGACAGAACTGTTAGGTGTCAAGGACATGAAGTATGCATCTAAGTTGTTTTGAATCTATAAATGGTTCTGTACTTGACTGTCCTTTGGTCAGATCTGGATGTATTCCTGTGAGTGGTGTTCTTTATTTATTTATTTATTTATTTACTTAAAGCAGCCATTAATTTCCCACACTGAAGCTAAAAAATCAGGTGTCAATTCTTAACTTTATCAGAATGATCAGGAACATTCTTTTTTTTCTCTATACTGTATAATACACCAGATATTTTGATTTTTTTTTAAATTTTCCCCAAAAATATCCTATGAACAACTTGTTTAAAAAAAATGTAAAAATCCAGCAACTGAAAACCAAATGTTTAACATTTTCTGTTTTCAGTTAAAACAACAACAACAACAAGTTGGGTTTGGTCCTGCTTTGAGCAGGGGGTTGGACTGGATGACCTCCTGAGGTCCCTTCCAGCCCTGAGATTCTATGATTCTATGAACACAACCTGTCTCTTTGATTTTTTTCAAAGAAAGTGCCTGCTGGACAATAAATTGCTGCTGAATTTTCAGCCAGGCTTCTGGATGATAGAAGGAGGGGAAATGGATCTAAGATAGTTCAGGGAACATGAGAATTGAGATAAAAATATTCATAATAACATAATATTGCCTAATATTTTTTCCATCTTTCCCTGTCCCTCCTGCTTCCACCCCCGCCCCCCCACCCCCAAAAACCAATTTTAGGACTTTTTCGTTTGTTTTTCAAATAAATTTAAAGTGAATTTTTAATATTAGGATATGACTCAACTATTGGGTGGGTAGTAGTTGGTTTAAAGGAGCACCTCTCACTACAAGCACTTTTAAATACTCACCTTAACAATAATATGTTTGAGGTGGCGGAAAGCACAATGCTGAAAATACAAAAGCGGGCAACCATAGCTAACTAGCACACGCTTTGTTTTGTGTTGCTGCTGTAGCATTATCCTCAAATGCTAATACAAGAAACATGGGTTAGTGGTTAGTCACTGTGTTGGGACTTAAGATATCCAGATTCAGTTTTCTGCTCTGCCTCAGGCTTCCTGTGTGGCCTTGATTTGGGAAAGTCACTTGGGACCAGGTCCTCAAAGATATTTATTTTCAGTGGGATTTAGGTGCCAAAATACCTTTTTTAAGGAGCTAGGCCTTAGTTTTTCTGTGCTTCAATCACCCATCCATAAAAGGGGATTTGTATTAAAATCATAGTATTAGAAGTCCTAGGCACTGGCCCTGATTTTTGGTTTTCCCGGGGAGTGCTCAAACCCCTTCCCCAAAGCCCCACACTCACTCAGCCTCATCCCACCCCCTCCTTTGCCCCTCCACCTGCCATTAGTACCTCTCCACCCCCTCCCCTGAATCCCTCCTGCCAGCCCCAGGATCCTGCCAAACAGCGGATTGATGGTGAGCCCCAGGGGCTGGAACCACTGTGGCTGGTGAGTGCTGAGCACTCCCTATTTTTTTTTCTTTATCCTGAGTGCTGAAGCCCTAGAGCACCCACAGAGTTGATGCATATGGCCTTAGGGACCAGGACAGGTAGGTGCTCTAAAACCCCAGAACAAAAAGATAGATCATGGCGCAATGAGCTTACGGGGGGGGGGGGGGAGCAGGAGCGGTGGGAACAAAACAAACAGATGGGTCCAGATAGATAGACTGACAGGGCAGTATAAGGAAATAATGAGACATGTGAGTCAGCAGGATAGGTGGTGGTCTCTAGCCAAGGTCTAGGTTGTGTTTTAGTCTTCATTTCCCTATCTCACCAGTGGTGTTGTGAGGATAAATACACACACACACACGATAGTAATAGGAACCATGATACTATGCAGATCTCTGTGTGTTACAGTCAGTGGGTCCAGAGTTAAAATAGATTAGTAAGGGAAAGAAGAAAAGCAGAATGGTTGTGGCACATGAACAAAAGGAATGCTGATTCAGGAAGGTAAAGGTTTTGGAGAACTAGGTGTTCAGGTTAAACTAGCCCTTGGGCAGAACTAATTTGCCTGAATGATACTTAAGCAACAGATAATCCAAGCTGACACTGACCTTGCCAACATCACGGCCAAACCATTTTCACAAGGGTAAACTTTCCTTGAAAGAATGATTCCAACATAGTTGACATAGACATGGTTTCCATCAACCTAAGGCATGTTTCCTTTCTTATTCTACAAACAATTTGTGACAAATGCATAGGAATTTCCACTCCTCACTTCTTTGTTTCCCACTTTTTTCTTGTCTAAGCAATGAAATAGTACAGCTTCTCATTCCACATGCTTCTTTTTCAGGTTCGTCTTTTACTAGCTGAGCACCGGAGAACCATTGGTTATGCTTGGTGACCTTCCTACACTTACAATTTTGGGTTTTATGGATTTTTTTTCCAGATCTTGTCACATAAAGCTTCAAAGTTTTGCCCTTTTCTTATTGCCCGAGAGAGCACAGTTGCACCAAGAGCACAGGAAATCAAAACACAAGCTTTTAGGATGATCATGTGGCAGAATCAGTATCACTGGTATAAGTGAGCTGTGCAGAGAGAATTTTCCCACACAGACTGAAACCAGCCTTTCCTGTTGCAGTGCACACTGACAAAGAATGAAACTATAGCCTTTCATTTTGATTGGGTGATGCGGGCTAGGTAGGTTTGTTCTTCCAGAATCCCTTCATTCCTCGTGTCCCTGCTCCTACCCCAAACTTTGTAAAGGCTTCACATTGTGGCAAATGTTCTTTCAACCAAGGGCAGGTCTCCCCATAGAATCATTCAGTGAGCTTCCAAATACAGTTGAAGCACATTCCTCAACTGCTAACGTAGCCAGGCACTGAGCACACTTCCTCCAGAGCTCTGTCATTCTCCAGGGATCAGAAACCCAATGGCAGAGATCAAAACTTAACCTTGGACTCCGATTGTCCTTGTGCTGCCACTAGACAGTTGATATGACAGGTCGGTTCTTTGATGACATACAAAATTAGGGATTGGACAAGCAAATGAAACGGTACAGAAATGTGTTTGCCTTTTCCAAAGACATAATTACTAACTTGACCTTGTTTATACTGTGCCACTAAAATGCCAGTCAAATCAGTTTTTAGAGGGTTAGCTAGATTTCAGCATGTTCAGATCAATGAGCGGAAAATCACTTTTGAAAGTCCTTAACTGATATTCCTGGTAGACATGAAAAGTAAGTTTGCACAGGTCAGAGAGCCATGCTTGCCTCTAAACTCCTTAAAGCTGATCACCTGGGATTACTTAGAGCTTCATATTTAAAGCTTTGTTTACAGTAAAATGAAAGCACAGGGAAATATATAAACTAACTTTTTGTAGACTAAATTATTTCTTTGGACTGTATTGTGTGGCCTGAATTGTAACAGTGAAGTGTGCTGGAAATGGGCTATAAAGCCTTTTATCTTTAGGGCAGTGGTGAATAGACTTTGGCCCAGGTTGGAGATCAAAAGTCACTACCACTTGACAGATGTGCATTGGTCTGTGTGTGCTGAGGTGGTTTTTTTTTGTTTTTGGTTTTGGTTTCCTAGAGTCCCCAATTTTCACATCACTATACATTGATGCTAAATAAATGATCAGTTTATTAATCTCAGCAGAAGCCAGTTTTGCATCAACATGGACACAAGGCTTGTGTCCACCCATAACTCTACATAAATAACACATAATCCTTTCTTTAATCACATCCCTCTCCACCTGGTATGGTAGCTATCTCCCTTATTTCCTTTCTTCCACCTCCTTAAATTATTCTCTTCCTCCTTTCTTACCTTCTTTTCTTCATTTCCTCCCACAGTTTTGCTGAAATCCTATAAGCTCACTCCTCTTTTCTGCTTCTCACTCTGACTATTTATTTATTTATTTATAATCAGCATTGTTTTAAAACTGAAATTACCTATTTTTTGTCAGCTGCCACCTTGCAGCTGCAGTGGGATAGGTCTTATTTTCACCTTTGAACTTTTCTGGCATATCTTCCAAAATTACATTGCACAGCTACCACCCTCCCCTGTGCAGGCTGAAAAATATCTCCTATGATTTGAAGGTGAAATTAGTCCATTGGATCTGTGGGCACTTGACACCTCTGAAAAGCAGACCACTGGGATACAAATTCAAACAGCAACGGAGATGTTTTCAGACTAGAGGGAGAATAAGCAACAGCTATAACGTGCAGAAAGTGAGATTGTGGCCTGGTCAGAGGCCAGAATGGGGAAGCAGACACGATACAGTGCTCTCTGTTCTGCAAGATGGCTGCTGATGGAAATATGGTAAGGCTATAATAGGTCATTTTGAATTTTAAATGAAACAAAAAGTTTGTTGCAAAAATGTGATTTCTGTTCTTTGAGCAGCTCTAGGTAAGATCTACTCATTGCCATAGAAAAGCTGGAACTCTAGTTTTTCTTAGCTGATATGTATTAATTTTGGATTCTACTTATACATTCTCTTTTAACATGTATTTGTCTCTCAATACAGCCTTTATCTTGCAAAAATCAAACAAATATTGAAGTTGCTTTTCTTTAAAGAACAAGACAGAAGCAGAAATAATACTGTTACTGTACTAGAATCACTACACATCCACTCAAATGTGACAGTAGTCATATGATTTCTTTGCACATAAATATCAATCTGTTTCCCAAAATGTTATTACTGTTTTGGATGGATCAGTGCAACCATGTGCTTTTCTAAAACAATTCTGGTTCTCTTACCCACATACTCCCACTTTTGGGGGATTCTCAGCATACACAGATATTCTTATTATAATGAAATAAATCAAGGATCGGCAACCTTTGGCACGCGGCCTGCCAGGGTAAGCACCCTGGCGGACTGGGTCGGTTTGTTTACCTGCTGCGTCCGCAGGTTCGGCAGATCATGGCTCCCACTGGCCGTGGTTCACTGCTCCAGGCCAATGGGGGCGGCGGGAAGTGGCAACCAGCACATCCCTTGGCCCACGCCGCTTCCCGCAGCTCCCATTGACCTGGGACGGCGAACCGTGCCCAGTGGGAGCCATGATTGGCCGAACCTGTGGAAGCGGCAGGTAAACAAACTAGCCCGGCCCACCAGAGTACTTACTCTGGCAAGCCGCGTGCCAGAGGTTGCTGATCTCTGAAATAAGTAATGATTACTTCTAACTTTATAATATTTTCTAGGCTATTAAAAGGGCTTTTTTGTTGAAAGAACTAACACAGTAAAAGCTATATTATGTGCCACTTTATCATCCATAAAGCTCTATTAACCAGCATTTCTAATATCTCCCAATAGAAATCTTCAATCTAGTAACTGGGACTAGTATACTGCCCAGGAGGTTATGCAATTGCACATTCTGCACTCTACTTTCCTGCAAAAGAGGCAGAAGACATGTAATCAAGCTGATATCATGGATTTATTAAAAAATGCAGCTTGCAATGTGTGTCAATGACCCTATCTCCTACACGTTCTACATCCACTATGATAATTGATGTTGATAATGATGACCCTGAGGCACTGCAAGATCCTGAAGTGCCTTCTGAATCATCAAAGAAAGATTAAATTATGTTCAGTATAGTTTTAGTATTGTGTATTTTTAGTGATCTGGGTGTACGCCATGCGCTGTTCATAGTGATATGTAGTGTCATAAGATAACCTACTATATAGAAATCTTTACCTGTATAAACCTAAGTGCTTCAAGAAACCAACTACTCTGCAAGTGAGTACCTGTATACTATTTTATACTTTATTCCAGGGGTTGCCAACCTCTGGTACGCGGCTCGCCAGGGTAAGCAATTTTGGGATTCCCTTCCATGATTTTCTTTTTTTGCAATACTATAGAATACTATATCTCATGGGGGGGCCCCCTGCGGGGCCTGGGGCAAATTCCCCCCCTTCCCCCCCCCCCCTTCTGGGCAGCCCTGTCAATTGGTAAGTACCGGTATAGCTCTTAATTAACCGGAATTTTTGATTTACCTCCACCCCCACCCCCATCCCTAATATGCTGGATAACAAAGGTACAGTGAAAGCTTTAAGTTCTACTTAAATATGGTCAACTTCCACCATATCCCTGTGAGTCCACATATGTCTTTTCTTCTCTGTATCAAATTCACTGTTCTTTCCTTTTCTAGGGTCATTTCTTATTCCTTAAAATTCTTTTTGAGGTGTTTTGTCCATTTACTTCCTCAACTCAGCTTCTGATCTAAATAGCATGACACCTTCCTTATTTCTTTCTAATGCTGCTAGATGTAGAGAGCATGTCTAGGAAACTCTTGCTATGTGAGAATCAACAAAGTCAAAATTTTCTCCTGCAAATTAACAGGAAAATGAATTTTAATTTAATTTATATCGTCTGTTGATTTCCCCACTCCCACCCCCACTTTTTCAGCCTAGTCCACTTCTGAGTTTAGACTAGTCAGGAGCTATGCAAGGCAACCTTTAATTAATGTGAAAAAAAAAAGGGGGAAAAAAAGTTAGTTGTGGGCAAATTATTCTATAACTTTTTTATCTGAAAACCACGCAGTGCTTATTGAACCTTTCTCTGAAGCAGCTTGTACTAGCCACTCTCAGAAACAGAATATTGGATTAAATAAGACAATAGTCTGATCCAGTATAACAATGCTTAGCGTATGTCTACACTACAGAGACTGTACCAGCATAGCTATGTTGCTAGAGCTATGTTGGCATAACCCTGTAGTACAGACACAGCCTAAACTAACGGAAGGGTTTTTCTTTTTATGTAGAAACACCATATTTCCAAACAATGGTAGGTAGGTTGATGGAAACATTCTTCCACTGACATAGCCATGTCTACACTGGGGGAAGGGGGGGAGGGTAGACTGAAATAGCTACAAAAGTCAAGGTTGTAGATTATTTACACAATGTAGCTATGTCAACCTACATTTTAAGTACAGACCACACCTTACATACCTGGCTGTGTTCTCACATTTTCACTGCTAAGACCCAAGCATAGCCTGGCAGTAATGGAAGTCATAGACTTGGGCTACATATAAAAATTGTAGCTGCGTAGCAATGTGGGGTCTAGGGTATGAAAAAACACATCTCTGAGCAACATAGCTATGTGGACAAAATCCCCAGTGTAAATGAAGCCATAGCTATCAGCATATGGGGAGGTGGTTTTCCTACACCAGAAAAACTCCTGCTGTCATTGTAGGTTGCATCTACACTAGGGGGACTGTGCTGGCATAGCTATGATGGCATAGGGTCTGTAGTGTAGATATAGCCTTAGCTGTATCCTGATAGCAGGCTGTTCTCCTCCTCCTCCCCACCAGTGCTGTTTTTCTCTTTGGCTTACTTCAAGTATGTTTCAGTCTTTTTATTCAGTTTGAATCACTTCCTGAAGCAAATGCCATAGGTATACTATAGAACTATACCGCCATAGCTCCAGTGCTGTAGATATACTAGCATAACCCAACAGCGTAACTGCAGCCTACACTGATGATGGGCCTTTTCCATTGGCATAGGAACTCCACTTTCCTGACCAATGGTAGCTAGGTCTACAGAAGAATGCTTCTGTAGGCTTAGCAGCGTCTACACTAGGGGTTAGGTCAGCATAGCTACATTGGTTGGGGGTATGGATTTTTTTCACCCTCCTGAGTGACATACTTATGTCAAACCTAAATTTTTAAGTTTGGCCTGGTGTAAATTTTAAGTGGACCAGGCCAAAATTTTTGTGGGCTCACTCATTCCTCATCTGTCTCATGCCAGAAAACCTTTATATTTGTTTAGAAACTGTTCCGTACTTCACTTTCTTTGTTCTTTTTCAGTTTTGAACTTCATGGGCTAACTTCATCCATGGTATCAAACCCATCAAATTCAGTGGTGTGACTGCAGTGGTGTGGCCCTGGATCTGTAATTCTTTCCCCATCTCCTTAACTTGTTGGCCTCAGAGACTTTGGTTTGTAGACAAATAGATTGGTAAAAGATCTGCTACATATAACTAAGTGGGAGTTGCTTTGCTCACTGTTTCTAAAAGCCGTATTGTCACTTTTAGTTTACCCTATCTCTGAAGTATTTTTTTTCTGCAAGAGATTAAGGCAAACACTATTCCAAACTGGGTATTGAAAATGCCCAACAATCTCAGTTTGGAAGGCTTCCAGCTGTAGAGTGACTCATCTCTTTCTTCTCTACAAACTCTCTGCCAGATTCCTGTCTTAAACAAGTAGTGCTTTCATCCACTGGTTGGAACTTTATAATTTTCTTGTCATCTGACTTTGTAAATTATTTTTGACTCCATCTTGTTATTTCTAATCTGTCCCATGCATTATAGTTCCAGATGATTGTTGTATACAGACAAACCTAGTTAATCTGCATAAATCTGAGCTATATACTCAAGGCTGGTGTACTTTACAGAAGCTGATCCTACATTCTGTTGCAAGGTCCTCTGGTGTCTGTGGCAAATGGGAAATGCTGTAGCAGCTTTATGAAAATTCAACCAGAGGTTTTGATTCTGTTTAATATGAAAAATAAACATTTCTACTATATCCTCTCTTTTTTTTGCTAGTAAATGCAATTTATTTTACTCTAACCCTAATTTGTTCAGCTTGAATAGCTGACATCTTCATATAGACAATACAAAATTTCACAAGATAATTAATTGAGGAGGAAGCTAGAAGTTTCAGCAGATGGAAATTTTGGCACCTGGGGAGGTTTTGGGTTGTGTGCTAGGTATTTTAGCTGAATATTTCTGCTAAAATAATGAGCACTGATTTCAGATGCCATCCACCCAGCATTGAATCAGATCCTCTTAACAAATCCCCAGTAATGTTGTCTCATCAGCAACTCTGTGTTGCCGGCCAGAGATTACAGTGCACTTATTCAAAAAGTCATTCAAAGACACTTTCAGTCGTCCCTCCAGCCTAGAGTTCAGCTTTGGCATCCATACAGGCCATAACTTCCTTCTAAAGAGCTGTAGGAGCAATACAAGAGCATTATCCATTTTAGCCGCTCCCTTATACAATTACCATTATTTCAAGCCTAAAGATCTTTTTGTTAACACACTATTGTGTCATGGACTACCTGCGATTTAAGATACCATTATTCTTAGTTGAATGTGGGTCACATCACTTGTCCTTCCATCAGGGCTGGCTCCAGCTTTTCTGCCGCCCAAAGCGGCAAAAAAAAAAAAGAAGACGACGAGCGGTGACACTTTGGCGGCAGCTAAATCACACCGCTTCTTTGGCGGCAGTTCAGCGGCGGGTCCTCCCTCTCTTCCTCTTCTGCAGCAATTCGGCGGCAGCTCAAAGAGGAAGAGAGGGAATGAGGGAATCCACTGCCAAATTGCCGCCAAAGTCCCGGACGTGCCGCCCCGATACCGGACAGAGTGCCACCCCTTGGAATTGGCCGCCCCAAGCAGCTGCTTCCTATGCTGGTGCCTGGAGCTGATCCTGCCTTGCATTCTAGTATCCTGTCTCTGGCATTGTCCAGAACAAGATGCATCTGGGGTGTATGATGTGTACAACTCCTTCCCTCTCCACCTGCCCTGAAAGAACAATGTAGCCTTTTAAGCCCTTTCAGCTGGCATTTAGTTTATGTGCTGAAAAATGAAGGTGTATATCCCTATTTTTTAAAACTCTATTGAACTCTGGAAGTTGTGTTCATATATATATATATTTTTATGGTATATCCACTCTTGACCTCCAATGTCTTGTGGCAGTGAGTTCCTCAGGTTAACTACACACTGTGTAAAGTATTTATGATATTATAATCTAGCCCTGAAGGATTTGGTTTGAATCTCAATGCATTTGGTAGCTAAAGCCATTGTTAGCTTAGATTCCTTTCCTTGCTGATATTATTACAAGGGCTGAACCTACTGGAGATTGTCATTCCATTTGGCACAGCTCTAATCCTGCAGTCTTTAAACAGACAAGTGTTGTCGATTGAAATCAGTAGTATGTTGATAGGGGGATTTAGTCAATAAGAATGGCAGGATTAGGCCTATAAATATCAACAGGGTCATGATTTTACCCTGAATATCCACTCAAGATAAATGCATCTTCTTTGTCTCTGTAGCACTGGTGAAAAAGATGTTTATATTGATGAGAACCACACGGTTATGACACAAGACAAATAGGTAAAATTATCGGTTAAAAATATGATTTACCATCGTTGTTAGAAAGAAATAGAATCTATGAGAGATCTTATCATACATTGTCTGTGCTTAGCATTAAAGATAAAACTGGGATGTATTAGTTCACTTCCATTAATAGAAGAAAAACATGTTTTAAACAATTTTATTTTTGAATTACTTAGCATTAGGAAAACATCCTTTTAAATTATCTCACTTATAACAACGTTAACATGGCTGACTCTCATGGGGGCTGTGGGATGTGGCACAAGCCGAGGGATGTGCTGGCCGCCGCTTCCCACAGCCCCCATTGGCCTGGAACGATGAACCATGGCCAGTCCTTTCACATGCAAGAGCTCCACTGACTTCAGGAGAAGTTATTTAGACACAATACTGTAAAACAAGAATAACTTTTTACAGTATCTTTAATTACAATTAAAAGCAAAAGATTAGCCATTTATATATTCTTTCTATTACCATAGCTTTACCAAAGGAAAGGAAAGCAGGCAAGAACCTACTGCATTTGATTTCAGGGAGTGAAAGATAAAACAAAATGATTACCTATTAGTCTTTGATATCTGTACATTTTTTAGTCAATATGTTTCAGGAAAAGCAACAAGATTATATTTTCCTAAGCCAATAAAGGTGAGATGCAAATAGGTTTGTTTGTTTGTTTTGTTTTAAAAATCAGAATGGTATGTAGGTTGTGGGCTAATGCAAGCATGAATGGAAGGAAAATTGCTAAAATAACCTTTTAGTTCACCTTCATTTATGAAGGAGACACTGAGAGTTCTGTGCTTGTATTGTGCATTGGTTGGTCACAAACTGCTGAAAGCCTACATGATTTGATATATAGATTGGGAAATTACATAAGTGTCCCCTTCAAAAAAAAAAAAAAAAAGAGAGAGAGAGAGAGCTAGAAATGGGAAAAAAAAGGAAATGAAAAGCAATAAACACAAAAAGTGCGAAAAGGAAGTGGTGTGTAAAGCAGCTCATCATGGTTTGCAACATGTAAACTTTATGTAAATATCATTCTGGCCAGTTCAGTTTCTTTTCATTAGTAGATTTCTTTGAATTCCTGCACAGGCCTAGCAGCAGCATTCACCATTTTACAAAAATGCAAAAACTTCCTTCTGTTAGAGATCTTCCTCTTCAACATAGTTAGTCAACATAGAAACTGCCATCTGAATTATTGAAATGTATTGAACAGCAAATGTATCCTGCTTCAGAAGTTCAGTGTTTTGTCTATTTATGTGATTTTACCAATGTGGTGCTTCATGAAAGTAGCCCAGCAAAATGGGATATAATGGCTGAGTACAAGGATTAAACTAAGGGGATGTGTATGAAAAGAGGAATAGTGTAAGCCTCATTCCCACCTTCTTGTAAAAACTTTGGAGACCACTTTGGCTGGTTTAGCTTCCTCACCTGTTTCAATGTATTTAAGCACTAGTTGTGTTGTGCTCATTTTGATATCTGCTATATTACTTATTATTTTAAGCATTTTTGGTCCCTGGAAGAAAAAGAATCATATATATTTTCTCCCTGGCAGATAAAATAGTTCATTTTAAAATTACACATTTCTATAGATTAAATAGCACTAAATAATACAAATATAGAAACAAGGATTATTTCTTAAGTTAATGATGAAGAAGCAGATATAGATATACGCATAGATATAATTCTCTGAAATGTAAGTCATCCAATAATAAAGACCAAACATAAAGAGTCCAGGAAAACCGTTGAGAGACTAAACGTAAAAATGTCAGAATTTTTAGCTTCCAATGGGACATATGCTCCCAAGTGACTTAGGCACATTGGACATGAAATTGGTCTAAGTCACTTAGATACTTCTGAAAATTGAACTCCAAGTTCATAAAGGATATTTCTGCTTGGCTCAGAAAAAGTAAAATCTTCCTTTTTTTATTCCCCTCCCCACCCCAGCTTGGGTCCCATGACCTGGAATTTTTGAGGTCATCTGCTTTCTTTTGGGAAGAAAAAGATGAAAACCCACATCAACCTAAACCAACTTTGATCAACACTCCTCCTTTGCCAACTACCACCTCCATTTTTTCTAGCTTTAAAAAGCTAGTGAAGTATTAATAGCCCTGGAAATTTAACGTTAAGGCCAAATCTGCCATTAGGCACACCTGTGACTGCTGAAGTCAACAGCTGTGACAAGGTCCTGGGCATTTTGCTGTGGTGATGAGTACTATGGACATAACTAGATATAAATAAGTATCTCAAGATTGAACTGAAACCAAAGATTCAAAGATCTTATTTTTTAAAACCAGATTTATCCAGGGAAACAGTAGAGGCAAAGTACAACATTGTATTCTAACCAGGGGCGGCTCCAGGCACCAGCACGCCAAGCGCATGCTTGGGGCGGCAAGCTACTGGGGGTGCTCTGCCGGTCGCCGCTAGTCCCGCGGCTTCAGCGGACCTCCCGCAGACAAGCCACCGAAGGCAGCCTGCCTGCCGTGCTTGGGGTGGCAAAATGCCTAGAGCTGCCCCTGATTCTAACTATTACTACTTATTGTATTTCTAATATTGAATAGGCTAGCTTGTATTTGATCCATTGGGTTCAAAAAGTGAAAAGAAAAAATATAGATACTGAAAGAGGATTTTAAATAGAACAGAATGTGAGGCAGACATAACAATTCCTTAACCACTACTTTTACTTGCCACACCTTTTATCTGCTTGAAGTACTCATAGATAGGTTAGACACACCTAATCAAGAAAAGGATATTTGTCATAAACAGATAGTTAAGGGTTAAGGTCTCTTTTTACCTGTAAAGGGTTAACATGTAGTACCTGGTGACCACCTGACCAAAGGACCAATCAGAGACGAGATAATTTCAAATCTCTGTGGAGGGAAGCCTTTGTCTGTGTTCTTTGTGAGAACTCTTTTTGGATCTAAGAGAGGACAGTCATGTCTCCAAGTTCTCCTGGAGTAGTTTCTACTAATTAATAGTGAGTATTAATTAGAAAGGCGAATTAGTCTTATGATTTGATTTCTATATTTGCAATTGTGTGTTTGCTAAAGGAAATGCTTTATTCCTGTTTGCTGATATTGCTTTTACTGAGAAAGGGGGGGGGGGAATTCTCTCCAGAGATTGATAAGGTTATCCCCTATGAGTGTCCAGCTTGGGCTCATAGAGATTCTGTATTTTCTTTTTGTTCTCTTAATAAATTCTTTTCTTTTCTTTGGACTTGGTTAATTCCTTCTCTTGTGGAAATTCAGGGGAAGGGGAGGGGGGAAGAGACAGTTCCTCCTGGGTTTGATTCAAGCAGTTTGAATCAGGTATCTCTTTCCAGGACTAGGGAAGGGGAGGGAGGAAGTGAGTCCCTCTTTGTGTTGAGTCAAGGATTTGACTCGGTGTATATCTCTCCAAAGTGGCTAGGAGAGAGAGAGGGGGGAAGTGGGCTGCTTCCCTGTGTGTAGAGATTCAAGGGGTTTGAATCTGGGTTCCCCAGGGGAAGCTTGGGGGACAGGCAGTGTGTCAGACACTTTAACCTGACTGGTGGCAGCAAAGGAGACCTACCCTAGGATTTTAGGGTGGGGGAATACATGCTGGTCCTCACTTTGAAACCCCCCAGTTTCAAGTGAGGGTGTAGACCATGACAATATTGGATTAGCTGGACCACAGGAGTCATGTTCTTATGTCTGGCTTAAATAAAGATATCCCTTTCCTTCAAAAACTCTCTTTTTTTTTATCTAATATGATTTACATTTGACTTACTTTAACAGAGAGTCATATTCTGGAGTTCTAATCTACGCAGACAAAATTCCTATTAAAATAAAGGGCCAAATTTCAATCTCGGCTCTCAATAGGTTGAAGAGGTGAAACATGAGTATAAATTGAAATACTTTTGCCAGACTAAGGGGGCAATATATTATGCAGAATAAAGGCAAGGATTTTGGGCTTGCTTCTGATCTCTTTATATCAGTTCATTAACTGAAGTTCCTGGAGTTACTGACTTTATACCATTATAACAGAGCAGAATCCGGCCCATTGTATCCAATTATTAGAGCTGGTCAGAAATTTTCCAATGGACTGATTTTCCATTGGAAAATGCAGATTTGTTGAAATCAAAACACTCTGAGGGGATCTGTCCAACTTTGACAAATTTTGATTGGAAATCAAGCAGTTATGTCAGAAACTCAAGCTCCCATGCTTTAACAAGCACTAAGGTTCCTACTCAGACAAAGCTCCTTGGCTTCTGGGCTTCTGATCTCCATCAGGCAGAACTTTGTTTTAAAATTATTGAACCGAAACATTTTGATTTTTAATTATATTTAAAAAAAAATATTATTTTCAAATGGAACAAAAACAAATTTCAAAAAACCAGAGTCCTCCACGAAATGGAATTACCGTTCTCTGCCCAGCTCTAGTAATTACCCAGGTGGAATTTGGCCAGGAATCTGGGGCTAAACTCTACTACACTTGCAAAAAAGTGCCAAGGACACTTTATCAACCATAGCTGATCACAACAACAGTTTTACATTTCATCATTTTAATATGAACTCCCTATACCCATAGAGAAAATGATCGAATGGAATGGAATACTGTTATCTAGGAAGCAGATTATTTTAAGTGTCGTTTTAAAGGATTGCAGAAGGAGTTGGCAGACAGACCAGCTCATTTGTCTGTCTAGTTCTCGTTCCCTCCTTCTGTTTAACAAGTATGCTTGTAGAATCTAGTGTAGCAGTGAGTGGGATTTCTCTGTTTCATTCTACCAGAATAACTAAGACATTTGCTATACATAGCTGTATTTCTATTACCCCATGTCTCTTTCAGCTGCCCATCCTATTGCCATAGATGAGAAAATATAGTTTAAAATATAATTCCAAAGGTAAAATAACAACAAAAAAAAAGTTAATATCCAATTACTTATATCTGTTCCATTCTCATTGGATTGATCTTGCTCTCACTGAAATAATAGCAAGACTCCCATTGATTTAAATGGTGCAGGTCCAGGACACAATCTCTTTATAATCTCACCTCAGAGAGTGGACATCACCTTCCTTATAAACTCTCCGCTGCAAATACTGGGCCAGGTTTTCAAAAGTGGCCTTTTGTTCAGGTGTCTCAATTTTAGGATGTCCGACTTCAGACACCTACAGCTGTTTGCAGCAGAAAAAAAAATCTCCTTGGACGTATCAATGGAACCAATTTGAAAACAAAATAACTGTGAATCATTTTTTGTGAAAGTACTTTTAAGACAATAATACCGCACACTTTATAAAGGGCTTGCTCTCTTTTTCTGCTTCTATTTTCCTTGCCTCCTATTGCTCCCAAACTGTTAAAGGCGAGAGAATGAGACTTATTGCAGAGATAGCAAGAATTACTACTACATTTACAGAAGCTCCATATGACAGGGAGGCCCTGAGGCTACCCAAAATTCTACCAAGAATCAACTATAGGCGACTGTAGAAAATATGAACACACCTCAAAATACTGGGGAAAAGAGAGGGCAGCTCCATGTTTTGAACAGTAGAGGAATAAACTATGTATTCTCTGCCTTGGACCTTCACAGACCTTCAAAGACAACAGAAAGCTCTGTTTTAAACCTGTCCAATTCATCTCCACAGGGCATACTACAGTCCTGCTCTACCCACACTTCCTACCCCCTGGAATGTCACACTAAATAAGTTAAAGCAGTAATGCAGTACTTGTCTTTTTTGGACAACTGTACCAAATATGTTATTACTGTGCAAGTAATGTACATCAGAAACTGAATATTTAAGTTGTGCAAAATTTATGGAATAATAAAGGCAATTTGCCCATCCAAGGGAATAATTGCTTCATGGGGAGTCTGTGCATCGCAAATTGGTTTATTCCTGGACTTTAAATTGGCCCTTGTTCCTGTTATTTAATGCCAGCAAACAGTAGTGCTGGCAGAAAGTCTGGCTGCCAGAAAAGGGCATTTTCAAAGTCACACAGCATGAACATTTTCTTGTCAAGACCCATTACAAGAAAAAAGTAAGTGGCATTTCAATGAAATTGTCCACTCTTTTTATTATTATTATTTGCAAGTAGCTGGGGATGAAGTACCTGCTACTGACTCAGGTTCAGACTCTGAGAACATAAGGGTACCTGTCTATCATCAGGAAGCAGAAGTATATTTGTAATCTGTAGCAGATCCAACGTTCAAGTTTATTTTTTTAAAGGTATCCCTTTAAATTTTTGATATGGACATTCCACATATATCACATTGCATTAGGTTAAACATATCCTGTGATGTGACAAAATATGATGTGACCTGACAGAACCAGATGAAAACGTCATATTGTATCACATATTTGGGGAGGGGGGAAACATTTTGATGACATTTTAATTTACTGTTCTGTTTATTTAAAAATGCTATGTATTATATGATTAATAGATGCTTATAGATGCTGTTAAATGTATCTTTCTTATTATGAGCATGGATTTCTATAGGCAGATGAAGTTATGACAAGATTTCATAAAGCTCAGATGAGATGCACGTATTGTCAAGACAATGATTTTGCTTGCCTTATATGTGGCACCTGATTGCAAGTATTTATCAAACATGCTATAGACCAGGGGTCGGCAACCTTTCAGAAGTGGTGTGCCGAGTCTTCATTTATTCACTCTAATTTATGGTTTCGCATGCCAGTAATACATTTTAACCTTTTTAGAAGGTCTCTTTCTATAAGTCTATAATATATAAGTAAACTATTGTTGTATGTAAAGTAAATAAAGTTTCAAAATGTTTAAGAAGCTTCATTTAAAATTAAATTAAAATTCAGAGCCCCCCTGGACTGGTGGCCAGGACCTAGGCAGTGTGAGTGCCACTGAAAATCATCTCATGTGCTGCCTTCGGCACACGTGCCATAGGTTGCCTACCCCTGCTATATACTACTTTATCATATAGCAGGGCCTAAATCTCTAACTGTAAGCCACATTTGTAAGCAACTGCTCATGTGAACAATCTCATTAACTTCAGTAGGACTACTTGTCTTATTAAATGCTTCCCAATGTGAGTAAGGTTGGCAGAATCAGGCCTTCTGTATTATCCTGGGCCAAATTGTGTAAACTCCACAAATGGAGGGAACCAGAACCCTTCTTCCACCTTTGGGGATGGCTTGCAAGGGACAGCGAAGCCAGACGTATCATTTCTTCTAGGTCTCCTTAGAGAGCAGGAGTGTGAATGCTGCACAATCTCTTAGGGCCACATGCTGATACCATCACTTGCTTTGAGATCTTTGAACAGTCCTATTGAAATCAATTAAATAAGCACTACTCAGCATGAGTAAGCGCATCAGGATCAGGTCCTTAATGGTACATATCCTGCTCTAATCTTTGAAGCTTAGGGCTTCACAGACCAAAAATACAGTGCTCTGTGGCCTGCCACTTTCCAGTTCCAATGGTATGGTTTTCACTTATAGGGGTTGGGAGAAAGGAGCAGCCCCTGGAATTCTCTGAGAATAGGAACCACAGGCAGTGTAATGACAGACGGCTTTTGTTATGATCTGCTAGATAATGGCAATTGTTCAAAAATATTTAATCTACTGAATTAATAGACTCAAAGTGACATTCACGTATTTTACATGTGATCCTTCAAAGGGGGGTAGTTTGGATACAAAGATAATCTGGAGCTGACTGAGAATAGTTTGAGATACTTTCAGGAACTGCAACACACATTAGGCCAGATCCTGTGAGCCAGACCCACTCTTCTGATCTCCTGAGGTCCCTTCCAACCCTAATAATCTATGATTCTATCTATGAGTCTATGATTCTGCATACACAGAAAGCCTCAAATGCAATGGAAATGCCCCATTTCCACTGCACTGGAAGGTCACAGAGGATGATCACAAAGCCTGTACAAAACTACATACAGAGGAACTCAGGGATCCTCTGTGGATCACAGAACAAGCCACACGAAGGAGCATTATGAAGTTGATAGAGTAGTTGTGGACCTGGCCAGACTGGAAATCCACATGTCCCAAATCCTGTGCATTGCTCATTAGCCTATAGTAGAACACATGGTCTGGCTCTGTGGACTCCTTGTTCCCCAATTCTAGGTTGTGAAAAGAATTCCAGTGTTCAGTCCTCCCTGTAAAGCATTTTTACTTGGGCTAAGTTTAGACCTTTAATTACCCAGGATACACTTGGCTTGTTGGGCCTTTTCCAAAAATCTGTGGTAGATGGATTTTCAGTAGCAAACCTTCACCAATCTAAGGAGCGAAACAATACGTTTCTTACATTTTTTTAAATGTTGAAAGGTTTGTTGGAGGCTAATCTCTTAGCCATCATTTAGAGGTGAGAATGTGATGCTTTTCAATATCTGCCTTTGTTAAAATAATTTTCCCATGGTGAAGACATTAAATGATGCTTTTAGGTCAACTGCTTAATAAATGTGTGCATAACTTCCAGCAAAGTTAATGGGCAACCTGTATGCATATTTTAAGGCAGAATTTGGCCATTAATGAATATAATTACCTCAAGAGTAAAATGTAGCTTTCATTGTACATGATTATGTACACCATTCACATAATTCTTCTACATAAATGATAAAACCCTTTTAAAAAACTTGTGATATACAGTATATGTTGACCTCAAATTACCTGTCCATGCCTGCAGACAAAGAAGGGTTATTTCCAGTGGCTACATCTCTGAAAAGTGGTTTTGCAAAAAGGATGTATAAGAACTGCAAAAATGGCTAATGGGCTATTGCTGAATCGGTATTTCTGGGGTGACACACCCAGAACTGAGGGGTCAGTGCAACTGGGAATGGAGTGAGCTAAACAGCCGCTTTCAGAACAGAATGTGTTTCTATATGCGGAGGAACAGGAGTGGTTGAGATAACTCATTTAAAATGTCCCTATCTGACAGCTTTTCTTTTTGCTGTTGTCAACTTGATTTCTGAAATAAAATAATTTGCAATCACGTGACCCACAGAGAGAGGAGGAAGCTGGGGCACAAAAAATGGTATTCAGAGTAAAGAACTGAGACTGTAATAACTTTTTTTATTTTACTGGATTCAATTACCATGAGAGGGAATTATATAGAAATGGGCACAAACCTGCAGTCTTGATGCCCATGAGGAGGTGTTGCTCAAGTGATATTGCTGTCAGTAAGGCTCCATGAATAAGTAAGGGTTTCAGAAGAAAACATGTCTTTTATAGCTATATATTGCTGTCTGAAAATTCACAAATTTAACTGATATACTGGTGGCAGAGGTTAATTGTATACCCTCATCCATGGTAGTGAGTGACAGAGCAGGTCCTTTATTCCCCTGGAAATAATAACTTGCTGCCATGGAAACATGATGAACACCAGCCAAGATATCTCTTGATGGGTATGAAATTAACCATTATCAACAAAGTAAATGTAAATAGCAACAACAATCAATACTCTACAGTATCTTGAAATAAAATAAAGAGAGCTGATTATTGAAGTATGTGTGGTTAAAACAAGGATAACCAGAAAGTGTGATTAGAGACATTGAAATGCACAGTGAAATAGAGGTGACAACATGCTTTTATTCTTCCCAGTGGTGGCAAACTCCAGTAACTACTGACCCATGCAGAGCATGAATATGATTTCACCCTCGGCCGCAGGTAACTGTTTCTAAAACACAGCATTTCTTTAAAGTAAACCTGACAGAATTTGACACGTACACAACCTACACATACAGTATGCATGTAGCGTGCATCATTGTGACATTCATGCAGACATTCTGAGTTTGGCAACTGTTTGGTTTTGTAGGCCTCTTCTGACATTTACAAAGAAGCTGAGACTATTTCTGAAAGGAGCTGGAGTTGCTTGCCAAGTATGAATATCCATCTTCATAAAGGCCAGCCTCAGGTGAAAGTGCCTATAGAGGTTTGTGTGGAGGTGACATGTTCCAGGTGAGAGAATAAAAGGAAAATGTAGCTTGAATGTCACCTGAGAAAGAGAACACCTTTAACTGTGAACACATGAATTGTATGGGCCAGATTGTCAGCTGGTGTAAATCTGCATAGCTCTGTCTACCCGTATTTGTAATTTTCATTACATTTGATTTATGATGCTCACCTACAGATTCCAGATTCCACTTTGCATGGGGGCTCTGAGGAATTTTTTATATTTGAAGCTTAACAATTAGTGTTAAAATCAATTTTCCTAAAATAAGAAAAATGGGATATATTCCTGGTATATTCTCTCAGGATTTGGATTCCTCCAATCACCTGGCTTTCTCCTCATATTAAGGGAGGTGTGTATGTTTTGCTTCCTATTTGCCATACTATTAACTCTGGTGACATACCATTCCGGGCCTCGGAAATATATGCTTTTAAGAACTATATTACACTGCTGTAAGCACTAATACATTAGCCATGCTGAACTTTCTAGAAGGGTGTGATGGAG
Organism: Mauremys mutica; assembly: GCF_020497125.1. Classification (NCBI taxonomy): domain Eukaryota; kingdom Metazoa; phylum Chordata; order Testudines; family Geoemydidae; genus Mauremys; species Mauremys mutica. The sequence continues at coordinate 299,410,476 of NC_059072.1, forward strand.
ACATGGATATTATTGGGGTCCTGGCCTACTCATCTGACTTGTGTCAGGATTACAAAATGTTAATAACTTCTCACTTGCCTGTCAGTATTGTGGCAAAATGGCTGATGTTGGTTTGGTGGGTCCCACACTTTTCTTGGTGGTGGTGGGGGCTAGGATACATCACCCCTGGGTGACGATGTGGTGTTGGATCAGCATCATACAGCCTGGTTTTGTGGAGAACACATTTTGGTTCCACTGGATCATCTCAACAACCTCTGTTCATTGTTCTGGGGCTAATTTGGTGGATATCCTTACCTGCCCTTGTGGGTCATCTGCCTGGGATGGAGTTGGCAGGACATCCATGCACATCTCCCGATCGAGCCACGGTTTTAGTAAGTTGATGTGGTAGATCTTCTCTGGCCTTTGGTGGTCTGGCTGCTTCACCTTATAATTCACCTCCCCAACAGCTTCCACGATCTCATAGGGTCCACGCCAGCTTGTTTTCTGTTGTTGGTACCAGCACCTGTTCTCCTGGTTGAAATTTTCATGTTTTTTCCTAATGGCTGTAGTAGGTTTGTTGGGCCTCTTGTGCTTTCTCCAAATGCTTTCGTACTACAGGGGGTCACTTGGGCTATTTGTTCTCTCATCTGGGCCATGTATGTGATGACATTCTTCCCATACCCCCAGCCAGTAGAACCTCCTTAGGACTCTATCCAGGGTCTTATCTGCTCCTAAATGTCCCCCAAACAGATGACTATGAGCTAACTCTAATACTGCCCTTGTGTGCTTCTGTGGAACCAAGAGCTGTTCTACTACTTCCCCCAGTACTGGCACTACTCAGTACAACAGATCCTGTTTGATTATATAGTATGACCCTGGGCATTGAGCTTTCCCTTCTACTGGCACACCATTTACCTCTACTACCTCCTCCCTCACGTTTGCATACGGTGGGTCATAGGCTTGGTCCTGCCCAAAACACTTGCATGCAGGACTGATCTGGCCTGATTCTATTGGATTGGTCTCCTCTGCTTCCCTTGGGGTGCTTCAGCTCGTGCTGGGGGCCATCTCTGGGTCTCCACCAGTCCGTGCTACCTTGTGGTTTCCCTGATGGGGCCTCCTCCCAACCAGGGAAGCTCTCTGGTTTGCTGCCAAAATCCTGGTTCCTATTTTTTTATCTGCCCTCTTTTCCTGTCTAGATTTCCAGGACTTCCCAGAGGATGAAAATAACTCTGGGGAAAACCCAGCAAAAATTGGGGCAGGGCCATCCATGGGCACCTTGATCTCTGCCCGGGGTTTACTGCCCTCCCCTAACTCAATGGAGGGGAGTAGGATCTTGAACCTGGGAAAGTTCCTGCCAATTAAGACCGGGTAGGGGAGCTTGGGGACCACTCCTTCAGTCACCTTGGTAGTGTCCCGTTGGATCTCAATCTGTATTGGGATTGTGGGGTAGAAATTCACTGTGCCATGGACACAGGTCACTTTGGTGCTTAAGACCTCGGTTGGTCTTGCCTCACAAACTTTCCTGAGACCAGTGTGACAGCACTCCCAGAGTCCACCAGAGCTATGGTCTGGATGTCATTCGTCTTTACTGGCCTGAGGTACTCATGTGGGGCCATCGCGACCCACATTGGGCTGATTAGACCATATTGGTCCCCAGGATCCCCCAGATTGCATTGCACTGGGCTGCTATATGCCCCAACTCCCCACACTTGTAACAACGATATGTCATCCCGGAGGTTTCCCTCTGTCTTGGGCTTTCTGACCCGCTCCCCCAACCTCTCCCCACAGACTCCCAGGTCCCTTCAGGGCCTCAGGCTGTTCCTTGGTGCTTGTTCTTCTAGCTATGGCTTTCCTGGAGCTCTTGATGATCCTGGGCCTCGGGGTTGGGACTGGCTTCCTGGAACACCATGTTTCACCTCCTGGGATTTCAAACAGTTCACGAGCTTCCAGTTATCTCTCTATGAGGGTGACCAGTTCATCATAGGTGGAAGGGTCATTCTGGCCTACCCAGGCTCGGAGGAGCCCTGAGGGCAGTCCCTTCGTATAGCAGTCTAGCATCAGGAGCTCCATCATTTTCTTAGAGCTGAGGGCCTCTGGGTGTAACCACTTCCAGGCTACCATGCTGTCTTGTCTTCACAAGACTGCTGTTCATGGACCCTTTGGGTTTGCAAGGCCATCGTTACCCCGGACCTGGCCAGGATCTCCGCCTTCAGCTGGGGGTAATCTGCCTCCTACTCTGCAGTCATGTCATAGTAGGCTTCTGGGCCTCCCCTCACAAAAAATGGGGTGAGGATGCCGGACCACTGGTTTCGGGGCCAGGCCTGAAGCAGGGCTGTCCTCTCGAAGGCCAGGAGATACACCTCCACATCATCCTCCCGGGTCATTTTCTGCAGACAGTAGCTGGCCCATATGCATCCTGTCATACCACAGTTCATCTCTGTAAGGGCCTTCACCTGGTTCACTAGTTCCTGCAGAATAGCCCAATCTTGGGTGGCCTGGGACATCAGCAGGCAATTGGTCTCTTGCTGCATGGCCTCCCGTTGGGCGGCTGCCTTGACCCGGGTAGCCTCCTACTGGGTGGTGGTGACTTGCACCCACCCTGGGTTACATTCACATAGTGGAAATCCCTCCTCTGACACCACGTGTGGCAAAATGCCTGATGTTGGTATGGTGGGTCCCATCCTTTTCTTGGCCAGGGGGCTAGGACACTACCCCTTTCCCCTGGTCTTGGGGCACTGAGGACAGCGCTAGTGGCCTGGTCTTCGGTTTGCTCCTCACTCTGATCCCCAACCCCTCTCAACCCCTATGAGTTTCTTACCCTCTTCCCCCTTGGGTAGGGTTACCTTCGGTCCTTGACGCTGGGGGAAGGAATCTCCCTGCCCTGCTGGAGCAAGGTGTCCCTTCCTCCGGCTCTCTGTTTTTTTCAGTTGTCAGTAACACACATCCAAACTCCAGTCCTCTCTCCTTCCTCATACACCCTGTCTGCCTGAAGCAGGGGTTTTTTATTAGGTTCCTGGCAGGTAGCAACCCTCCCTAGTCTACATGCCATAATTAGCCTAGGGCTTATATATTTCCCCTCTACCACTCTCCCACTGCTCCCTGGCCCTGCTGTATCACAGTATTCATTAGATAATGTTAGAAGTAAATGAGTGGACTAGTAGGTAAATGAATGAATGCACACACTCTAATACAGTGGTTCTTAACCTGGGGTGCACTCACCCCTGTGGGTGCGGGATGCCCTTTCTGGGGGTATCAGACATGCCAGACATTACCTTTTTTACAAGGTAAATCATCGAAAACACAAATTAAGCACAGGCACGTAAGTAGAACTACTTTGTTTACTCAAACCTATGTATTTATTAACATTATACATTTTTTAACGATTACTGTAAAATACAAACAAAAAATATATCTAGGTTTAAGGGGTGTGAGAACATATTTTTTAGGTTTAAGGGGTGCGAGAACATATTTTGAGAACCAAAGGGGTGCAGGCTGCAGTAAAGTTTAAGAACCACCGATCTAATAGATATAGATATATTACATCTTTTTAATAGTAGGTACAGCTATTTAACTGATAGATGAACATGCGTGTGCGCGCGCACACATATTAATTCCCATTAATTTTGTAATTTGCTCCAAAGAACTCCAAGGTTATTTGACATTTTTATACTTTGGTGAGTGCATGCAGATTTGTTTCCTCGTATTATTTGTTTCACAATTTTATACATTTGATATGGCTTTGGATTATAGAACAAATAGGTATTTCTGTACTAAATTATTTCATTCATCTTTCTTAAGCTAAAGGAAATAATGGAACCCCCCCTACTGTGATCATATATTATTTGTTTATATGAGATGAAGTGATGTTTAATAAATGTGGTTGTGATTATCTAAAGAGGTTGTGGAAGCTCCTTCAATAGAGTTTTCGAAAGGAGGCTGGACAGCCATCTGTCTTGGATGGTTTAGCCAAAACAAATCCTGCATCTTGGCAGACTAGATGACTCTTGAGTCCCTTCTAAACCTATGATTCTATGGTTAGATATTAAAATTTACTGTCTCAAGTATTTGCACTGTTGTGAAAATTATAACAAAGTGTGTTACCAAAGAGTTCGAACTTGTAGCTCCAGAGGACTGCAATATACTGACGTGTCATTTATTTTTTTTAAAGTGTTTGGGCCATATTCTATTCTGAGATGCACCATGAAATTACAGACTAATTCAGGCAAAATAATTCAGAATGTAAATTGAGTCATTACATATTTTCACTTGTATATCTCAGATCACAACATGGACCTTTCCCTTCCAAAATGCAAATTCAGGTGTTTGTTTTACTTTATTTTCAGTAGGAGCCATATATCTGTGTATATTTTGTTACATTAATGTAATTGCATACAGCTTTAAGTGAAAAGATTATGCAGAAACATATATATGTTGACCTAGTGCCCCCACCAGATTTGCATGTGGAAACAAGATGGTACATCTCCAGTGACACTATTGCTGATGAGAGAAATGTCATCAGATATTGTAGTGAATTAAATGTTTTTTTTTACAGCTGCTTTTTCAAAATGAATAATAATTCTGCAATGAGATCCTACCCTCTTCCTAAACTGGCATTTACATTACTGTGGTGGTTTTGTAATAGAAATCTTTGCACTGTCAGGCAATCAGATATGTCATTTCACAATCAATTCTTGTGTGTGATTACTATCTCCTAATTGGTTTATTTTCCCACCAGTTAAATATAGAAATATCCATTCTCAAGACTTTCAGTCAAAAGTACTAACCTTTTCTCTTGACTGTTTTTGTTCCATGCCTTTCAGATAGGCAATTGGAAGGGCTAATTGTTAGAGAAGCAGAAATTTCACGTTCTCATATGGTTCATTAAATAGCTAACACTCTATTTTATGTATGAAATACAATGTTTTTAAAATAAGTTAATTGTCTGGGCTACATAAAACGTATACAATATAATACCCATAAAGTACAATTTTACAGACACACTTCAATAGAAGATTTTTTTTTAATGTAAACATAGCCCTGTGCTCTAGAGATTTAATATTTTTCCAAAGGAAAATAAGATTTTGGGAATCTCCATTAATTCTGCTTAACTTTGAATGCAGGTTCACAATAGAGGGACTAAGACACCAATAGGTGGGCTTGCCACTATTTCATCTTCATTCCATTCAGTGGACATTCCCACATATTGTTTGACCTTTTGTATCCCACATTAGATGCACAATTAATGTGGTTCAGTGCCCCTCTTGTCAGGAGCTGCTAATGAGATTTAGAGCCAGCATTAAAACCAGCTTTAAAAGAATTGAGTGCTATTTGATGGTATTTTCAGATCGGCAGTAAGATTATGCCTACAGTACACAACACAAATTGAAGGCAAGAGCGGATGCCAATGTGTTATGTATTTGACAGTGTCTTTTTAAATTTTAATATATTCTTCTTGTGCCTGGAGATCCCAGAGGTGAAGGTATGGTCTCTCTTTGCCTTGCCTACCACAGAATTCAGGAGCACTCACATCTCATTGGTAGTGACAAGAGTTACTGAGTGAATATTCATGGGGTTCTTTATTTTTTTTTTACCCCCCTCTCATTCTTGTCTCCCTAGTCTCTCTCTTCTTTCATTGTATTTTTTGCAGTGCAGAGATGTGCATGTTCACCTTCCCTGATTCTCAAATATATGCTCGGAAACTTTGTTAATAGCTGCCGAAAGAAAAACTTACAAAAAATGGCTCATCCTTTCCTGCACTACTGACAGATTGCAGATTTTCTATGAATAAAATATTATATTTAAATATGGGAACAACCATGGTATTGAATATCCATGTTCCTTCCATATAGCAAGTATGCAGACCACTCCTTCGAAACTATTTCAGGATTGGTACCTAAGATTATCATATTTTAAGTGCTGCTTGTCTGATGTTATCCAGTTGGTATTCAAATACAGCTGAAACCAAGGACACTTTGTAGTTCATCTGTCATTAGTGGATACCATACAAGGATACCACACATGCATATAATTGTCTATAAATATATTCAGCACAGAAGTAGTGTCACAGGATTGGCTGGTTCTTTACGGAAATTGGACTCAGCCACACCAGTGCCTAAGTGCCTAATTATCCACCTCTCTGGTGATAGTTTGAGTTTGGGCTGGTGTTTGGGTCAGGTGACCAATCATCACATGACTGTAAACCAGAGGAAGTGCTTTCTACAAGAAAACCTGTTCAGTCACTCAGAAGAAGGTGAGATCTATAGTGAGTAGAAACATCCTTCATAGCAGAGCCAGATGAATGGCAGGAAGTGCTAGAAGGCTGTCTACAGTAAGCCAGGAAGAAGGCTTAGGAACCAGATTGAACAATTTGAGGAGATACATGGAGATGCCCAGGGTCAGGAGAGGGACTGGCAGAGTTTCTCTGATTTGAGAAACTGTGAAATTGAGAGTAAGCTGAGACCTTATGACACAGAGGAGGATCAAAAGTATATAGAGAAGCTTGTGCTGAGGGTGCCGAGTTAAAAAAAAAAATGTTTGTTGTTTCTGCACTTTTTTATTTACCCCAGAAGGCGATAGGGAAGGAGCTTCATCATTTGGCGAGAGGACTACGTCATTTTGAAGCACTGGAATCTGCCCATCCAAGAATGGGAGATTGAAGTGATGGAGCCGGAAGAGAGGAAATTGAACCACTGACGTCTACCAAAGTTCCCTTGTCACAAGAAGCCTTTGAAAACTAGGGGCCAAATCCTACTCACATTGAAGCCTATGGTAAAACTGCCATTGATTTCAGTGGGATGATATTTGATCTTAGGGTTCCTCCCACCCTCCTGTCTGTTATTGATCTCAGAGGGTGGAATGCACATATGGTTTCCTTTTATTTAATTAGAAACAGTAATATCCTTAGCCTTCCCTCACTCACATGTCCATACTTTCCCTGAAAATGAGCACCCTGGTATTACTTCCCCGATGTGCATATGTTCTCCTCAAAGCAGAGGACTGTGTGTGACTCCTCCTTTTACGGTACCTGGGCAGAATGCAGTGTTGTCATCAGGCCAGTCTTTTGAAGATGTTTTCTAAATATAAATCACACATCAAGAACTACTAAGATCACTTGAAACCGCTGTGCATGCGCCCCAGGCAGAGACCTCTGCTTTTTCAAATAGAACCATGTTCTGCCCTGAAAAGTGACAATGTCAGAACACAAATACAGAAACCATCCTGCAGCCGCCTCCTGACAACATTTTTTCTTAGATATGATTTTGTTTTCAGTCCAAAAGATCATATTTTTTTATTGTCCTCCTTTTGTTAGGTAGAAGTACCATTTATCTGGCTTCCTATCTCTGTCTGTTTTACTGGAAGACACAAGATTGTTTCACCAAAATGGAAATGCAAATATTATTTTTGAAAGCAGCACATGAAAACTTTGGCAATGAAAACTGAGCTTCAACCACTTAAATTTAGTGTTTCCAGATACAGATTTGTGACCTTTCCAAATTACAACTTCCACACCATATTAGAAGGTCTTCTCACTAAGAAAATAATTCTAATTCTAATCATCAAAAATATGTAAATGCCTTCATAAATGCAAAGAAAAAACAACTGCTGATTCACAAAACAAAGGTGTTGAGGGATCAAAGAGGGGCATACCAAAACTCATACATTGAGTACATACACAGCAGTATACATAAATATTCTCCTTGTATTGTCTTAGGGGGCCTGTCTGTTTATGATTTTAATGAGAGAGTACATTTATTTTTATTCACAACTAGACAAAATAATATACATTTCCCTGAATCAAAAATGAATTAAAAGGGGATGACAGGCAGGAGGAGAAGGTAGCTCAGAACATCTCTTCAGCAGTCCAATCATGGGAGTGACCCACAAGCTGCTTGAAAGCTGCCCACCAGGGGCAGCTCCAGACCCCAGCATGCCAAGCGCGTGCTTGAGGCGACATGCCACGTGGGGCGCTCTGCCGGTCGCCGGGAGGGCGGCAGGCGGCTCCGGAGGACTTCCCACAGACGTCCCTGCGGAGGGTCCGCTGGTCCCGCGGCTCCGGTGGACCTCCCGCAGGCATCCCCGTGGAGGGTCCGCTGGTCCTGTGGCTTCGGTGGAACCGCGGGACCAGCGGACCCTCCGCAGGCACGCCTGTGGGAGGTCCACCAGAGCCGCAGGACCAGCGACCGGCAGAGCGCCCCCAGCGGCGTGCCGCCATGCTTGGGGCAGCAAAATGGCTAGAGCCGCCCCTGCTGCCCACGCAATTACTCATGGAATCTGCTAATAACCGGGCATTGCTGCCAGTAAAATCTCTTTCTTATCTTGAATCCAAGTCTTGTGATTGCCACCTAAATAGGAAGAAGGGGAAGGAATACAAAGTGAAAAGCACTGCATTAAAATGACACTATATATCTCTCACTGGCATGCTGTACATTTTTTATGAGTTTTACAGACACTAGTAAATATACAGACACCAGCAAGGATAAACAAAAGGCTATATACATCCTATTCTGTTCTGCTGCTTTGAATCCTTGTCTAGTTTCTGTTTTCAGTTGTACTAGTGCAATACCATTGAAGTGAATGGAGAGAGAAGACTTCATTTGTTTGTTTATTATGTTATATTCACTTGCATATGAACACAAAACTGTCCAAACTGCTAAGCAACGTGAAGCTATGAGGTCAAAGAAAAACAAATTCTTATATCAATCAGGAATAAAATTGGACCAGGGTTTAAGTAACTTGGAAGTAGTTACACCAAGGATGGATTTGGTATTTGACCTAAATCTAGACATTCACTCATTATCATATACGTAAAATAGGTTTGATTCCCATGCACCCTATATTGAGGATGGAGGCAGTCAGACTTCAACAGCTAGAAAACCACTTTGTTACTTATTACATTTTCAGAGGGCCACAGCGTGATAATGGGCACAAGATCCTGATATTACATTGTGATGTGTCCATATGTGATGGTTTTGTGTCATTGTGTTTCAATGCAATCACCCACTGATGTGATTTCATGGAAGAATAACATCTCACAGAAGGAGGGTTATGAGCTGGCCTTAGGGTTCAAAAAAGAAAGAAAGAAATATAGAGATTGAAGGGACAAAAGAAGGTCGATAGAGGAGGGGCATAGAGGGAATCAGTCAGAAAAAGGAAAAGACTGAACTACTTTAATGCACTTTTGGTGGGCTATTCAAACAAACAATCTGATGTTTCAGTTAGTGCAGAATACGGTTATCTGCAAGGTAATAACATAACATCTCTAGTACAAGCTCTACCTTGCTTGCTATATGCTTCTAGACACAAAACAAGGTGCTGATGGGTTTATCCCAAAACTGACACTAAGATATTATCAGTTTGTCTGGAAAATCAGGGCTAGGAGAGATTTAAAAAAAAATTCAAAAATCTTTGCAGGACCACATATATTTACCGATTGAGTTTTATTTCTATTTTTTCTTAGAAACTACACTCTTACAAACTAATGTAATAATACAGGTGAATTTTTTTTCTTCCTTTCTCCTGATTTACATTGTTTTGTTTTTGTCAAAATAGTGGGTGGACACTTTCATCTTACTGCACTGCTATAATTTCCTTCAAAAGTTGTACTCTCCAAGAATGGCATTATAGAATCGGAGATTTTGACTGGTTAAGGGCTCTATTAGCAAGTACTGAAGGTCTTTCCTCAGTTTTTATCAGTACCTAACCAACACATTTAAAGGGAGTACCTCTTCAGTGAAACATAGAGACAGAGAACATGCAAAAAAATGTATCTAAAACCATAATTGGTAGAACACCTGTCTCTAAGAAGGAGTTAAAATAATAGACTGGGATCATTTTGAGGATATTATGTTTGGTATAAGTGATATGGCTAGGGTAGGCTGATATGAAAACCCAATGTGATGCTGTAGCCAAAAAAGCTATTGTGATCCTGGGATGCATAAACAGGGGAATCTTGAGGAGTAGATGGGATATTTTATCTCTGTACTTGGCACTGGTGCAACCGCTGCTGGAATATTGTGTCCAGATCTGATGCCCACAACTCAAGAAGGATGTTGATAAAAAAGAAAGGGTTTCTAAAAGAGCCATGAGAATAATTAAAGCTTAGAAAACATTCCCTATAGTGATAGATTCAAGGAGCTGAACCTATTCAGCTTAGCAAAGAGTTAAGGAGTGATTTGATTACAGTCTATAAGTGCGTACATGGGGAATAAATATTTAATAATGGGCTTCTCAATCTAGCAGAGAAAGGTATAGCACAATCCAATGGCTGGAAGTTGAAGCTAGACAAATTCACACTGAAAATAAGGCTGTACATTTGTAACAGTGAGAGTAATTAATCATGGGAACAACTTACCAAGGGTCGTGGCAGATTCTCCATCACTGACAACTTGTAAATCAAGATTGGATGTTTTTCTAAAAGATCTGCTCTAGGAATTATGTTGGGGAAGTTCACTGGCCTGTGTTTTACAGGAGGACAGACTAGATGGTCACACTGATCACTTCTGGCTTTAGAATCTATTAATCTGTGAGATGGGAAAGTTGTTATTTCAGAACAGTGCGGACAAAGCCAGGTCTCCATTGAAATTGATGGCAAAACTTCCACTAACGATGCCAGAGTTTGGCTCAGCTGTGTTTAGGAAGGGGATCAGCCAGCTGCAAAAAAGAAAGAGAGACAGACCTGGAGAGCAGTCTTTGCAATATTCGGATAGAAGGATTGCTGCTGTTGAGTGGGCTGCAAAAGAAGCTTATACAAAGTATGTAACTCGAAAGAGGTTTGGTTTAATTTGCACTTATAGACACCTTGCCATTTAGTTTCCCAGAGTAGATCATGTATCCCTGATGAACACAAAGAAAGGTTTTAGATGAAAAGCAAGTGTCAAGGCAAGCTGAATTTGAGCTCTGACCTTCCCTTTCATTGTAAAAAGCTACTTTCCATTTTGCTAAGCAAATAATTGCTAGAAACAAAAGTTCTGAAATAATATCGGTGGTAAGGGGGAACTGATTTTCTGTTCCAAAGTTTGCTGGTGTCACTTTGAGTGTGAAATAGTTCAAAATACTACGTGCACCATATATCACATTGCTGGAAATGCATGAAAAAATCCTTAGTGTTATGGAGAAAGCCTCTGGGACCTCGGATGTCAATTCTAGGAGAGATATTGTTCTACCTATAAATTCATCTTTCCTAGAACTGACATCCAAGGTCCCAAAGCCTTTTTCCATATCACTAAAGATTTTTTGTATGCAATTCCAGCAACGTAGTATATTCCATTCTTTGTAAGAAACGCTCAGCCATTCATATTGCAGACAGCCAGACACCTTGCTGACTGCTTGAGAATACTACAGAGCAGTTAACAATGGAGGAACAAAAGACCAATATGTCAGTCTTACTCCTGGTTTTCACTGAGCCTTCTTAAACAGTCACTGTATATTTGCTGAATTGTAAGTAGGAACTCCCCCCTCCCCAAACAACTTCTATTTTTGACATACAAAACTGGTGTGTAAATTGATAGGAAATATTATGTACCCAAATCTACAGCTGGTGGGCATGTGAAACTCCCATAGAAGTCAGTGGGAGAAGTACATGTGTAAACATTCCCTTCATGAACAAACTGCAGACTATTAACCTGGGACTTTTGGCACCACAGCACAAATCACGACCCCTTGAGTCAACAAAGTAACTCCATCAGCTAATAATAATAGTAGACCAGCCATGAAAGCAGATTGTGAATGTGCACTTTGCCCATATGTTACACATGCCCATCTGAAAGCGGAATTGGGCTACATACACACACACACATTGGTTTATAACCTGTGTTGCCGCACAGCAGAGTTTGACTCAGCTGAATTTAGGAGATGCAAAGGTGGTTTTGAGATACCTGTTAGCACTTTCATCTTGATCTTAAGTATCAGAGGGGTAGCCGTGTTAGTCTGGATCTGTAAATGCAGCAAAGAATCCTGTGGCACCTTATAGACTAACCCTTGATCTTAGGGTTGGCCAAAAAATGGATTTTAACCAGTCAGAGAATCTTAAAAGCTTGTGCTAGCTTGTAATGGACCCAAGAGGCTGTTCAGCCTGTGAAGTTCACCAGCATGGGGTGAGCTCTGGCCTTTGACACACAATGGTATAGTGGTGAATCCAGGCAGGGATGACATGGAGACAGCTATATCGGATTTATACTAGAGTTCCTCTACACCAGGGAACTTCTTGACTGCCCATTTAGAACAGTTGCAAGGTCTCTTGACACTGCTCTTCAGATGTAACAATACCAGTCTCCAGAGCTTGTAGGGTTCTTGACTGGCCTGTCATACTCTGCTTTCTCTGATTGTTGGCCATCTGCTCTCAGTGATGTCTCCATCCTTCTGGCTGCAAAAGGTCTCTCCTCATAGGTAGAATGGTTTTGCTCCATCATACCATCAATGCCTGCACTGGATTGTTTTGGTACTTCTGTGATGGGGTCTTCCCGAGTACCAAAAATTCTAACAAGAGATCTGAACCAGAAAAAATAGCCAGTGTAACAGTTTCTTAGTATTTTCACATCTGATTCCACCTTATCATTACACTATGGGTATGCTAGGGAGGAGTTGTGGTGGTCAAACTCCCATTTGCATGCAATTTCTTGAATTCTTCCAAGACAAATTGGGGTTCATTGTCAGTGAATAAAGTGTCTGGAATATCATATCTCAGAAAGTGGGCTTTCAGTTTGCTAGCCACTGACTGGCTTCTTGTAATAGGCAGGGTATTGACCTCCCAGAAATCTGAATAATAGTCCACTGTAATCAAGTACTGCTTTTCCTGCAAGGTAAATAAATCCGCCCCCACCTTTTCCCATGGTCAGGTGGGCAGTTCAAATGGTAACTGAGTCTCTTTCTCCTTGCAATTATCACATGACCAGTGAGTGTGACACCCTTCTTTCTAGGAGCTAAGCTGGGTTTTCATCCCAAGACAGAAAGTACATTCTCAAGCCTGTCTAACACAGCTGTCAAAATCAAGGGCATATATTTTTTGCATACCATTCTTATGTAATGAGGCAGGGATAACAGCTCTCTGGCCTCAACATCTAATTCCCTCCTGCACACTTGGTTCATCTTTCATTTGAAAATATTGTCCTATTCCGATGGGTACTTGTCTTTTGTCTTCTAGTCTCCCTGCTAATATCACTCTCTTGATTGCCTATTGCTGGATGTCCTTTACTATAGCCTCTTTGATTTACATCCGGGTCTCTGTTGAAACTAGGAGACAGTGTAGCATGTTAATGGATTAAATGTTCAGATCCCTTTCCCCCATGTTGGATATATATGCTCTGCTCAGGGTGCCAGCTAACACCAATAGTCATCCTGGACAATGTCTGATCTCTGTTTGGTAGTGCTGGAGGTGCATCAACATGTGCTGGCATCTCTTTGGACCACTAAGGAGGGGCTTTGCCAGGATGGTCTCTAGGGGTTTGTGGTGTGTTTGCACTATTGCTGAGTGGCCATAGATGTCGTGATAGAATTTGCTCCATTCCAAATACAACAATCAGATGCTTTTTTTTTCTAATTGATCATCTCCCTTTTCACACTGTAGCAGAACTCTGCTGACTTAAGTTCCCAGCAGCTTCTGCAAAAGAGCTACACCCAACCCTTTCTCTGATGCATCAGCCTGGAGTGTCAGTCAATGTCCAGGCTGTTAGTACTTCAGAACATCCATTATCATTTGTTTCAGTGAGTCAAATGCTTGCTCTTGGGGACCTACTCATTCCCATTCAACGTCCTGCCTTGTGGGCTGACATATGGGTTCTGCTGCTGCAGCCAAGGATGGACAGAACTTGTACAGAAAATGCATCATTCCTATGAAACACTATCTCCCCTTCATATGAACTGGAGGTGGCATGTCTCTCACTGCCTTGATCTTGTTGGAATCTGCTTTCAGTCTCTCTGGTTTTTAAGGATGTCCAATGTATGTCACCACACACATTTTTTTTCTGAGCTAAGTTTTATGTTCCTGTCCCTGCATCACTGTAGAAAAGTTTGTCATGATCTTGTTCAACTTCTGTATCATTGCTCCCTTTACCTACAATGAGGATACCATCTGCAATTGTTTTCAACACAGGCAGTCCTTCCAACACTTCTCTGGAACACTTGTGGTGCTGGGTTTATGCTCATCAGCATGATCAGTCCACCTGTAGCAACTAAATGGTGTTACAATGGTTGTCACATGCTGGATTCTTTATCTTGATTTATATAACAAAACATGTTCCTCACTTCACAGACCATAAAGATTCTGGCTTTGGAAAGTTCTGCCAAGATATCATCAACTGTGGGAAATGGATAGTGACATCTTTCCAATGCCCAGTTCAGTGGCTTTGGGTCTTTGCAGATGTGTAATTTGTCTTATGGCATCTGTACCACCACCATGCTGCATACCCAAGCTGTACTGACCTCTATTGGTGCTGATGTTATTGTCCTCCTGCATTGCCAGGTATGCATACAGCTTGAACTCCTCCTTCCACTGGGTCCATTGCTAGGCTATGTTTGTGTCTGCAAAATCCAGGGTTCTGGGGGGCTTCAGTCTGAGTTTCAAGGTTCACACTGCCAGCTTCTGCCCTGCTTAGAACTCACAGCTGAGATACTGCCATAGTGTTACATTAGCAAAGATTGATGCTGAATGCAGGTTTAGTTGCACGAGTAAAACTTTATTAAACCTTTTGGATGGCTCTGTCCATGTGGCTGAGTTACTTCCAGTCTAACTCCCTGATTTTCCCTGTTTTCTTGGTGTTCCTTCAATAACAGTCCCTCTAGGCAACATGGGCCTTCTGATGCTACTTTCACTGATCATGATACACTTTTTGGGTTTTCAATTACTTTTTTTCCTCAAACATGCATACTGGGATTGGAGCTGAAGGTTTGCATCATAGCAGTGTCCACTGGAGTGAGTGGATACTTATGCAAGCATATCAGATGACTCAGGCCTGAAACAAACTTCAGTTTCTTACTAGCACTCCTGTATGTCACACCTTTGTTACAAGGATGAAGCAAGAAGAACTGAGACCAACCACCTCTCCCCCACAACTCCCAACATTTTTAACTGATATGAGATATACCACAAAAGAGCAAGTCTGGGGAAAGCCATTGGTTTGTGGGGTGGCCGTGTGTGTATGTAGTGTGCACCTAAAGTAGAGCACCATTCAACCTGTTGCTATAGTGAGATCATTCCAAAAACTTTAGTAATTCATGTATACTAAGAAAATTAAATCACGCAATAGCGTATTTACTATGAGCAACCACATTGTGGCCGCATAAAGGGAAAAATCCCTGCACTGTGAATGAAATTCACCCCTGTGCCAGAGGGTCAGCACAGGACTTGTGCACCTGAGAGCTTAAGTAGAATCTAAGTGATGCATTGACCTTGCTCTCATCCTCTGTAAAGGGGTGAATTTTACTTTAAATGAATTTGGACATTTCAGATAGTTGATTCTGAAATTAAATGAAGTATAGAAAAGAGGGAAAATACTATTCAGTTTATCTAGTCAATTTTTCTTCCAGTGCAGGATTTGATTCTGTTTAGATAATAATAAAATCTTTAGAATTTGTTAGAATTGCAGAACATTGTGAAAATCACTCATGACTAAGAGATGAGCAGCACTGCACTGGCTCTCGCAAAGCAGAGATCTCAGAGATGGAAGGGGGCGGTGTGGGCATCCATTAAAGAGTAAAGGAGAAAATTGACAAAAATAACCCATTTCTGTCATTTGTGAATCCTTAGCTTTAGTTTAGGTTTCACCTTTTTTTGTGCACAGCGACATAGCAAATTAGCCGTAAAAAAGAAACACCTTTTCTTTTTTGGTTCAGTTATTGATGTAGGAGAGAAGGTAGGTGGAAAGAATTTGTGGAAAGGAATTGTTTTTTTCAACATTAAAGTGTGCAAATGGTAGGGGAAAAAAGATAAAGAACAAGGAAGGAGTAGCTAAGAAAAAAGGGGATTGGTGAGAGAAAATGAAAAGTATCGATGCATCTTCCTGCAGAGGGTAAAAGGCAGATGTACAAATCAGAAAGGTAGCAGATGCACAAGTGAGAGAAGACAAGTTAAAAGGTGTATGAACCCAAACCAGTGAATAGTAGTAGTCATGGCATCAGGCCCATCACCTTGCAGGATTTATTAATAACCTGACATCTCAAGTGTACTCCTCATATTTCAATACCTCTAAGTCAGCCCATTTGTGATCTATAGTGCTGATGAGTTTGCTGGTGCTTTATTGGGGAAAGAAATACAGCATGTTAAAGAGCAAAAATAGGCTTTGCAATTTGTAAAGGTTTTTATACCAACAGTACAAGGTTAGTCCTTTAAAATAATTAACCCAGGTTTTTATTAACCAGCCTACGTGTGTAAAATTATTTTTTCAGTCTCTTTGCAGACATTCTAATAACCTCACATCTCAAATATATCTATTTCTAGTACCTGCAAGTGGCATGATTTATCTGCTGACTACTTAATTTCCTAACATGGAGAGTAGTAAGCTTTTTAAACAGAATAGGAAAAAAAATGTATGATGAGAAATAAAGAGGTCATTTTATTTTAAAATATATAACCCCCATCTCCTGGTGTTACTTGTTACATAGTCTCCTTCTTAATAAAACTGGAGACCACCTTCTGGAAAGCTGAAAGGCGAATCATATGAACAAATACAATGAGGTAAAATGTGACTAGGCAGCTGATCTGTTTCCTGAATTTTCTTAGCTTATAGGATTAAAGCATGACAAGCAGAAAAGCACAGAGATCACAGTTACACTGATCAATCTTCATTTTGGATAGTTACTTTGATGTGATCCATCCTAGTAAATTCCTTTTAAGAAGCCAGGATGTGGTTGGATTTATGATGATTAAGTGTAATCTAGTATGATTCAATATGTTACAATTTAACTTTCTTGGGTCTCCTGATAAGATTCAGGAACCTTCATACTTAGAAATACTTACTTGCTGGGGCATAAATCTGTTATTGAAGGAGTGAATTGGGTAGGCTTTAACGTAGGGAGCATCAGACAAAGGCCATTACAGATGTACTGCTTCTTGGAGATCCAGAAGTATATACTGTTTCTTGCGTTTCCACCCTGCCCTAGATGAACAAACTCTTATTTCCACTTAGCATTTCTGGTGGGCTGGCACCCTAATAGGAGTTCTCTGGGGTCTCAAACTTATTCCTTCTGAGGGGCTTTGCAAATCCTAACAGCACCTCTGCTGGAGCTTATTGTTCACCTGTACATGATCATTTATTCACAAAAATGCTCCTGAGTAGCAAAAGTTTTATGAATTCTCAATAAATGCATTTAGCAGAAGTAGGGAGTCTGTTAGTGTAATAATGGAAAGTTGAGGGCTATAGTTATCAAAACTCTTTGGCACACCATCCCAGCTAAGCAAACAAGAGTGAGTGCCCTATATGACTGCATCCCTCACAAATAGGGCTATTCCCTCCCTCCCCCCAGCCCACAATTTTCATCTGGTTACTGTGACAAAATGACTTTGGTGATAAATAAGTATATCCGATAAGTGTGTTTGTGCAAGAGAATTCTGAAATACACTTGGTATTATGGGACAAATAAGCAGTGGTAGAGCAGTCCCCCAAACCACAAGCCTAACATCTTGCACATTAATAGTTGACCGAATAGGACTAGTTGACTATCGCCTTCACAGGTGGTTCATGACATCAAAAAAGGACCAGTTCAATATATCTAGGGTTCCTCTTAACAAATAATAAAACCAGTTTGAGCCATCACCTAGGAACCTGGGAAAACTAAACACACATTCCCTGAATGCACTTAACAAGCAGAACATCCTCACTTGCAAGTACTCTGAGACTGTGTACAAACAGGGACATCTTTATTAGGGGAAGGGAACGCAGTCATAAACTGGGGAAAAAAACAATAGAAAAAAGAGTAAAATACCCTCCTCCTTCCAGGAACTTTGGCAGTAGTCTGTCTAACTTCCTTCCTGGTAGTGAGACTGTTCCATGGGTAAAAGTCTTTCAGTTGCACCATTTCACCCTTCCACCAACCCTGCTCATGATTTGCATCAGGGAGTAGCAGCAGCCCAAGTGTCTCCATGAAGCTCTGTCTCTGGTCCCAAGGGAGCCTGGAGGTGTCATCAACCAACCAGGCTTAGTGATTTTATTTTACTAAGGTACTGGGTAGATGGAGCCTCGCCAGAATCACTCAGATCTGCAGCTCTCTGCACCACCGCTCATCACGAAGTCTTAGTCTGTGCTTCTCTTAAAGTCCACAGGAGGGGGGCCAAGAGCACTTAGAACATAAAAATGGCCATACTGAGTAAGACGAAAGGTTTATCTAGCCTAGCATCCTGTCTTCGGACAGTGGCCAATGCCAGATGCCCCAGAGGGAATGAACAGAACAGGTAATCACCAAGTGATCCATCCCCTATTGCCCATTCCCAGTGTCTAGCAAATCATCCTGGGCTGACCCCTGTTATGGGCCCTGGTTCTTCCTTATCCATTTATTCAAAAACTCCTTTACCCTGGCTTGCCAGAACCTGTAACTACCATTATGAGAGTTTGCTATACCCTCTCCAAGAGGATAAAGGAATAAGCCCCCTAACACTCCACACCAGTCATGATTTTATAGAGCTCTGTCATATCCCCATTAGACATCTCTTTTCAAGCTGAAAAGTCCCAGTCTTATTAATCTCTCCTCATACGAAAGCCATTCCATTCCCCTGCTATGAGCTCTTTCTCCAATAAGCCCAATATGCCTGAAAATACAGGTCAATTTATAGTTATGGTGATTCCCCCCACCCAACCCCCACTTGTTACCAAAGGAAACCTATGCATATGAAGCTCTGTGTGGCAGTGCTTTTTCCTGTTCATCAATAGGGTAAAGAGCTCTTTGACCTCTGGAGCTTCTGGCTATCAGCTTACACACATATCTATTGAAGGAAGTGACTGACAGTGACTATAGAGAAAGAAATGATAAAGATCTGGCATTATCAGAATTAATAAGATTAGACAGAGGAACGTACACTAATGCACTTTGCAAAGTGCACTGCACATGTACACCTGATTAATGACCGTGGTGAACAGTTTGAAAATTATAGCATGATTAATGGAAACTGGTAAATTTCAATCCACGCTGTTGCCAGACATATGAAATAGTGTGTGTGGTTGTATATGACTCCCTGGCTGGAGGCTTGACACTCAGGCAATTAAATGAGACAGCCAAGGATCTGCTTGCTGTATTCACAAATAACACTATGCATGTCTACGCAAATTTAATTT
Source organism: Mauremys mutica (assembly GCF_020497125.1). Taxonomy (NCBI): domain Eukaryota; kingdom Metazoa; phylum Chordata; order Testudines; family Geoemydidae; genus Mauremys; species Mauremys mutica. Next base: position 299,429,711 of record NC_059072.1, read on the forward strand.
CAAGAGAAACTGGAACGTTAAATCTGTTAACCAGCCAATAAATCTGGTTTTGTCTCTATCACTCTCCCTCAGTCAGGAAGAAACCTACAAATTTTAAAGTCTTGGATGCATGTACCTACTCTGATATAATACTCTTTAATGTCCAAAACATTGAAAATTATCTACAGTTCCTTAGACCTGCTTAGCTCCTGACCCCACTCTCCCTCTTCCTAATGTGCTCCCTTCTCCTACCTACCTTCTCAGTCCCAATAGCACCATGCATGTTTATGCAGTTCGTCCAATAAGGGAACAGAAACAATACTATGTAACTTGGGAAACCAGTTACACAGACTGAATCATTTAGCAAACACTTCATAGCAAAGTATTTGCTTAGATATGAATAACCAATAATTTTGTAAATCCTCTCTGTGGACACTGTGAAAATAGAAAAGTAAGCTAAATTATTTGGATAAATAATTTGTTATGAACAGTTTGACCTACTGTAGTAAAGTCTGCTTGAATAGTTAAGAACACCTAGTAAACCAACCATACCACAACCAACTGCATATAACATCATTCAGCAAACCAGCCTCAACGTGGAAAACCACATAAAAACAAAATAATGGGGAAATATCCAGAAATTTGGACTTTGGACTGAATTCTCTCATTACACAATCCTTCCCCCATAGTGACCTTATGACAGACTCCCACATCACTTCAACCTGGTGTTATTTCCTTAAATTCAAGGAAGTGGAACAATGGCCTGATCTCCCTTTTCCTGGATTTTCTGGTGGACTGCAGGCTTGTTTTACCCTCTGGTGATTTGAGGGTCTGCCAGGCAAGTCCATGATAGTCTGTGCCCCTCCCGTTCCCCCCCTTAGAGCTGAGAACAGCAAAGATCCACTCTCTGAAGCAGCTGAACGCTCTCAGGCCTGTACAGAATAAATGTACCCAGACGGGTCCTACAAATAGCAATTTGGGAAATCCCAGAGCTCAGACTCCTGGGAAAATAACTGAGAAACTCGGGTTTTCTGACTCGCTCAGGAGGAGCATACCAAATGCAACTTCCCTAGAAAAACAAGTCAAAATTGCTGATCCTACTGAGCATATGGGAAGGCTCAGCTGTAATCAGCCAAAAGGATAACTAGAAGAAATACCATGTTACTTCAGCTATTCAAATTCCACCATATAACCAATCTCAGTTTGAAACTCAAATGCACCATAAAAAAGCTGCCTCAAAATTTTCGTGAGCACTGAGATAGTGCTGAAATGTAATGCCAATCTTTGGGGGGGAAAAACACTGAAAACAAACGTTTTATCCAAAGCACAGGAGGTCAGATCCTGGCTCCATTGAAATCAGTAGCAAAATTCCCATTGGTTTCACTGGAGCCAGAACTTTCCCCTGGGACTTTGGAAGGTGGATGAACTTAAATATTGACAAATTGTAAGAGAATTTAATTTTTACTGAATGTTTACACAGCTCTCCTGCAAACCATTGGATACTTTAATACCTACATTGACTACCCACTTGCATTTCTTCCTCTTCCCCCCCCGCCCCGCCTCCCCCCCCCCCCCCACACACACACACACACACTTGAAAGGGTAAAAATAGAACGGGTCAAATTAAAAAAAAAATCCTGTTAAAATTAATATGGTTTCTTTTTCTTGGGGTTTGAAATAAAAAAATATGTTTTTTTATGATTTTATCTGGAAAAAATCAAAATTTCAAAAGTTTGGATTTCTTTGGCATTTTCTCCTTTTTTTTTCCTCTGTGTGCAATAAGATGAATGCGATATTCATGAGGTTTTTCTGTTCAAGTTTTTTGTTTTGTTCTCACTTTTTCATTTTTCATTTTGCAATTCTGTAACTTTTTAAAACTTCTCCAACCTTTGAAAAGTTGGAGAGTGGCAGAGGTAGCATTTCATTTTTGCTTTTTCCAAATTTTGAAATTTTTGGCTTTAACAAAAATTTGGAAAATTGAAACAAAAAAGCAAACAAAAAACACCCCAATTTTTTGCACTTTAGTGTTTAGGCTTCAACAAAAAACATTGTTTGTTTGAAAACAAAATTTTGTATGAAAAATTTTGATCAGCTCTAAGTAAAAATCCCATGTGGTAGAGACTGGCCAGTGTAAGCCCTGGTTCTGATCCAAGAGGGATGATAGCTGAACCACTCAGTAACAGCAATCCTAATGTAATTAAATTAACATCCCTGTGGGGAAAAATACCAAATAAGTCCACCATAGTAGCATTTAACTTCAAAAAGGGTCTCTGCACAAAAATGAGGAAGCTAATTAAACAGAAATTAAAAGGAAGAGGTGAAATGCCTGGAAACTGCATGGACCCTATTTAAAAACACTCTAATAGAGATTCATACTAAATGTATACTGCAAATTTAAAACAGAGCACCATCTCCCCCACATGCTACCATGGGTAAACAGCAGAGTAAAAGAAGTGGTTAGAGGTAAAAAGGCATCCTTTAAAAATTGGAAGTCAAATGTTACTGAGGAAAATAGAAAGGAGCATAAAGTATGTCAAGTCAAGTGTAGAAATATAATAAGGCAGTCCTTATCTTCTTTGAGGAGCAGCTAGCTACAAATAAAAAACAAAAAACAAAAAAAAAATGCCCCCACCTTTTTAAAGTGCATCAGAAGAAGAACGCCTGACAAACAGTCAGTAAGGTCACAGGACTATTGGGGTGCTAAAGGAGCACTCAAGGAAAACGAGGTCATTGTTGAGAAGCTAAATGAATTCTTTATTTTGCTCTTCACTGCTGAGGATTTTGGGGAGATTCCCACACCTGAGCAATTCTCTTTAGGTGATAGATCCTTTGAGGTATCAATAGATTCGGTTTTGGAATAAATTGATACATGTAAAAGTAATAAGTCACCAGGACCAGATGTTATTCACTCAAGATTTAGGAAGAAAATTACAGAACTAATAACAATGGTATGTAACCTATCACTTTAATCAGCCTCTGTACCAGGTGACTGGATGATAACCAATGTGATGCCAATTTTTATAAAAGGCTACAGAGGTGATCCTGTCAATTTCAGACCAGTAAGTCTAACATCAGTACCAGGCAAATTGGTTGAAACTATAGTAAAGAACAGAATTATCAGACACATAGATAAACATGATATGTTAGGGAAGAGTCAACACAGCTTTTGTAAAGGGAAACCATGCCTCACCAATCTATTAGAATTCCTTGGGGATCTCAACAAGCATATGGACAAGGGTGATCCAGTGAATATGTACTTAGATTTTCAGAAAGCCTTTGACAGGTTCTCCAAAGTCTCTTAAGCAAACTAAAAAGTAATGGGATAACAGGGAAGGTCTTTTAATGGATCACTAACTGGTTAAAAGATAGGAAACAAAGGGTGGGAATAAGTGGCCAGTTTTCCCACTAAAAAGCAAGATAAAGGGGAGGGATAGCTTAGTGGTTTGAGCATTGGCTTGCTAAACCCAGGATTGTGAGTTTAATCCTTGAGGGGACCACTTAGGGATCTGGGGCAAAAATTGGTCCTGCTAGTGAAGGCAGCGGGCTGGACTCAATGACCTTTCAAGGTCCCTTCCAGTTCTAGGAGATTGGTATACCTCCACTTATTACCTTTAAATATCAGGGTTCCCCAAGGATCTGTATGAGGATCAATGTTATTCAACATCAACCTCATTATCTCTTGCTTGCTTATATTTACCTGCCCCTGGAAATTTCCACTCTTGCATCCGACGAAGTGGGCATTCACCCACAAAAGCTCATGCTGCAAAACGTCTGTTAGTCTATAAGGTACCACAGGATTCTTTGCTGTTGTTCAACATGTTCATGAATGATCTGGAGAAAATGGAGCACAGTGGAGTGGCAAAAATTGCAAATAATACAAAATTACTAAAGTCTGATATTGACCGTGAAGATTTACAGAAGGCTCTCACTAAACGGAGTGACTGGGTAACAAAATGGCAAATGAAATTCATTGTTGATAATCGCAAAGTAATGCACATTGGAAAAAAATAATCCCATCTCTATACACAAAATGATGGTGCCTAAATTATTTCTTAACACTAATATCTATCTATCTATCTATCTATCTATCTATCTATCTATCTATCTATCTATCTATCATAGTGGATAGTTCTCTGCAAATATTTACTCAGCATACAGCAGCAGTCAAATAAACTAACAAAATATTGGGACCCATTAGGAAAGGAATAGATAATAAAACAGAAAATATCATAGATCCACTATATAAATCGACTCCCACACCTTGAATACTGTGTGCAGTTCTGATTGTTCCATTTCAAAAAAAGATATATAAGAATTGGAAAGGGTAAACATAAGGGCAACAAAAATGAGTGGGAGTGTGGAACAGCTTCCACATGAGGAGAGATTAAAAATCGGAGACTGTTCAGCTCAGAAAAGAGATTATTAAGAAGGGATATGATATAGGTCTATAAAATCATGAATGGTGTGGAGTAGGTGAATAGGAAAGCATTATTTATCTTTAGCATAATTCAAGAACTAGGGGTCACCCCATGAAATTAATAGGCATCAGGTTTTAAACAAACAAAAGGAAGTATTTCTTCACACAACGCACAGTCAGATTATTAAACTTGTTTCCATGGGATGTTGTGAAGACGAAAAGTATAACTGGGTTCAAAAAAGAATTGGGTAAATTCATGGAGAATAGGTCCATCAATTGCTACTAGCCAAAGTGGTTAGTGGTGTCTCTAAACATCCAACCATAAGAATCTGGGACTGTATGACACAGGATGGATCACTTGAATTTCCCTTTCTGTTCATTTTGTCTGAAACATCGGCCACTGGCCACTGTCAGAAGACAAGATACTGGGCTAGATGGAGCATTGGTATGACCTAGTATGGTCATTTTTATGCAAAGGTTTGTACACTATTGTACAGGAGAAACATGGTCCTATTTGTTGTGCATGTATGCATACCATGGAAGAGGCCACTTGCCCATTAGGACTCAGACAGCCAACTAACTTCACACAGGAAATGAAATAGCCAATCATAATTAACAACTTGTACTCACTACTAAACTGGTAGATTGGAACTGGTAACTTAAAGCTGAAGACTTTATATCCCATTACCAATCCCTGGTGCCATCCTTCTTTCAGTCACTCATCAAGGAAATAATTGTAGAATGCCAGATTCAATTTCACATTTTCCTTGAAGTTATTTTTGTAACTTAGGAAGAGCAAAGATTGAAAATGTTAAGAATATAGAAAATTTCTTTTTGTACGAGAAGTTGAAAAGAATAATCTGTCAAAGTGACCTACTGTGGTGCTTAATAGAAAGTAGAACATAGTGTTCTTTGATGAGATTGCAAGAAGAGGATGGAAGTGGATGGTGAGGGGGCACATTAGCAGCTTAGAAGAAACAGCTTTGGAAACAAATGTGACACTAATAATTTTAATGAAAAGGAAAAAGGCTAGCAAATTAGGGTTATATTTTATTCAAAGTCTTTGAAGTCCCTAAATTAAATATTTGCAGACTTAATAGCAAATACAATAGTTGCAATTTCAAAAGAAGTTTCAACTAGGAAGCAAAGGAGTTTGGCCTGCTAAACTTGGAGTCTGACAAGAGGGGAGTGTGAAATGTACCCATGATGGAATTTTCCAAGGAGTACATGTAGGCATAAGTGGTGTTTGAGATTCAAATAATTTGCACTAGAAATTTGAGACATAGCCGCCTTAGCAAGGTGAACAGCCAACACCAACTCCTCTGCAATACCTTATTGGGTTAGCCATTTTACACGATGCAGCCAGTGACAAACTGGCAAGAGCAATGGGCACAGTAGCAACAACCCAGCTCACACTCAGAGGAGGCCCATAGACTCTGTGATTGGTACACAAGTTGACCGTATCCCTAAAATAGGATATAGAGTACAACAGGGGTCGGCAACCTCTGGCACACAGATTGCCAGGGTAAGCACCCTGGCGGGCCAGGCCAGTTTGTTTACCTGCCACATCGGCAGGTTTGGCCAATCGCGGCTCCCACTGGCCGCGGTTCGCTGCTCCAGGCCAATGGGGGTGGCGGGAAGTGACGCGGCCGAGGGATGTGCTGGCCGTGGCTTCCCGCCGCCCCCATTGGCCTGGAGCAGCGAACCGCGGCCAGTGGGAGCCGTGTTGGCCGAACCTGCGAGCCGCGTGCCAGAGGTTGCCGACCCCTGGAGTATACCTATCTGAGAAACCTGGTGAGGTGGAGATTCACACATACATAAAGCATGAGTAACTACCATTTCTGTAGAGATTACTGTCACGATTGTCTGGAGGTTCCTGACAACAGCATCTGTCAGAGAACCAGCTGTGAAAACCACAGCATTTGAAATCTGTCTGCATGTAACAGATTCTGAATTCAATTGGCAGGAAGGGTTAGTCCACAGTTTCTCAAACTGGGGTCGCCTCTTGTTAGGGAAAGCCCCTGGTGGGCCAGGCCGGTTTGCTTACCTGCCCCATCCACAGGTCCAGCTGATCACGGCTCCTACTGGCCGCAGTTCACTGCTCCAGGCCAATGGGGGCTGCAGGAAGTGGCGCGGGCTGAGGGACTTACTGGCCACCGCTTCCAGCAGCCCCCATTGGCCTGCAGCGGCGAACCGCGGCCAGTGGGAGCCGCGATTGGCCGGACCTGCAGATGGGGCAGGTAAAAAAACGGCCTGGCCCTCCAGGGGTTTTCCCTACACAAGTGGTGACCCCAGTTTGAGAAACACTGCTATACTGTAATACCAATACTAAAGCATCACTAACAGCAAGACATGGGAGAGTTTTATCACATGGTCCCGTTCCTATCTGTCCCAGGTGTTATGGACTGCACTCTTTTTTCCTCATGGCAGTGTCCTTTCAGAATAAGGCAGCCTATAGGAAAAAGTTCCATTGTTATCAATACTCAGGTCACTTGTAATCTTAAATTTTCCATCAGAGATGTGTTGCCACAGTACTCAGGAATAAGTAATATGTTTTATTTGCTCAGATTTTTCTCTGGTAGAAGAGCTTTTTGACCAAGGTGTTGTGTGGAGAGTTGGTTCTGAGAAGGTGGAAGGGCACATTATCTGGCATACTATTGAGGAAGACATAACTGATGTATCTCATATAGACATAACTCATGTATCTCATCAGTTCTTACCAAATTTTCTACTCCTTTAGAGAGAAAATATTTATTCTGTTATTTATTATTGGAGCCCCCAGTTAGAGAGCAATACTCTCTGATCATTTCTGTTCATTTCCTTTTCAAACTTTAAAAGTTGTTCCAGGCACTGAAGGCAAATAAAACAAAACAAACAAACAAACAAACAAAAACAGCCCCATTGCCAAAGAGCTTACAAGCCTAGGCCCTGGTCCTTCAATTGCTCCACTATGGCTGGGAACTTGTGTCTGTCTGGAGCCCCACTGAGGTCAGTGGTGCTCTCAGGCATAGCGCATGGCAGGATTGGGCTTAGTTTATGGCAAGACATGATAGGTGAATACTGAAAAACAAGGAGATGGGGGAGAACAAGATAACAGTGAAACAACTGTGTTTAGTATGGTACACAGCAGTCACAATACACCAACTGCCCGCTAACTCCCTCTGATTTTCTCTTGAAGGGATAATGATTATCCATGGTCCTGTTGCATAATACATTTCTATATTTCTTTTGGGCCCAATCCCAATGTGTTTGCTCAGATTTTCAGTGATGAGTATGCTTGCATATCTATATCTATATTTAAAGCCACAACCCTCAGTCCTGAGATTAGCAACAATTTCCTTTTCCAGACATAGTTATTAGGAGATACAAAAACCTAATATCAATCAACAGCTAAAAATTGCTTATGAAAAATGAAACGAGGGTTTTTTTTTCAGAGGAGGGGATATTCTTATTTTGATGATCTGTGTAATGAAAGAAACTCTTTAAAAAAGCAGTTGCAAACCTGTTTATTTCCTTTTCAAAATGTAAATTGACAATACATAAATATTTGTATAGCCTCGCCACAAAGGGAAAACAAACGTAAAACCAGAGTAGAACATTGGAAAAGATACTGTGCAGGAGGTCTTATTCGAAAATCTACAGCAAGACATGGGAGAGTTTTATAACATAGGCCAGCTACTATCTGTCCCAGGTACTACTGACTGCACTCATATTTCCTCCTGGTAGCATCCTACCAGAATGAGGCAGCCTATGGGAACTGGACCAGGTGTTTATACGACATCCAAAAAGTCAGGCCACTAATAATTCACACTCAAACAATGGCGAGAATCTTTTCAGAAAGAAACACTTTTTAATGTGCTTCCCCCGCCCTTTAACTGATTGATGAGCTAAGATATGTCCCATTTCCTTCCCCCGCCCTTTGTCTGCCTGATCTGTAGCCTGTAAGTTTTTCAGGGCAAGGGATGTTGCTTTATATAGAACCTAGCATAAAGGGGACCCCGTCTGATTAGGAGCGTGGGTGCTATGGTAATATCAATAATGACTGAGTAAATGAATAATGAAAACAAGCAAATAGATAGGGATCAGGATGGCACTTCCGAGACAAAGGGAACAAAACAAACAGGCTATTCTTAGGCTGTTCCCCTCCTCCCACCAAAAAAAAAGGCCAGCGGAGGTACAGATGGAGAAAAATATGCTCTCTAAATCATGTGATGGAGGAGCAGCATTTCCCAACTCAAAATTTCTCACTTCATTCCTATTATGCATTGTGTTTTGCATTTGTGATCTCTCTCCTGTTTGCTTTCCTTAACAAGGGCACCACGTATCTGAAACTTGTATAGAAGCCAAAAAAAAAAATCCATCCTCTGCCTCACTCACATAATTCAGTGCCTCCCTGCCATGGCAATTTCTTGCATCAAGCTTTGTCTGAACACTGCCTTTCTGCTCTTGTGACACACGTTTGTTCTCCTCCCCAGTCACCGGTATCCATCCTGTAGAGTGTAACTAGCCAAACACTCCACCTCTGCTGATATCATGGAATGTTGCCTGGCTAAACTGTCCAATGTAATGTTCCTTTGTCTCCTTTTAAGCAGCCTGCCAAAAACTGGGTATGAGTAACAAAGATCAGAATCATCTGTTACATGATATTGGTTAATGCCTCTTGTATCATTTTCCTATCATTCTGTTTAATAAGAAGTGATAGTATAGCAGGACCTGATATCTTCTACTCTATTCAGAGAATGCTAAAAGAAGAATAATTTACTAGCCTTTAGGAATAACATTTTAGAGACAAATTACATCATTGGGAGTGACATGAACACATTGGAGGATGCTATTTGATCCATAGAGGGTGTTATGAATTACACAAACCAATTAGGAATGAACAGTATGTTCTTGCAGGGGACCAGGTCACCACAGAGATATATATTAGCATTGGGATACCATTGCTGGTAGGTAATATTTCCTCCCACTGCCTACCAGGTAGGCAGAGAAAACTCTGCTAGAGAGCCCACACTTTAACTCTGTTCCAGTGGACAAAATAGAGACAGTGAATCCCTCTGCCTCTTTATCCCTAATGTGATTAATATACAAAAGATGATTCTCAAGAAGGCCAATATAATAGATGTTTAATTCCACAATTGACTAAAGCTTATGCAGAGCTCAGAAAGTAGATGGTGGTGCGAACTCTAACAGTTGATCTAGGGAATAAAGAAGTAACAAAGACAGACCAGCTGTTTACAAACTCCATTTTTGTCCCTCTGGGAACAAACTGAAATGTCTAGTTGGGAGCAATATACTCTTCTATCAGTATTTCCAGCTGAGACATTGCACCTGGCTACCAATCCACACAAATGATTTTTTACAAGAAATAAACACAAGTTGAGATAAGGGTTTGGGGACACTCTAATAAAAAGGCTCATTATCTGGCATATATAAGAGCTTAGTGAGGCTTTAACAAAAAAGACAAAGTTCACTATCTAACTAAATGGGAAATAAACATAGATATTACATAACCTAGTAGCTGCTTTTATAACCAATAATGTTGTTTAAAAGATTGCAGTTGGTTAAATAAGTCATTCCCCCCATAATAAGAAGCATGAAAACAGTACCAAGTTTGGGGACATCTCTTAACCATATATTCAAGCCCACACATCATTTCTACTTACAGTGACAGCTTTCCAAAGGTTACAAGAAATGTTTTTTCTCCCCCAACAGATAAGGAAACACACTACGCACAAGAAATTAATCTCCCTGTACAGCGCAAACCTTAGCTACCGCTGCAGGAACAGTAGCAAACATTCAGTGCTGACATTAGAACACAAGTTAAACACATGTTGGATAGAGCCAATAGGAAAATGGAATTTTCCATCCCTTGGGAAATTCCAATATCTTTACATTTGGATTTTTTCCCCCCACAGTGGAATTGAAAGTTGAAATCACAAAATCATAGCCAGTTTCAGGTTGGAAATGTTGAAATGAATACTGACAAACTGAAAAATTCAGTTCACAGACCTTGGCCATCAGGGAGTACCACAGTGGCTCTGACACAGGGAGAGATCATAGTGTATCATGGGAGATATAATCTTTCAGGAGAGCAGATCCCACAAGGGAGAATGGGGGCATGAGGGACCCAGGACTATAGCTCCCAAGAGGTACTCTGATGGATCAGGCAAGCAGAGATTAATGCTAACCCCAGTTGAATTGAAATGTTTTTGTTTCAATTTTATCAACTGAAAAATCTGCCAAAATCTACCATTTCCCCCAGAAAATGTCAATTTTGATGAAAACCCACATTCCATTGGAAAATTGTTTCTTTGACATTTTTCATGAGACCCATGAGGTTGTTGATCAGGATATTTTAAGCTGTATTGTGAACGAGATTCTCTGTTACGTAGCGTGTTTCTTTAACTGTGGGAGGTTTTCCACTGATAGAGACACAGCTCTTTTTCCTGCATCAGTGTTTTCTCCAGCTCCCTTTCCTCCTAAAGGGCTCTCTTCTATCCTTCAGGAGTGGCTGGCACACTTCAGACAAATTAAGCAAGGGTTAATTAGATTATTATTTTAATTTGATTATTAGGCTTTTCCCTTGAAGACCCACCCTTCTGCTGAGAGGTTCTATCTATGACGCTGACCCTGAACATCTTTTTAATGTGAGAATACCCATAAGTAAGGTTTGAAATACCAGGTCCTAAGTCATCAGAGGGATAAAGCCAGCAGGGAGAATTGGGAGGAACATATGGAACACGAGGGATATTGAGGATGTCTGATTGCAGCTTCTGGTTATTTTTCAAACAGCAGTAGCTGCCTAAAATTTGCCTTTGCAATCTTGCCAAAAGTCTCCAGCCTGCAAAGGCATCCCCAAGCACAAGAGTCAATGGGACTGTGTGAAGCCATGAGAGGGGAGACTGCACTAGCTCATCTACTTGCCAAATCATGACCCCACAGAACAACTTGGATAACTAAATAATTGCCTCCGTATTTTAGGACAATTGTAGAGTAAGTACAAGGGGCAGTGCAGAGAGTTCAGGAACCTTATTGATTTATCAAAGGCAAAACTGGCAAGTTGTAAGGGTGGTGGCCAATGTAATTAACAGTTTCCCTTTAATCTTGCATTGTAAGAGATTATCTCATCAGAGGAAATATTTCGATTATTTAGATGAAGCATGTGTACAAAGTCCACCCTGGAATGCCTGCCAATAAAAAAAGATACCCCAACACGCGTTATGTTTAATGGTGAGCTGGGATGAAACTCTGGAAACTATTTTACATTTGGGATTCTCCACCCGGCAAAGGCAGGGTTAGTTGCAGACATAAAACACTTAGGGTCTGCATCTGGAGGAAGTTGTGCACGATTCTTTGAACCACCCCTGGCAGCTGATAATGGAGAGCTGTTGGCAATGACTATAGAGGCAGATGCTTACCTGTACTCCTACAGTGTACAATCTTGGCTTGATGACAAGGTGAAAAGAAGGACAAGCCATCCCAGAATGAGGGCAGTTGCCAGCTGATACTCTACTGGGGAAGGGTAAACTGGTCACCTAGGGCTTCTTGCTTGGCTGTAGCAGGTCTCATCAATCCTTGCCAAGAAAAGCACCTGCCTGAAAACAAGCAAGCTCCTCAAACAGCAGAAATGAAGAAAATTTAGACTGATCATTTTTAAACAGACAAACAAATCTGTTTTTATTAAATGTATTGTAAGTTGAAAAATATTGTCAATCAAGAAAAAATATTGCCTGACCAATATAAATCAGTGATAGAGAAAAATACTGCTCATTAAAGTAAATTATGACAGAAGCAAAAAGAAAAATACTGCCCCCTCAAAAAAAAAAAACTAAGCTTGTATAACTTTATTTACTGTTTCCTCTTGATTATTTGTTTTATATATCCCTTCCATTGGTCTCTTTCCATCTTCAGTAGGTTTCTGTTATCATTTGTTAAAAACACTCGCAGTGATTTGTTAAAAACACTCGCAGCTAAGACTAGTGAAAATGACAAAATGTTTTCATTGTATCACCCTGATCATTGATTCATAAATTCATAGATTACAGAGACCAGAAGGGACCACTCTGATCATCGAGTCTGACACCCTCTATAACACAGAACATAACACTTCCCAAAAATAATTCCTAGAGCATATCTTGTAGCAAAACATTCAATTTTGATTTAAAAATTGTGAGTGACAGAGAATCCACAACACTTTGGAAATTGTTCCAATGATTAATTACGTCCACAGTCAAAAATTTACACTTTGTTTCCAGATAGAACTTGTCTAGCTTCATCTTCCAGCCATTGGATCATGTTATACCTTCTCTAATAAATTAAAGAGCTGAAATATATGTTCCTTATGTTGACATTTATAGACTGTAATTGTCACCCTTAACCTTCTCTTTGTAAAACTATAAAGATTGAGCTCTTTGAGTCTACCTCTAAAATGATTTCTAATCCTTTAATCATTCTCAGGGCTCTTCTCCGATTTACCAACACCCCTCTTGAATTTTGAGCACAGAAGTGGACATAGTATTCGAGAAGCAATGAAACTAATGCCAAATACAGAGATAAAATAACCTCTCAATTCCTACTCAAGATTATTTTGTTTATGCATCCCAGGAATGCAATTAGCTGTTTTGACCATAGCATCGCAGTGGGAGTTCATGTTCAGTTTGATTATCCTCCACAACCCACAAATATTTTTCAGAGTCAGGGTATAGTCCTCCATCCTGTATGCATGGCTTGCATTTTTTTTTCTTAAATCTATACATTTACATTTACCTCTACTGAAATTCATATTGTAGACTTGCAACCAGTTAACCAAGTGACACAAATTGCTCTGAATCAGTGACCTGTCTTCTTCGTTATTTAGCACTCCTCCATTTTTGGGTCATCTGCAAACTTTATTAGTGATGATTTTATGGGTTTTTTTGTTTGTTTTTTTGAGGTCATTAATAAAAATGTTGACTAGAATTAGGGTTAAGAACTGATCCCTGCTGGACCCCACTGGAAACACATCCGTGCTCAATGATGATTCCACATTTACAATCACATGTTGAGACCTATCAGTTAGCCAGTTTTAATGCATTTAATGTGGACCATGTGAATTTTATTTTGTTCAAGTTTTGTAATAAAAAAGTGGTGCAGTACCAAGTCAAACATCTTAATCAACCAAATTTGTAATCTCATCAAAAGAAGACATCAAGTTAGTTTGACAGGATTGATTTGCCATAAAACCATGTTGATTTGCATTAGTTATGTTATCCTTTAATTATTTATTAACTGAATTCCATATCAGTCACTAAATTATAGTGCCTGGGATTGATGTTTGGCTGACTGCCCTATAATTACCTGAATCTCCCATTTAACTTTTTAAAAATTGGCACAGTGTTCTCTTTCTTCCAGTCTTCTGAAACTATATAAACAAATTAGGGAAATACAACCTAGACAGAGCTACTATAAGATGGGTGCATAGCTCATTGGAAAACCACTCCCAGAGAGCAATCAGTGGTTCACAGTCAAGCTGGAAGGGCATATCAATTGGAGTCCTGCAGGGATCAGTTCTTGGTCTGGTTCTGTTCAATATCTTCATCAGTGTTTTAGATAATAGCATAGAGAGTACACTTATAAAGTTTGCAGAGGCTGCCAAGCTGAGAGGAGTTGCAAGTGCTTTGGAAGATAGGATTAAAATTCAAAATGATCTGGACCAACTGGAGAAATGGTCTGACGTAAACAAGATGAAATTCAATAAGAACAAATGCAAAGTACTCAACTTAGGAAGAAACAATCAGCTGCACACATACAAAATGGGAAATCACTGCCTAGGAAGGCATACTGCAGAAAGGGATCTGGGGGTCATAGTGGAACACAAGCTAAATGTGAGTTAGCAGTGTAATACTGTAGGAAAAAAAGCAAGCATGTTTCTGGGATATATTAGAAAGAGTGTTGTAAGACACAAGTAATTCTTCTGCTCTACTCCACGCTGATTAGGCCACAACTGGAGTATCGTGCCAAGTTCTAGGCACCACATTTCAGGAAAGATGTGGGCAAATTGGAGAAAGTCCAGTGAAGAGCAACTAAAATGATTAAAGGTCTAGAAAATATGACCTATGAGGGAAGATTGAAAACACTGGGTTTGTTTAGTCTGGAGAAGAGAAGACTGGGAAGGGACATAATAATTTTCAAATACATAAAAGGTTGTTACAAGGAGGAAGGAGAAAAATTGTTCTCCTTAACCTCTGAGGACAGGACAAGAAGCAATGGGCTTAAATTGCATCAACGGAGGTTTAGGTTGGACATTAGGAAAAACATCCTGGCTGTCCGGGTAGTTAAACACTGGAAAATGTTGCCTAGAGAGGTATTGGTCATTGGAGATTTTTTAGAGAAGGTTAGACAAACAGCTGTCAAGGATGGTCTAGATAATAATTAGTCCTGCCATGAGTGCAGGGGACAGGACTAGATTCACTTCTTGAGGTCCCTTATACAATTCTATGATTACTGATAAGTCTATTATTTCCATCTAGTAAAGGACCATCATCATCATCAATCAACCATCATCATATGATATCACATCATCTGTTTTTTCCCAAGTACATAACAGAAATATTTATTGACCACTTCTTCATTTTCTGCATTATTATTGATGATTCTACCTTTTCTATTTATAATGGACCAATATCATTGTTAGGATTCCTTTTGTTCATAATATATTTTTTAAAACTACTTCTTCTTGTCCGTAACTCTGCTGGCCATAGATTTATTTCTGTGCCCCTTTGTTTCCCTTATCTGTTTTCTATAATTCCCAAATAATGATTTATATTCATTACTATCAACTTCTTATAAATATATATTTCATTATTATTATTTTTATATCTGTCTTTACTTCCACTCTAGACCAGTTTTTTTTTGTTTGTTTATTTTGGGTTTTTTTGTGTTTTTTTTAAACCAGGAGAGCCTTCTTCCTCTGTTGTGGGATAGTGGCTTTTGGGGCTTCTAGTAAGGTGCCCTTAAATGATTCCCAATTATCATTCACGTTTTTCTGATTACATTTTTCCTTCCAACTTTTTGGCTCATAATTGTTTTCAGCTTTGTGCAATTGGCCCTATTAAAGCACCAAGTATCTATATTAATGGTCTGGGCTTCATTCTCCTTGCACATTGCAAGGTTCATCAACTCATGATCATATGTACCTAATCTACTATTAATTTTCTGTTCTGTGATCATATTCTCTTTATCTGTTAGGACAAGTTTTAATAAAGAATTCCCCTGTGTTGGCTGTAACACTCTTTGAGTTGGGAAATTGCTATCTATAAACTTATCTCCAATGTTTAGAAAATTCAAGAATGCTTTAGAACTGGCAGGATAAGACCTCCAGAATATGACACTCAAATTGGAGCCCCCCCATGCTCATAAAGTTAATTTTCCTACATATTATAGATAGGTGGATCATCCTGGTCCCTAGTGTTCCCTCAAATCCTTAATAAAGTAAAACAGTGGAAAAGGATCAAGATTGCAGACCTGATTCTACACTCACACTGGTTTGACACCATTAAATCACTATAATGAATTAGATGGGGTTCTCCCTTTCTACACTAGTGTGAGAGAATAATAAGGCAGTGATGAGATGGGATGCTACATCTGGAATCCCGTCTTTCTGTGTTTTACCTGTTCCGAGCATGCCTTGCAACTAGGCATCATTTGGTTAGCTCTTCCTGGATCTTACTGCACATTTAGGGCAAGTCTATCCTGGAGCACTATATGCAGCTGCGCTGCTGTAGCATGTCTGATGAAGACACGCTATGCCGACACTCTGCTCTCTCATCAGCATAATTCGTCCACCTCTCTGAGAAGTGTAAGCAATGTTGGTGGGAGACGCTCTGCTGCCGACATAGCACCGGTGTGGATAGTGTGAAACTTGTGTCTTTTTTGGGGGGGGGGGGGAGTTTCATACCTCTGAGCAATGTAAGTTTGATCAACTTAAGTGGTAGTGGAGCCCTGCCCTTAGAATTATAACCATACAGAAATGCTGGTGAGAAAAGTTATCCAGCCAGAAAAGCCTTTGAAACATGACTCCAGGTTAACAAAGCTTTTTGCCTGAGAATTTCTTCAGTTTTAAAAAAGATTTTGGAAGAACATCTCTGTGTCTTTTATGTCTATATGGCACAGCAGCACTGACTTATTGTACACAAAGGTCACAGACTATGTCTTCAGACACAATTTGCATGGCAGCTCTGACGTGAGGCTTTGCCTACAGCCTCTGCATATGAAGCTTGGACTCTTCACTAAGAGCTACATTGGACCACATATAGAGTATACAGTAAAATGTGCCATGCACATACCCTAATGTACTCATTATCAATCTTTAATAACTCTACTATTATTCCTACTCTCCATAGCTGCTCAAAAGCCCTTATCCTCAGTGACACCAGCATGACAAAATAATTTTGGAGTTTATAATTTAAACTGTTTCCAAGCTGTGCATTTGATGATGAAGGGGCAAAATTGTGTTTGCAAACTTTTCAAAAGAAAACTACTATTTTAGAAAATTGTCTAGCTCGCCTCAAGATTCCCACAAAGCCATATTATAGCAGAAGGCCATGAACACTCTTTATGTGGAAGATTGGTTATGTCTTAGTGAAGTTAGAGTGACAGAGTTTGTACTGTCATTATAATGGAATTGGAGAGTCAATAATGTATGGAATATAGAATATAGACTGCAGAATATAGAATTGCTGCAATATCTTCATAGTGATGGAAACCTTTTAACATGTCTGGGAAGATTAGGGTATTTGGCAGTACTTGTTTGTTTACAGTTCTCCAGATATTTATCACTTTCTTATTCATAGTATTTCTCTCAGATTCTTCAGAGGGTGGATTTAGTACTCATTTCAGAATTCCTGGAGTCCCTAATCCTCCAAATTATGTGAAGCAAAACCCTGAGCACATTGACAGATATCATGTAGCTCCACAAGGGATTTACTATGTTGAATAAACCTCGCCCTTTATTTCAATGTATCCTGTAATGTACTGAATAATATGTATATAGGCTTCATTGTTGTTGATTGTCACCCTTATGTCCAGAATGAAGAGCGGTGTGTGCATATGTTCCCATGACAAGGGCTGGCCTGGGCAGCCCTTTTCAGCAATTACTGCACTACTTTCTATTTCAAAATCATATAGTTCTCTCTTACCCAACCAGCTATAACACAGAATGGGACCTCTGTGGTTTGGCTTTTTACTGTAACCCATGAAATCCCGCTAAAATTAATTAGTGTTGTTATAGCAACACTTTTTATAACATTGCATGACACTCCAGGGAGGAAGTGACACAAGGGTGAACTGTATGAGAAATTGTTTTCTAAATTTCATTCTCAAACTCCCCAAACTCATTGCTGTTTTTTTTAATGTATTTTCCCCTTAAATTGGTTTCCTGCTGTATTGAAGCCATTGAGTAGGCAAATCTCAACTGCAGTCTTATAATAGTCTTGTTCATGTAAATCTTGAAAGACATGCACTAAACTTTGCCACCGTGAAGTACAAATATGGCCTGTTTTTTAATAACTATTTAAAAATATATGTATACACACTACGATTACACACAGGATGGAAACTTCCTGCTGTACCTCACTACTTGTAATGGATACTCCCTGCTTACATAAACACTATTAAAGAATAAAAGTTGTCTTTGAAATCCAAGCTGCTGGTCTAGCCACAGTTTTCCATTGTGCTTCACCTGCTGTTATGCTAAACATTTAACGTTGAGTCCTTATTAGGAAAATTAATATAGCTTTACAAACTAAAAAAAAAACCCCAAAACTTAAAACTCAGAAGCTAAGTGTCCAGATTAGTTCTGTGGCTAAGTGGCATGCTTTGTACTGCCTTTGGGAAAACTAAGTTCTATTCCCAATCCTAAAGCAGTAGCGAATGAGAACTGGTACAGATCAACATTTTTAACTCCTAAGCAGAGCTTCACATTATACAGTACGTGTAGCCAGTGAACATCCCCGCTTCTGCAAATACATGTGTGAACAAACTTACATGAGTTATTCCACTGAAGCTATAAGAAACTACTTACTTATTCATGTGCTGGATTGGATCCTATGGGTACAATCCAACTGCTGTTGAAATCATGGGAAAGTCACCTGCTGACTTCAGGGCAAGTTGGATCAGACCCCAGGAGCACAGTTGATAGTCTGAGAAAGGGCTATCATCTAGTCCTTTTCAACCTATCAGCAGAAGTTAAGTGAGAGGAAAAATGGGTTCATAAGGACTTCAGCGTGTGCGTATAGGATACTCTTAGAGTAATAAACCTCAAACAACTCTACCACCACAAAGGAAATGCTCCAGAAAATTGCACACATAACAACATTTATGGAAATGTCTAGTTTAAGAAAGACAACCCAAGTAATCTAATTTAAAAACGGTCATAAAAATTCAAGAACAAAATATACTACTATATTTTCCCAGTATTCATGATGATGACAATCATGGTAATAATTTTAGTTTTAGTAGTAGTACGATGCCATCTAAGAACCCAAATCAGGGATCAGGATCCTACTGAATTAGGGACTGTACAGGTATGTAGCAAATAACAAAGGCCCATATCCATAAAAGCACCAAAATCAATTAATGAGAATTAGGAGCCTTTGAGGATAAATGGGATCTAAGCATCTAACTACCTTTGAATATCTTGGACATAGACCCTTCCAAAGAGATCTTATAATCACTTTTAAAAGGGCATAAGTGATTTAGGAGCCTAAGTCCCATTGAAATCATTTAGGCACTTTTCAAATTTTTGCTCCAGGTGACAGGTAACACTAGACAAACAATGTCAGTAGGGTGGGAAGAGAAAGTAACAAAACAGAGTTTAGCAGAAAAGTCTCATAGCATTTTTGTCTCTCCTCAGCTACTATAGTAGTGTTTATGAATGAAATTAATATAAGCAGGACTGAGCTCTCGACCATACCTGTTATGCAAATGCAGATAGAGTCACACTCCTACTTTTCCTGGATTTATGTTGCATTCTAGGGTATATTGACACCAAAAGAAAGGAGCACACAGGTGTGTGCCATGAACTTCAGTTAACAAAGTAAAAGCCTAATACAATTATATCAAATATATATTTTTTCTACTCCAGTCTGACCTTTAATTTGCAAGTAGAGCAATGGAATTATGATATACTAGCAACTATTTTTAGTAGTGTAGCTCCTAAATAAAACTAGGCCTACTTTTACTATCTTAGGCTGTATTAAAATATCTCTCTATTAAAATAAACTGTGTGTTTAATATTCTCTTTAGATCATGTCCCCCAGGATATATAAACCTCAAATGCTCTGTGGAGTGTCACTGTATAACAGGGGTCTGGCACGCGACTCGTAAGGGTTTGTTTACCTGCCACATCTGCAGGTTCAGCCGATCGCGGTTCCCACTGGCTGCGGTTCACCGTCCCAGGCCATGGGGGCTGTGGGAAGCCACAGCTAGCACATCCCATTGGCCTGGAGCAGCAAACTGCGGCCAGTGGGAGCCGCAATCGGCCGAACCTGCGGACCCGGCAGGTAAACAAACTTACCCTGGTGAGTCACGTGCCAGAGGTTGCTTGCTGTATAATTAATATTTAGATGGATGGATAACTAGGTGAGAAACTTCCCATGTTTCCTACAAGCAAAGTGATAGGTAGGAATTATGTCAGCATGATTAGACAATCTGCAGGACACAGAAATTTGGGAAACAATTATTTTAAGAGCTGAGACCATAAATTATATTAGAATCACTCCCCAAGTTTGTTATATCGAGACAAAGCGATGAAAGGCAGGAAAATGCCACACATACCACATCACCAATCCAGATAGCAGACAGTATATTTGATTGTGTCTTGGGCTAACGAATTGACATTTTTCATTAAAAGAAGTCATGGTTTTCTTCCCTCTTCTGTAATGTTTAATCTTAATGGCTGCTATAACAGCAGTGATACAAATATATATATTGTGGTAAACCCAGGACAAACAGCTACAAAGGGCGGGGTAGTAATTAGTCCTAGGGGGTTAAAAGGCCTCTCCCAATTCACTGAGGAGAGATAACCACAGGGAAATAAGGTACAGCTGAAACAGGGGTTACTAGGAACTAATTAGGTTCAGCTGGCCCCAACTGCTTGTGACCTTTTTAAACCCTCTCCTGCATGGAAGTAGGTGGGGGTGAGAGAATCAGGGAAGCTGCTAGTAGGCTGGGTGCAGTAAGACCCTGAACCCTCCCAGGAAGGAAGGCTGCACTCCCTCCCTAGGAGGGAAGGAAAATAAGCACAAGGGATGGACTGGGGAAAGGAATAGCTGGACCCTATGCTACCTTTAAGGATTTGCCTTGCCCAAGTCGGTGTCTCCAAGGATAAAAAGGACTGAGCCTGCTGAGGAGAGGAAGGTACTTTGCCACAATGTATATACACATACACACTCACAAAGAGATATTAAAAACAAAATGGCTGGATATTTCATGCAATTTGCTCATTGCGCTTTCAAATATCCACCTCTACCAAAACAAATGGACATGAATTGTAAAGCTTTTTTTGGTAGCATATGATAGGGCAGGGATCGGCAACCTCTGGCATGCAGCTCACCAGGATAAGCACCCTGGTGGGCCGGGCCAGTTTGTTTACCTGCTTTGTCCGCAGGTTTGGCCGATTGCGGCTCCCACTGGTCGCTGCTCCAGGCCAATGGGGCTGCGGAAAGCGGCGCGGGGCGAGGGATAGCAAGTGTGACCAGATAGCAAGTGTGAAAAATCGATGTAGGGGTGGGGGATAATAGATGCATATAGAAGAACAAGCCCTGAATATTGGGACTGTTCCTATAAAATCAGGACATCTGGTCACCCTACCATATGAGCATGTCTGGTTTAGAATTCATATAGATATTATGCCCTGTTGCTTGCTCTGAAAGCAAAACTTTCATCTTGCCAAAGCCCGGTTGAGTGACATTGGACTTTGCAATGGGTGACAAATAGTGTCATTAATTCAAAGCAACCAGCTGTGAGGAAACAAGATTTGTGTGAGACAGAGGGTACATTTGGCTTTAGCATGAGTGATGCTCTTTGTGATGAGACAAAGTTGAGAGACATTTCCACTGGCTCCCTTTTGCCCATGGCCTCAAGATTAAACATTTAGTCCTTTCCTTCAAGGCCCTCCACAACTCTTCCCTGACCTACATCTCAGATCTTGCTTTTAATTGCATCCCCTACATCCTGAATTCCAGTTCAGTGATGCCAGCCTCAATGCCCTGCTCATTTCCTTCTTCCATTTCTGTGCCTTCTTCCATGGTAGTACTAAGCATGGAAAATCCTTCCAATCCCAGCGCAGCAAGAACGTACGCCCTCCTCATTCAACTCCCTCCTTGATACCAATTTATTTTGCCTATGCCCACAATCTAACTCTTGAAACACCTGGATATTACAGCTGATTTTTTAGGACTGAATTCTAATAATGATTTAAAAAATCCCTATCAATCCTCTGTATTTCTTGTGCCTGTCTTTTACATTATAAGTCTTTGGGGAAGAACTTGTCTTTACATTTCATGCACCATACAATGGTAATAACAAGCAAGGAATGTTTGAGATGTAGGGACATCAAGTAGCATTTGATTTTCAATCATTTCAGGACAAGGATAACTTTTTATAAAGAGAGATAAATGAGAGCTGTCTTAGCACAGGACTAGAAGTCAGGAACTCTTGAGAAATGATTATGCAAATATTCACAGCAAAATCCTGAACAAAATAAAAGTCACCTGGTGTTGTGTCTCATTACAAACTTGAAACTCAGACAAGATTTGTTGAAAGATTCATGTGCCTTTCACATGCACTTGGGCCTGTGTGAATCTGGACCGATTTATTGTCTTGCATCAAAATCATATAACATTTGTAGTGCCTGATGAGTTTAACAAAACATCAGGTGAATGTCAATGAGTTTTGCTTAGAGTCTTTGGAGTTGTTGGAACCTAGAATTCAATTTAAAAAATCAGGGGATGTGGATTGGGATGAAAGGATATGTTTGCACACACACACACAACACACCATGAAAGTAGGCAATCTAATAGTTTCCAGTTGTACTACCAAACATCAATTCCACCTCTAACTCTGCTTCCATTGATAATCCTGGGCAAATTATTTAAACCCTCTGTAAAATGGCATCAGTACTACTAATTTAATGACAGTACCTCACAGGGGTGTGAATCATAGAATATCAGGGTTGGATGGGACCTCAGGAGGTCATCTTGTCCAACCCCCTGCTCAAAGCAGGACCAATTCCCAACTAAATCATCCCAGCCAGGGCTTTGTCAAGCCTGATCTTAAAATCCTCTAAGGAAGGATAGTCCACCGCCTCCCTAGGAAACCAATTCCAGTGCTTTACCACCCTGCTAGTGAAAAAGTTTTTGCTAATATCCAACCTAAACCTCCCTCACTGCAACTTGAGACCATTACTCCTTGTTCTGTCATCTGAGAACAGTCTAGATCCATCCTCTTCAGAACCCCCTTTCAGGTAGTTGAAAGCAGCTATCAAATCCCCCCTCATTCTTCTCTTCTGCACACTAAACAATCCCAATTCCCTCAGCCTCTCCTCATAAGTCATATGCTCCAGCCCCCTAATCATTTTTGTTGCCCTCCACTGGACTTTTTCCAATTTATCTACATCCTTCTTGTAGTATGGGGCCCAAAACTGGACACAGTACTCCAGATGAAACCTCACCTCGATCTGCTGGCAATGGCCCTACTTATACAGTCCAAAATGCCGTTAGCCTTCTTGGCAACAAGGGCACACTGTTGACTCATATCCGGCTTCTCATCCACTGTTACCCCTAGGTCCTTTTCTGCAGAACTTCTGCCTAGCCATTCAGTCCCTAGTCTGTAGCAGTGCATGGGATTCTTTCGTCCTAAGTACGGGACTCTGCATTTGTCCTTCCTGAACCTCATCAGATTTCTTTTGGCCCAATCCTCTAATTTGTCTAGGTCCCTCTGTATCCTATCCCTACCCTCTAGCGTATATACCACTCCTCTCAGTTTAGTGTTTAGAATGAAAGGTGTTATACAGTGTCTGTCTTGAGTATTACTGCAGCAATTGTCAAACATTTAACTAGATTCCCTTTTAAAGGCCTGGAAAAGAAGATGAGTGCCATGTACTTCAAGTCCTTTAAAGCGGTGGCTCTCAACTGTATCCCTTTCAAGAGATGATTTGTCATGCGTACCACCAACTTTCACCTCACTTAAAAACAATTTGCTTACAAAAATCAGACATAAAAATACAAAAGTATCACAGCATACTATTACTGAAAAATTGCTTATGTTCTCATTTTTACAATATAATTACATACAATAAATCAATTGGAATATAAATATTGTACTTGCATTTCAGTCTATAGTATATAGGGCAGGATAAGCAAGTCATTGTGTCTGTGAAATTTTAGTTTGTACTGACTTTGCTAGTATTTTTTCTGTAGACTGTTGTAAAACTAGGCAAATATCTAGATGAGCTCATATACCCCCTGGAAGACCTCTGCATACCCCCAGGGGTATGTGTACCCCTAGTTGAGAACCACTGCTTTAAAGCAACTATAACCACAATCTTTTCTCACTGGTCAGAAAAAAAGGTTCTGAAACCATATACATCCGACGAAGTGGGTATTCACCCACGAAAACTCATGCTCCAAAACATCTGTTAGTCTATAAGGTGCCACAGGACTCTTTGCTGCTTTTACAGTATTATAAATAGTAACTAGTTGTAAGGGTAATCATGATAAAATAGTGTCCCAAAGGGAAACATTTACTGAGATTATGATAAAATATCTGAAGACTAAGATTGAAGACATTATTTCACAAGAAAAGTAACAACTCTATTCTGGGAAAAATATTTTTAAACGACTATTGCTCAATAAAGTCACTATCACATTTATTACCGTTTTCTTTTTCTTATTTTAAAATAAGTGGTGTAACTCTTTCTTGGACTATTCTCCTAAATGAAGCTGGTTCATTATTTCTAGTATCAATTGTCAATGTAGCTCTTTTTTGTTCTATCCATAAATCTTTGCAAACTGATCCTGGGCCAACATCCTGGCCCCACTGAAGTGCAAAAGTGCCAGGAATTTGTTTCTTACGTCTATGAAGGTATTTGCTATTGAGGGGTCATCACTGAGTTGCTTATGCAAACAAATGTTAGAGTATGAAGTGTGTATGAACATCCCTAGCACGTGTTGCTTCCCTCAGCCCTCATTGGCCTGGGATGGCAAACCGCGGCCAGTGGGAGCTGCGAACAGCCGAACCTGCTGACGCGGCAGGTAAACAAACGGCCTAGCCCACCAGGGTGCTCACCCTGGTGAGCCGCGTGCCAGAGGTTGCCTACCCCTGGCCTCCTGGGTCAAACCAATGGTCCATCTAGCCCAGTATCCTGTCTTCTGACAGCAACCTGTGCCAGGTGCCCCAGAGGGAATGAACAGAACATGTAATCATCAAGTGATCCATCCCTTGTCACTCATTCCCAGCTTCTGGCAAACAGAGGCTAGGGACACCATTCTTGCCCATCCTGGCTAATAGCCAGAGATGGACCTATCCTCCATGAATGTATCTAGTTGGGGTTTTTTTGAACCCTGTTATGTTCTTGGCCTTCACAACATCCTCTGGCGAGGAGTTCCACAGGTTGACTGTGTATTGTGTAAAGAAATACTTCCTTTTATTTGTTTTAAACTGCTGCCTATTAATTTCATTTGGTGACCCCAAGTTCTTGTGTTATGAGAAGTAGTAAACAACACTTCCTTATCTACTTTTTCCACACTAGTCATGATTTTATACAGCTCTGTCATATCTCCCCGAGTCATGTCTTTTCCAAGCTGCAAAGTCCCAGTCTTATTAATCTCTCCCCATACCGAAGTCTTTCCATACCCCTAATCATTTTTGTTGCCTTTTCTGAAGCTTTTCTAATTCAATAGATCTTTGTTGAGATGGGGTGATCACATCTGCACACAGTATTCAAGACGCGGGCATACCATGGATTTATATAGAGGCAACATGATATTTTCTGTCCTATTATCTATTCCTTTCTTAATTATTCCCAGCATTCTCTTCGCTTTTTTTGACTGCCACTGCAGATTGAGTGGATGTTTTCAGAGAACTATCCACAGTGACTCCAAGATCTTTCTTGACTGCTAACAGCTAATTTCGACCCCATCATTTTATATATATATGGTTGGGATTATGCTTTCCAATGTGCATTACTTTACATTTATCAACATTAAATTTCATTTGCCATTTTGTTGCCCAGTTACCCAGTTTTGAGAGATTCTTTTGTAGGTCTTCACAATCTGCCTGGGTCTTAACTTTCTTTAGTAATTTTGTACCATCTGCAAATTTTGCCACCTCACTCTTTATCCCTTTTTCCAGATCATTTATGAATATGTTGTATAGGACTGGTCCCAGAACAGACCCCTGGGGGACTCCACTATTTATCTCTCTCCATTCTGAAAACTGACCATTTATACCTACTCTTTTGTTTCCTTTCTTTTAACCAGTTACCAATCCATGAGAGGACCTTCCCTCTTATCCTGTGGCAGCTTACTTTGCATAAGAGCCTTTGGTGAGAGACTTTGCCAAAGGCTTCCTGAAAATCTAAGTATACTATATCCACTGGATCCCCTTGGTCCACATGCTTGTTGATGCCCTCAAAGAATTCTAGTAGATTGGTGAGGCATGATTTCCCTTTATTAAAACCATGTTGACTCTTCCTCAAGAAATTATGTTCATATATAGTCTGACAATATTGTCCTCAATTATAGTTTCAATCAGTTTGCCCGGTACTGAAGTCAGTCTTTCAGGCCCGTAATTGCCAGGATCACTTCTGGAGCCCTTTTTAAAAATTGGCGTCACATTAGCTATCCTCCATTCATCTGGTACAGAAGCTAATTTAAATGATAGATTACAGACTGGAGTTAGTAGTTCTGCAATTTCACATTTGAGTTCCTTCAGAACTCTTGGGTGAACAACATCTGGTCCTGGTGACTTATTGCTGTTTAATTTATCAATTTGTTCCAAAACCTCCTCTAATGATACCTGAATCTGGGACAGTTCTTCACATGGTATTGTCTCTGCTCCCTAACTAGCTGCCTAAAAATGTTTAATCAAAGAATCATCAACTGTAGAATTACTCACACAAGAGAAAGAAGACAGAATATTCTGGAAGTGAGCCACTTGTTAGGTAAGTGGTGTATACTAGAGTGTTTTGCTATTTTGGGACATTCTATAGGGAGATCCTTCACCTCAGTAGAAGGGGGGACCAACCTCCTTGAAGACAGTCTGGCTAGAGTAATTAAGCGGGTTTTAAATTAACAGCAAAAGGGGAGGGGAAAAAAAGGAAGGTATGAACGCTGAGTTCAAGAAACAAGATAGTGAGAATGAAATTAATCGAGAAACCAAAGGACATGAAAAGAAGAAATTCTTGAATTGCCTATACACTAATTCTATGAGCCTGGGTAACAAACAAGAACTGGAATCTTAATGGGATGATTCTCAAGTTGGAATGTAAAAATAAATTGTTATAAACCATTTAGGAAGTATTGAGTGGGAAGGGAGGGAGAAGGAGTGGAACTTTATGTCAAAAATGACATAACTTGTTTACAAGTCACTGACAACTTGAAAATGATCTTGAACTCTTATGAATCAATGTGCTAACAGATAAAGCTCAGGATGGGATATTAGTTGATGTCTGCTTTAGACAAGCCTACCATTAAAGAACAGGATGACCACCCCCTTTCACAGGAAAGAAATCTTTTTAATCATGGGGGACTCCAGTTTCAGTGACAGATGCTGGTGGTCTCTAGTTTCCAGTACTAAAACGTCTTTGCAATTTCTAAACATTATAGTGGACAATTTCCTAACTCAAAAAAGTGTTTCAGCCAGCAGAATTCTTTATTAGAACTTGTCTTAACAGATAAAGAGAAACTGAACACAGAACTAAACTTAATGGTAGATGATCATGACTTGATGAGATTTATAATATGCAAGCAGAATGAAATCCATACCGGTAATATATATACTTGGTGCTTTAATATGTCCAGTTGTACACAACTAAAAAACTATTATGAGCCAAAACAGTTGGAAGGAAAAAAGTAAACAGAAAAATGTGAATGATAATTGGGAATAATTTAAGAATGCCTTACTTGAGGCCCCAAAAGCCACAATCCCATAACTGAGGACGAAGGCTCTGTTCATTAAAAAACCAACCTGGTTTACTGGGGCAGTGAAGACAGCTATAAAAAAATAAAATAAAGTAAATATATAACAAATGGAAGAAAGGGGAAGTTGATAGTAATGCATATAAATCATTATTTAGGAAATATAGAAAATTGATAAGGAAAGCAAAGGGACAAAGACAATCAGGAGCTTTTAAAATATATTAGGAAGAAAAACAATCCTAACAATGATATTGGCCTATTACTAGATGTAAATGGTAGAATTATCATTAATAATGCAGAAAAGGCAGATGTTTTCAATACTTTTTTTCTATTATGTGTTTGGGGAATAAACCAGACACTATAGTCTCATCATATGATGATGATAAAGCTCTCCATTCCACTAATATTATGGGAGGATGTTAAACAGAAACTACCAATGTTAGACATTTTTGAATCAGCAAGTCTAGATACTTACTGTCGCCGTGCCCCAATGGGACACAGCTCAGAATGCCAGATTTGGGACAAACTGCTGAGAAATGGGGCAGATTCACCCCACAATGATGGTTATTCTATCATTAGATTAACTGTAAATGAGGAATCGTTTTCAGAGGGTCAGTTTCCAGTGGGATCCCACAGGGATTGGCTTTTGCCCTTTGCTATTTAACATTTTTATCAGTCATCTGGAACAAAACATAAAATCCTCACTGATACAGTTTGCATATGACCCAAAAATCAGGGGAGTACTAAATAATGAAGAGGACAGACATCTGTTTCAGAGCTATCTGGATTTCTTAGTAAATTGGTTGCTAATGTGTTTTAATAGTGTTTTAATAATGTTCTAATATTATTCTAATATTGCCAAATATAAATTTATAAATCTAGGAACAAAAAATCTAGGCCTTAAGCAGTGACTCTGAAAAAGATTTGGGTATCATTGTGGATAATCAGCTGAACATGAGCTCCCAATGTGATGCTGTGGCGAAAAGATCTAACTACATTCCTAAAATACAAAGGAATCTTGAATAGGAAATGAGAGAGTATTTTACTTCTGTATTTGGCACTGGTGTGTTTGCTGCTGGAATACAATGTCCCATTCTGGTATTTACAGTTCACAAGGGATGTTGGTAAATTGGAGAGGGTTCAGAGTAGACCCCTGAAAATGATTAAAGGATTAGAAAACATGTATTATAACAATATACTCCAAGAGCTCAATCTATCTATTAAGCTTAACAAAGAGACGGTTAAAGGGTGATTTGACTATAGTCATAAGTACCTACACGGGGAACACTGTTTAGTAATGGGATCCTCAACCTAGCAGGGAAAGTTAGAACACTAACTAGTAGGTGGAAGTTGAAATAGACAAATTTAGATGGGAAATAAGATGTACATTTTTGACAGTGAAACAATTCACCAAAGGTAATTGTGGATTCTCCATTGGTGACAATTTCTAAACCAAGATTGGATCTTTTTTTCTAAAATATATGGTCTAGGAATTATTTTTGGGAATTTCTCTGGCCTTTACTGTACAGGAGTCAGACTAGATAATCACAATGGACCCCTCTGGCTTGGAATCTATTAAAAAATTATTTCCTTCACTTCACAGTCTCAAGAACCACTTTTCTTTTAAATCCAGATCATGTTCTTCTTACATTAAAACTACTTCATAGCGGAGTCCAAGAGAGCTTGCCCTTCCCTTTGTTCTGCATAGGAAGCTGATCTATTCAAATTACACCTCTACCCCGATATAACGCGATCCTCGCGAGCCAAAAATTCTCACCGTGTTATAGGTGAGACCACGTTATATTGGAGTAGGCAGAGGAACCGCTGCCCGCCCCAGCTCACCTCCGCTCTGCCTCCGCCTCCTCCCTGAGCACACTGCCGCCGCTCCACTTCTCCCTCCCTCTCTCCCTTCCAGACTTGCCACGCCAATCAGCTGTTTGGCCCGGCAAGCCTGGAAGGGCGGGGAGAAGCGGAGCGGCCGCAGCGCACTCAGGGGAGGAGGCAGAGAATAGCTGGAGAGGGGAGCGGTTCCAAATTCACGTTATATTGGACTGCATTATATCGGGGTAGAAGTGTATACCCAGTGTTGTGGCTGCCTCATCAAGCAAAGAGCCTCAATGACTTTGGCGGGTTTCCACATACCCACAACAGATCATATTGCAGGAGTGGAGTTTTGGATAGGAAATTTCCTAAATTAAATTAGTTGACTTGCTTTGGAGGCCTGATAGGGTTTGGGGATGACTGAATTTCCTGAGCTGCTCTTCAGCCCAATTTTTAAAAAAGCAGAAGCGGTAAAGCCGGGCAGAAAATGTAGGAGTAAAGAGAAAAGCTTTGGTACAGATTAAAATAGATTTCCCACAAGCTAGTGTAGATGCTTAAATAGTTATTAAGTCTCCTTCATAACTCTTTAATTTTAGTGGACAGCAACAAAAGTTCAAATTAAAATGCAAAGATTGTCACTAAAGGGAGCGTGCTCACTAATGAGAAACAACCGCTAACGGTTCTAATGAACCACTATGGAGAATAAAATAAACAGTTTCTTAAAAAGAAAAGAGAGTGAGAGAGAGAAGCAGTGGAGAGAGCCCCATCAGGTTAGAGAACTTGCAGGAAGGGCTACTATTACCCTACGCAAAGGCCCTGTGCAGCCTCCCATCCCAGTAGATAAGTGAGGGCAAAGAGGGCACAAGGCGAGAGCGATTGGGCATTGAAGAGAAGAACAGAAGCAATCCACAGCTTTAGTTCAAGAATGCTGCTGTGACTATGAAACAGTTATTGTAAATTTGTTCTTAACAGTTCCCATATGGGACATTCCTCCCCTACCAAATGTATAAAACATGTTAACATAGTTATTTTAAAGCAGATACTCAACATTTCAATGATCAAAGTACATTTTAATTGCAGCAAGGCTAGAGTTTCCTTAAGAGATGCTGAACTGCAGCAGTGTTCTGAGGATACAGCAAGGAAGGGCAACAGTGCTGAGAAATCTATAAAGACAGAGATAAGTGTCAGCATCATGCATAGGAGCCATCTCCAGTCTTATCTTGTTAATTTATTTGTAACATTAGAATCCCAAATGTCCCCGCCCCCACACACAGTGTTTACATTTCTTTCCAGAATAAATATATGGGCCTGTATCCATTAAAGTAAAGTAAAACTGTATCCATTAAAGTAAATTGAAGTCAATGGGACAACTCATCTGTTTTAAGTCAGGCATGTTTTTAATTGTTTTACTGAATCATAGCCATACTTTCTAATACAGAAAGCCTTCTGTAGATTGTTAGCAATTTTTAAAGGCTACTTTAAAATGCATTCAATTAGAAATAGTAACACACCTTAAACATACACATATTCATCATTCAAAAATGTATAATTGAGTCAGTCTTTCTTTAAGAAAAAATCTCTCTCTGAGCTGAAAATAAATCAAGGTCTTAGTAGAACAATTTAGACAATACAGATTTCAAAATTAAAGTAACTGTTGAAAATATTTTTTCCTTTGAAATGAAGTGAGTTGTTGAAAGATATAATTTCAGTTTTAATCTGTGTTTTGGGGAACAGTTGATCAACTCTTGTGTTTTATCCATTAAATTATATTACATGGGTGCAGCCTCAGTGCTATGGAACTCAGTGTATCAATATGTTGCTTGTAAAAAGAACCCAACTTTCATGTTCAGGGCATAATTAGGTCTTTGACCCATGTCAAGGTGTAACCCCCACTCTGAACTTTAGGGTACAGATGTAGGGACCTGCATGAGATAACCCCTAAGCTTATTTACCAGCTTAGGTTAACAGTAAGCTGCCACCAAATCTTAGGGGAGAGCCACTTGGAACTCTGCCTTCCCCCAAATTATTTCTCCAGTCTTTACCCCCCTTTTCCTGGCAGGATTGAGACTGATTCACCTCCCACCAATTCCTGGTGAGCCCAGATCCAAAAAACCCTTGGATCTTAAAACAAGGAAAAATCAATCAGGTTCTTTGAAAGAAGACTTTTAATTAAAGGAAAAGAGTGAAAGGAATACCTCTGTGAGATTAGCATGCAAGCTACTCTCACAGATAACAGATTCAAAACAGAGGATGTCCCTTTGGGCAAAAACTTTAGTTACACAAAGACACCCAATTTGATTCTCCCTCTTATGCAAAATGAAGTCACAAAAGAAAATAAACATAATCTAATACATTCCTTCTCTAAACACTTACTACTTCTAAGAAACGTTAGATGGCTGATTCCTGGATCCTTTACTCCGGAACAAACTTTTCTGAACAGACCAAGACTGATTTCCCTCCTCCCTTTTTGAAAACCTCTTGTCACCCCATTGGTTCCTCTGGTCAGGTGTCAGCTAGGCTATGTGAACTTCTTAACCCTTGACAGGTAAAAGAGGAATTAACCCTTAACTGTCTGTTTATGACAACCCACCTGAAGATCACTTTAACCTGAACATTTTGACGACCAGTGCAGTGACATTTTGCTGCATTCAGTATAAGAAGAAACCAGCTGAGGACAGAGAGATAAAGAAAATTCAGGTTTTTTTTACAAAATAAAACTCACTAAAGAAGTGATCTTGAAAGTTGTATATTTGATGATAGAAGGCATTAGGGGTATGCTACTTAATTGAGTGCATGCTCATTCAGCCCGTCTAGCTGCCACCTATCATGTAGCTAAATGGGAAGTTAGTAGATGAGCCATTTAATACCCTTAATAACTTTCTGTTACAGGAATCCAGCAGTGGCATGGTCCTGACACAGTTGGCACTGGTATGACACACAGGAATGTAGTTAGGAAAGGGAACTTTATATCCTGGCCTGAGTCACCTGACACAGGTCAGAGTTACAAAAGCAGGGCTGGCATTAGATTTGATGGGGCCCCTTGCAGAAACTAAGGAGTGGGCCCCAATCCCGACAAAGCTGAACCCTGACTCCTGCATGGGGAGCTGAAGTCGAATTTCCTGCTGTCCGTAACTTAATTTCACAGACCCCCCGTTGCATGGGACCGTAGGCAATTGCCCTGCTAGTTATCCCCTAATGACTGCCCTGTACAAAAGTTAATACTTGTGTCATGTGATAAGGTTCAAACTCCGCTGATACCAACAGCTGGTGTTACAGGCAGAGGGTGAATGTTCTAAAGTGAAAGGTCCAGTTGTGTGTGTGGTGGGGGTGTTTGTTGTCGTTTTTAGATCTTAGCCTTATGATATATAAATATCATCAACATACATGTTCTGTGTCTCTATTAGGGTTTGGTTAAGCATGTTGGGTAAAAGAACTGACATCCAACCCTAGCCCACACTCAGACAACCTTTCAGAACATTCCAATCTCAATTATTTTATGAATATGTTAGCATGTCTTTGCACTTCCTGGCCTGATCTGCTTTCACTTTTTTTTCTCTAGTGAGTATCTAGTTGCCACATACAATAATTAAAAAGGCTCAGTGTCATCCAGGTAGGACCACATTTTTTTATTCTCCTTTGGTGAGGTTAATTACATGGATCTTCTTCAAAGGGAGATATCACTATCATATTGTCTTTAAGGTGTAAACTAAAGTATGTACTGGCCTACTTTAATTTGCAGCTTCTTACTTCTCCCTGCTAGCTGATTTCTTCCTACACCTTTCCACTTCTGGAGCTCCATTGTGTGAAATATTCCAACACCCTTACATTTCCCTGTATTCAGAACCAGTGAAGAGAAAGTCAAAGGTGATGTGTAAGGGGTGGGACAGGGTATATGTTTGTACATAGCAAGGTTCCAGAAGGTTCTAGTACAAGAATACGTTAGGGCCCAACTTCTTGATTCTGAAATCTGCCCCCCCCACCAAGCCCCCACAATCCCAATCTAGCCCCTATCCCCCAGCTCTTGCCTAGCTTCCATTCAACTTTTTCATTATCCCCCTACACACAGTCAGCTCCTCCCAAGGTGCCTTTCACTCCTCTCCAGTTCTGATCTAGCCCCACTCCTCCAGATCTCTTTCAACCACAGTCCAGCCTCCTTCAGTCCAGCCCTCAGCTTCCCCAGCTCTTTTAGTTCCCTGATTTACCCATCAAGCCCTGTTTCAAACACCCACACATCCTACCCCAGTTCCCCCTCAATCCCTTCCAGCTCTGCTCCAACTGCCCCCACTCCTCCCATGCCCCCAGCTCTGATTCAGGCCCCCAGTTCCACCCACTTGTACTCCAACCTCCTTCCCCCATCCCCAGATCTGATTTAGCCCTCCCACCTCAGCCTCCCACTCCCCTGCCCCATACAAAACATCCAATGATTTTGTGGCATGCTCCATCTCTAGATGAGGGGTTTATCTCCTATCTCTGGGTCCCCTTGCCGTGCCTCCATGCATCTCCTGCTGCTGCAATCCTCACTCCCCTCGACACACACACACTTTTCCATGTGCCCTTTTCAGCTGCTCACACCCAGGGCAATTGATCACCCTGGCCAGCGGATCCCCCAGCCACTATCCTGCCCCTGGGGTAGCGAGCAAGCCATGGTTTCCTAGGCAGCCCCTTTCTACTGCAGCACAACACAGCTCAACTTCTCCTAGGCTGGTGACGGCATGAACAGGAAAACGTGTGCTGCTAAATCCGAGTATCCTTCACTCTGGTTGGGTATCCATAACCTCAAGGGTCCTGGTGCAACTGACTGCATCATTTGCACCACTGTGCAAGTTGTGTTATGAGTCTTACCACGCAGGCAACGGGAATCTAGACGAGGTGTAACGTTAGTGTAACATATTCTTGGTAGAGGCAGAAGTTGTAGGTAACAGCAGTTTGCCAGGAAATAAGACAAAACATCAGGAATGTGGTTTAGCTAGGCCAAAAATTTATTAAGTAATATATCTGGGAACAATCTGTCAATAACACATTCAGTGCAGGACAACTTTCCTTTGTAATTTGTACCACCTGGTGGGGGGCTGCCATCAACCCTCCCACCATCCTGTTAACCAGGTTCTGGTACCATTTCTTGGACTCCATTGCCCTCCCTTCATACAAAGGGTAAGTGGATGAGGAAGAAATGGTGTCTTCTCACTGTATCTGACATTAAGAGCCCCAGTCTCATTCCCAACCTTCTTTATGAGAGGTCTTCTGCTAATCCACTTCCAATTCCAGCTGATCAGGGAGCCAGATGCCTTCTTGATCAATGATTTGCCCTGTGCACCTGACAAGCTGAGATAAAATGAATTGGACAAACTAACCAACCCACTCGGTCCCTCGGCTACTGAGAGGAAAACACCCACCCTTTCCAGATCAATCTGGCAGGGAGGGGGAATTTTTTTTCCCAGCCCCCAAAAAAGGTGACTATCATGAATCCACAGCAAGGCCTCCAAACCCTGTCCTACTCTAATCCCAAGGGTAAGGAAGGAGCTTTTCTTCCCAGTGCAGAATGTCACCCTTGGATATGGAAGGAAGGTGTTATAAGCCCTCTCCTTGGGTGCATTGCAGCCAATAGGATTCTGTTGCACTTTTCTGTCCAATCAGCCAGCCACAAAGATATCTCCTCCTTCAATCCCATGAAGGGTGAGGGATGCTGCAATGTTAAATGAAATGTGTTTTTTTTCTTTCACCTGCTGGTCCAAGCCAACTCTGAGGCTGGGGGTGGGCATTAGGCATTAGTGTTCTGGATCAACTCTGTATTTGGTCCCCAAAGCAACTAATTTTTACCTCAGAATTTGAGTTGAGGTAACAGTAATAATTTCAAGTACGAAACAACTGTTTCCATAGTGCCTCAGAAATGGTCTCATGTTTATCATTTTGAATCAGAAGTTCCAAAATGAGTCAGTATAAGGGACATTGCAATGAAGTTAATTAGGCTAGAGGTGAAATTGAAATTATTTTTATGGTGATCAC
Source organism: Mauremys mutica (assembly GCF_020497125.1). NCBI lineage: Eukaryota > Metazoa > Chordata > Testudines > Geoemydidae > Mauremys > Mauremys mutica. Next base: position 299,465,111 of record NC_059072.1, read on the forward strand.
TGTAAGACAGAAACAAAATAAGGGGAAAAAATAAGTAAATTGGACAATAGGCTAGCCGCTTAAAATTGCTTGCATCCGAAGAAGTGGGTATTCACCCACGAAAGCTCATGCTGCAAAACGTCTGTTAGTCTATAAGGTGCCACATGATTCTTTGCTGCTTCTTAAAATCTAGTTGCTTAAAAATAAAAGAGCAAGAAAATCCCATCACTAATATTAAACTGACACATGGAAAATGTCACATTTCATAACAAAATAAAAAAGCAGATATTAATATACATTTTTATTCTTCAGTGTCCCCAGAGCTGAGAGGCTTAAGTCAATTACTATCTGATAAATCTATCCAAATTTTATGAACAAAGAATTTCTCAATCAAGATATTATCAAAAAAGAAATCCTCAAAAACTATAAAGTACTTGCCAAAGGAAAAGCTGTAGGCCCTGAGCATTTTCTATCATAATTCTTTAAGATCATTGTAACAAACTCACTCCCTTTTGGACCTGAGATTAATTCATTTGAATATAGAGCAACACAGTTTTAATTATCCTGATGTTCATGAAATTCCTGCTGATATCCCCAGCCCACACAGATCAAAATTAGAAATTCACACTTTTTCAAGAATAGCTATTATTTGGGACATGGTGATGAGGGACAGAGTTAAATCTTGTTTGATTTACTCATGTGAGAAGTTCTATTAACTTTGATAGGACTGCCTCTGTGAGTAAGCTAGCAGAAGTTGGCTCTTAATAATAGGCAGCATTTTGCTCACCTTACTTACATGAATTAGTTGCATTGAGCTCAGTGCTACTACTCAACATCAGTAAGCTGAGACGGATGTGGCCCATAACCCTCTAATCAGCTGCCTAGATAGAGATATCTTGTAAAATCACATGGAGAAATTCCCTCCAATGTGATAAATATAGTGGTTTTTCATTACAATCTTTACAAATTATGATTTCAAATTGTTCGAGTTACTATAATAATCTTCCCTGTACTAAGGATTTATCAAAGATTTGTGAATTTTGAAGAGAGAGAGGGGCCTTCATTAGGCACTCACTGAAAATAATTATAATATTATAATTATATTACAAATATTATAAATATAATAATTTCTTCTGTAAGAGAGCAAAGTGTGCTGGTCAGGATATATTAGCTCCAGGTACTGAAAAAGAAATATTTTGACAAACATTTTTTTTAAATTTTGTGTAAAAATCTAAGAGAGACTCATGAGACTAAAGCAAGCAAAGGCTGATCAAAAAATATGGGTGTGACGCTGGCAGACCAGGTCTCATCTCATGTCAAAGCCCCAGATCAATTCACTTTGTGTATTAGTATAGATCAAAGTAATTGTTAAATGTATAAAATATATTTGTTCAGGGCCGGTGCAAGGAAGTTTCGCGCCCTTGGCGAAAATTCCACCTTGCACCCCTCACCCCCCGCACCCAGCTAACCCCGCCCGCTCATGGCAGCTAACTTAGCCCCCCACCCGGGGAGACCCCCCCCCGCAGCAGCTACCCCCCCCCACGACAGTTAACCCCTCTCCACCCCCATCTCCCCACGGCAACTAACCCCACCCGGGGAGACTCCCCCTGTCTCCCCACGGCAGCTAACCCCACCCGGGGAGACTCTCCCCCGTCCCTCCGTGGCAGCTAACCCTGCCTGGCCAAGGATAGGTCACACGTGCAGCATAGATATATTGAATTATTCCTGAATTCATCTCCAAAAAGAAAACAAGATTGCTAGTGACAGTGGCACAAACCCAAACTAGGATGAAGCAAGAACTCGTTTGCTTATCATTCTTGGAGCTAGAATACAGGTGCTCTTGTTCAGTAGCAAAGATAAACCATAAAAGACACCGTTTTTTCAAAGGCAATTCAATCTGTATCTAAAATTATTCCCCCCGCCCCAGCAGCTAACCCTGCCTGGGGAGACTTCCCCCACCCCCCCGCCACGGCAGCTAACCCTGCCTGGGGAGACTTCCCCCTCCGCCCCGCCCCGCCGCGGCAGGTAACCCTGCCTGGGTAGCCCGCCCCAGCTCACCTCGGCTCCGCCTCCTCCACTGAGCACACCGGCGCTGCTCTAATTCTCCTCCCCGCCCAGGCTTGCGGCGCTGATTGGAGGAGACTTAGAGCTGGGCTGTGTGCTCAGCGGAGGAGGCAGAGTGGAGGTGAGCTGGGGTGGGGAACTGTTCCCCTGTGCGCCCCCCCCCCGTTACTGCGGGCAGCCCTCCCCGCACGCCCCCCCTACCCGGCTCACCTCCACTCCATCTCCTCGCCTGAGGGAACTTTTAGGCGCCCCCAACCACTAGGCGCCCTAGGCGGCCGCCTAGTTTGCCTAAATGGTTGCACCGGCCCTGTATTTGTTTAAACTTCATGAAAACTAATGGGATGTTACATGAATTGTTTTCACTTATCAGTGTCCTGTTATAATGTAATAGCAAACATTTACATTGTGTGTACCCCTGTGAACAAATAACCCACCAAGCAAGGAAGAAGCCTGGTGGAATGCAAATTAAGAACTTCAGAAGAAAAGAGTTAACTTCAAAACAGATGGTCATTGTGTGTAAAGATCAAAGGTTAAAGATTCTAAATGCATTCCTCACTCTCTGTCATCAAAGGAAAAACTCATGTCAGCTTGTTTTCTGTGAGAAGAAGCTATAAGTATGGATTCAAGGAAAGATCCTGGATCTCTGGACTGTTTGGACTCTAACAGGGCAGAATAACAGTACGAGAAGACTGAGATCTCTAGAGTTTCTCTGGGTAGCCCTGAGAGACTTTTGGGAAACTGGCAGATTACTAAATCTCTGTTACCATTTGGAATTATAAACTGTGGCTCAGCTATACACATATTTTAGCTGCTTTAACCTCTCAATAACTCTCATTCTTTTTCTTAGTTTACTATAGAATTGGCTACCAGTGTTGACTTTGGAGTAAGATCTGGAGTACCAAGTGATCTGGGGAAAGTGACTTGTCTCTTGGGACTGGAAGCAACCTGATGTGGTGTGATTTTTGGTTGAAATGACCTTTTATCAGAAAGTCCAGTTTGTCTGTGTGGCAAGATAGAAAGATAGACTGGAGAGTCTGAGGAGACTGTCTGTGACTCCATGGTAAGACTGTTACAGTGATCCATGGGTTCACGTTTGTTACTGGCTTGATGAAATATCATCATAGATCATACCACCAGGCGTCTGCCCTGTTTTCTGACAGTTTGCACTGAGGTAGGCACTTAGAGTTGTGAGCCACCCCAGACAGCGTGACAATGGGTCTTGTGCTTTTTACCTCAATTTGCTGCCTTGTCAGAACTACTTGTGCCATTAATTAACTACTTGATCTTAAACTTGCACATATTTCTTCCTTGTTTCAACTGTTCATTAATGGCACAAGTAGTTCTGACAAGACAATGAAATGAGGTAAAAAGCATGAGACCAATATTACATCATTTTTGATCAAACACTGCTTGCATTAGTCTTGGGAATAGTCCTGTCAAAGTCAGTGGGATGCTCACATGATTATAACAGTCAATGTTGGTATAAGTAAAGGGAATTCTGTAGTAATTATTTCCAGAAGCCTCAAACAGGATCAGTGCCCCTTTGTGCTAGGCTGCTGAACACCAGGCCCTGAAATAAGCCAAGACAACAGTGTGATTAATATTATCTTGTACTGTTTTTAAAAAGTGCATGCGTCTGATGAAGTGGGTATTCACCCACGAAAGCGCATGCTCCAATACTTCTTTTAGTCTATAAGATGCCTCAGGACTCTTTGTCATGTTTTTAAAAAGAAACACTTGTTTCACAGATTATCTGGGTGTATTGAACTGAGAGAAAAATACAGGCAATGGACAGATTCTCTATTGCCCTCCATCTTTACACCTGTGTGGATATAAAACACTACTAAGCATGGACAGTTAGACCCTCTCCAGCTCCCAGTGATGAAATGGAGCAGGATGTAGCCCTGTATTAAGTTAAATGAAAAACTAACAACCAATAAGCTTTTACATTTTTTATTAGAATTTGCCATAAGGCTATTATCTGTGTGTGTAGGTGTTACTTTATAGCAGGTTGTAAATAGGCCAGGAATCACCTGGATTGAGCACACACTGAAGTCTTCCCGCTATAAGCAATAGTACTTTTATGATCACTGCCAGATTAAGAGCAATATTATGGTTGTGGAACACTACAGAAAGAACCTACACCAAAAGCAGATTCTTTGTATTTGCCTCATCCTTACTAATTCTTCTCAGTGAAGTTTGCCCAGAACTGTAACTCCATGTGTTTAAAAGTAATCATTTGGGAGAAAAAATGATTTTTTTCAAAGTAATAATTTTTTTGTTTGTTTGTTTTTTTACCTTCTGGTTTTTAGTTTTTAGGACTGACATTTTCAAGCTTCCTTCTTCAATCAAGAGGGCTACAACTTAGAATAAATACATAAAGAGTCTCATAATCACTTGGCTGGAGGAGAGGGGGCACTTTTTCCCATCATGCCTTTTTAAGTGTCAAGCTTTTTAAATATGGCAGAATGAAGATGCTGCAGCCCTAAAGCAGCCATTTTGCAACAGTTGTGAGCTGTATCTCCTTCACTTCTCTCTGGTAAGAATGTTTAATTTCTTATATGTTTTCCCTTATTAATCCTGAGGACATGGCACATTCTGCAAGTAATATCAAATCAACCTCTTTATCTCAGAGCAAATGAGGTTTGTCCTTTGTCATCTGTTAGTGTTTTGAGATGTTTGCATTTTATAAAACTTCAAAACATTAGTCACGCTCCTCATGTTTTTTAAAATTGTTATGCTTAGAATCAGAGGTTGATTTAATTTTTTAAAACAGAGTCTGTAGGTAATTAAGAGGATCTCCCTTCCATTTCCTATAGGATGATTAATGCCTTTTATAGTGAGAAATGTGATGAGCATTTATAGATATTAGAATGTGCTGCCACATTTTTAAAGTGCTAAAATATACCATTAAAAGGGGTCTGAGTCTTCCCCACAGAGTTAAGTCAGGAATGTGTGTGCAAAGTAGCTTAAAGCTCACCTTTGCATTTTTTTTTGATTCTGTCACTTCTCATTAACCCCCAGTTTGTCACTTTGGATCCTTGAATTCTTCTCTCCTTCCTCATGCAGGGAGCTTGTGCTCCTGAAATCTGAGGCTCAATTTGGTTCCAAGAACCTGGGAAGAACACATATTGTGTGGAAAGGATAGACATTGCTGGGGAAGAAATTTGGGTCATGCTTATCACACTTTGACTTCTCCTTTGTGGCTTGTCAGCCATGGAGAAACCTGTAACTTTGACCAGATCTTGACTAGATATTGCCTATGTGCACTGTGTCCTTCATGTTTTATTCCTGAGCTCATGAGACATCGTCTGTTATTTCACTCCTGCACAAAAGGGGAAGAGTTGACATCTCAGGTTCAACAGGTCATAGAGAACTACACCGCTCCCGCCAAGACCATAGTTGCCTAGAGAACCATTTATTAATTGTATTTGGAGACAGTTCTTCGGATGGCACTATAAAATATTGACAAGTATAATGCAAGAAAAAGAAAAGATAAAGGGAGGGGCTGCATGCTGTGAAGATAAAACAACCCCTTTGTCATTTTTTTACAATACGTAGTAATTTTCTTATGAATATGAGGGAGAAAGGTTCAGAGTTTTGCATATGTGCTTGCTGTTAGGTAATAATGAAAGTGACTTTATGAAATACCTCAACTTTGCTTCTGTTACAATAAAAGAATATGCTTTTTGCTATCAAAGACCACCGACCATATGGGAAAATGGTTTATATGCTCAAATGAGTGTTTTTGTTATTCACTGATCTCCCCCACTCCCCTTGGACCTTACATAACATATACATGCACTCAACCTTAAGGATGTGCACAGGTCAAAATAGGAAAGAATTAGGAAGTTACTACATTTATTTTCAAAGTTAAAAAAAAATTCAGTGAAGATTATCCAATATGCTGTACTATATAACTGCCCTGAGGAAATGTAGCTAAATATAAATTATTCCATTACATCAAAGCTGTTTTGTTTTAGATGTGAGTGAAGGCCAGAAGGGGTTATATTATTTCTGCAGCTGCTAGGACATCACCAAAAGCAGAAGTAAATTATGTTGGCAAACTGTGGATTAGGGATGGGTGAACCAGTTTAAGAAAACAATCTGAATCCACCCTGAAGAAAGAAGCCCTAGATATAGTTTATTGAGGCTGCAATATTTAGAAGGCAGATGTATGTATGTGTCTCTTTACACAGTCTACTTTCTAGCAAAAATGGAATCTGGTTTCTTCCCCAACGGGGGAAAGGAACAAAATGCGTTTAATTAATTTGTTAATTAATGCTTCTTATTGTCAGTATCATATTCATAGTCATGTATCATCTTATATCATGCTTTTCTCTAAGGAAAAAAGTAAGGAAATCTGATGGGACTACTGGAATGAAACTCTAATAAATATTATTCTGAGGACACTATTATTTAAAAAAAGGAAAATGAATGAAGCTGTCCTAGTTGAGATGTTCTCTTCTGAGTTCACCTGGGGGAAATAATTATGTACAAGTGCTATACTCGCACTATTGTAATCCGGGCAGGCTGAACATTGTAGACATAGAGAACATGGTGGATATTCATGGTACTGTAAGAGATGGTGGAGCTAGAGATACCAAGGGACCCACATACTTTATCCCCATCTTTGCTATCACCATGACCATCAGCTGGAGGGCTTTTTTTTTTCCTATGACCATCTTAAGCTCTGTGAAATACTGTACTGATCTTTACTGTCCAAACAGGAGATCTATAACACTGACTAAATTGTTGTGCTCTTTTCACCATTTGTGGGCTTTCCTTCATTATATCCATGCTTTAATTCAATGCTAGACTTATTAGGTCAATATTTATCCAGGGTCAGGCCAAATTCTGTCTGCTCTAAGACAGAAAAATGTTACTAGCACACTTAAATGTTGGATTAGGAAAACAATCTTACTTTGTGCTTTGTTTGAACTGCTAATTTATGGACCAATTAGGCCTAAAAAGATGCGCTTTTTGATGTTTAGAAAGTGAAAAAATTGCAGAACATATGTCATCTTTCTTATGCACTCTTTTGTGTTTGTATTCCTTTTACAGTCATTACTATTCCAGCAGTATTTTTATGGCTAATTATAATGTGTATTTACTGGGCTTGATTCGACACTGAATTACTCCAGTTTTTGCTGATGTAAGAGCACTGATTTAAATGAAATTACAGCTGCATAAAACTAGAGTAACTCTAGTGAATCAGGCACAGCTGTTCATAACAGCTTTCATCTGAGTATCACCAAAGTGCTCTACAAACATAAAGTAAACAAGTAACTTTAAACAGATTTTACAGATGGATAAACTAAGGCACACATAGGTTAAGTGATGCACCTAACATAACAAAGAAAATTATTACCATTAGAACTTTGAAAAGAACAACAAAACTTGACTAGACTATGGTTCCCTGCTCTACCATCTGGCCACAGGGGAGATATATATATATATATATATATATATATATATATATATATATATATATATATATATATATATATATATATATATATATAAAATAAAATAAAAAGCTAGACTAAAGTGTGATTTTCCTTTGTACTAACAACCACTCACTGAATGACTGCCATAACCCTAATTTGACTGGCCTTCATAAGTGCACTGAATGGTCTACACCCAGATTCTGTAAGAATGCCTAACTGGGGTTTACCTTAGTGCTGGATTCCAGTTGAAATGTTTCATCATATATAGTGAAGCCAAAACTTTAAAGTAAATTATATATTTTATCATATGGCTGGGAAAATTATTATTAAACTAGCAATGTATTAATTTTATAATGAATGTGAGTTTAAAAGGTTTGACTTTATTGACACAAAGAGGTTTTAGTGCAACCTTGGAGTCTCTTCTGCATAACAAAAAGGGGAAAAGCTTGGACAAAGCTTCATCATTTTAGTGTGGTTTAGTTTTTTTCCCACCTATAACATCTGCTTTTCCCAATTGTACCTTCAGGGTTTATGGTAATTTATTTATACAACAGCACTGGGGTAATACCACTGCAATCTATTCACAGAACATCACTGTGGATAGGTAAAAAAGATTAATTTAGTTCTCCTTGGAGACACTGGGAGACAGAAAAAATGAAGTACATTGTTACACAGTCTCCCTTTATGAGCATTCATTTTAAAGAATTACAGAAACTCTCTATAGAGATCTGTGGGGGGAAAATACCCTTTATGGATATCTATGGAGTCTATAGAGATTACTGTGAAATATATTAGATTGTATACAAATCTTGTGAAGTTAGAAACTGACAATATATGCCTCCTTCATTTTTCTTTCCCCAATTCTACCTCTTCTTTGTGTCCTGTCCCCTTTCCCCTTGCTCATGCATATAGGCCATTTTTAAAAAAATAGGGATTGAGAGAAAGATCTGACCAAATTACTAAAAATAAAGAATCCAGCCTGAGTCAATTTCTGATCCACCCTGCTCTGAGGTCATAGAACCCTATTTGTATCCTTGCAGTGGACTTAATCAGTAGTGGCTGCCTAGCACTTATGCATCTGCCAAATCCTTCCTCCTTCCTCTGGGCAGAGTTCCTCAGTCCACCACTTACCACTGTCTGCCTTGTTATGCATACTGATACATAGTCATTAAAGCACTGGAGGTTGAGAACAGAGGAGGTGGTGCAGCCCTGATGGCCAAACTGGACTGGGAGTTGGTGCATTTCTCCCCAGTTAAGTGAGACTGATGAGTTCACAGCCAAGGAGTACATTTTGATCTGACAGCTCTCAGAGGGATATTTACTACAGGCCCATCAGGGACAATATTGCTCCTACATACCCTGATCAAAAGGCAGCACTACTGGGTAAGCAGGGTCCAGCATTTGATCCTTTGTGATTATTGGCTAAGATCCATATGTGTTGTATCTTTTAGCAACTTTATGTTGTAAAAAGGTAGGTGAGCATTGATATCCCTGTTTGACTGGGAAACTAAGACAGAAAAAGTGAAGTGCATAGCATGCAAGTCGCGGGAGGTGATAGTACTGCTCTACTCTGCGCTAGTTAGGCCTCATCTGGAGTATTGTGTCCAATTTTGATCACCAATGTATAGAAAGGATGTAGAGACACTGTAAAGGATCCAGAGGCAAGCGACAAAGATGATCAGAGGGATGGAATGCAAGCCATATAAGCAAAGGCTGAAGGATCTGTGTATGTTTAGTTTGGAAAAGATGTGATTAAGGGGGGACATGATAGCAGACTTCAAATACTTAAAAGGCTGCTATAGGAAAGATGGAGAAAAAATGTTCTCTCTTGCCACTGAGGGCAGGGCAAGAGGCAATGGGTTCAAAATACAGGATAGCAAATTTAGATAAAATCTCAGGAAAAACTTCCTAACTGTAAGAACAGTAGGACAATGGAACAGATTTCCTAGGGAGCTGTGGAAGTTCTTTAACTGGATATTTTCAGAGAGAGTCTGGACAGTCATTTATCTTGGATGGTTTAGACGCAACAAGTCCTGCATCTTGCCAGGGGATTACACCAGATGACCCTTGCGGTCCCTTCTAACCCTATAGTTCTATGATTCTGCCTAAAGTTTTTCTTCACTTACTGCCAGCAAATATTTGACTTTAGTAGGATCATTGGCATTTGTAAAGGTATGCATGTGCCTATATGTGAGTCCAAGATCATCTCTAAATCTATAGGTGAGATTGAAACAGAGTCCAGGAATTTGTCAATCTTCATCTCTCTAAGTGATCTCTGGCTTATATTTAGTTACAATTTCTGAATTTACCAGACAATTGTGCACTTATTTAGTTCAGTGCATGTCTCTTACCAGCTATAGTAGCTCTGTCTAGTGGCTTTTTTCTTCCACATACTACAGTCTTTTGCAGGGGTTTAATATAGGATTCGTAGAGCTGGTCACAAAACCAATGTTTGGACACTTTGGTCCAATTCCAAATGACTGTTTAGCTTGATCATGTCTACACTCTGTTCTACTTGCTGTTGGTGAAATTCACCACTGTGCACAGGGCTAGCACAAAAACCTGGAAATAAGGCTTAAGTGCAACTTAAAGTGCTGCATACATCTTGTATTGGCCCTTTAATCAAAGATGAAATTCACTCTGTTTGTGACAGTTGCTTAGGTAGGTTATTGTTTGAACAAATGTTTGGGGAAAGGATGTTCTTCATACAAATATACATATTCACTTTGACCATGAGTATTCCTTCACACAGAAGAGTACCCACATTTTCCTGTTTAAATAGGTTCAGCCTTCTTATCGGAGAAGCAAAACTTGTACCATGTGGCTTAGATGACCAATTAAACACCACAAATGAATAATACAAATGGCTGAAGTGAACAGTTTAACACAGGGACTGAAATGTGTTCTTAAAACTTTTCAAGCAATTAAAAGTAGTAAATATTTTTTTTTTAAAATCAGCCATTCAGCAACAAAGGGCTAAACTGATTGAATATTTTATAAAATGGTGCTCCAATAATTTCCCTTTATAATAGTTAATGTAATAGCTATGAACATATATGCATATATCAGAGGAAAGCTGGACAACTAAAGATCTTTAGGGCATTACCCTTGGATTTTAGAGGCAGGAGTTGAATTCCCTGCTCTACCACAGTCTTCCTGTGAGGCCTTGGGAAAGTCACTTGGGCCTAGAGCCTCAAAGTTATTTAGACTTCTAACTTCAATCTGGGCTTCAGCCTCTCTGGGCCTCATTTCCCCTTCTGTAAAATGCTGATAGCAGCACTTTCCTATGTCACAGCGTTGTTGTGAAGGTAAATACACTAAAGCCTGTGAAGATCTCAGATTCTATGACAATGATGGGTTATAGAAGTACATACGATAGATCAATACATGTATGTTGAAGATATGTGCAATGTACATTGTTAAAGTGCAATAATTTAAATTTTAAAGGATTGCTTAGCTTTTTTTTTTTTTTTAAGCTGAGGCTGTTTGGCATGACATAAACCAGGAAATGAAAAGTCCTATGCTGTTTAATTTGTTGTGGGAAATTATAAGAAGTTGAATATCATTTGTTTCATAATACATATTGTTAAAAATGATATAATATTAGTTAAACACTCATATTCCACTTCACTGGACAAGTATGGAAGCAGACTTGTATTTACTAAAACATGAGATAGGATATTTGTTCAATAGCTGCATGGCAGGAATGGCAGAGATGATGGGTGCAAGCCTCCTTATGTGTAGCATTTTGATGCAGCACTGTTAATACACTCTGGCCATACAGCCAATGTAACTGACCCTGTGAGCATCACACCAGTACAAAAGGAGTCTTCCTCTGGTGAAAGAGCAGGATAGAGACACCTAATCCTACGCAAGTGACAGATAGGCTCCTTCTATCATCAGTATAATGTGTGGGTGCTAGAGGCAAGGGATGTAATGGAGATACCACCTTGCTGCGTCAATCCCTGGCTGCCATGTTGGCCCTTTGGGGTATTAGGAATTGGCATAAATTAATGCAGCCTTCAAGATGCCGTAACTCATATTTGGGAACTAGCTCTGCAGACAGCATCCCCAGAATCATGGAAATGCAAACGTGAGTTTTTAGCCACCTTTTTATACCTCCCTGACTTTGAGGTTTCTGCTCCTCATCCATACCATAATAGATCTCACGGGAGGTTATCATGGAACTTGTCGTTGTTTTAGTTATTATTTATTATGATAGTACAGGGGTCGGCAGCCTTCCCACAGTTCCCATTGGCCGGGAATGGAGAACTGCGGCCACTGGGAGCTGCAAGGGGCATGCCTGCGGATGGTCAAGGTAAACAAAATGTCTCATGGCCCGCCAGTGGATTGCCCTGAAAGGCTGTGTACCAAAGGTTGCTGACCCCTATGATAGTGCATAGGAGCCAGCTGAAAACAGAGCCCCATTGTTCTAAACATTGTACAAATATTCAGTGAAGATCTCACAGTCTAAATAGACAAGACAGACACAGCATAGGTGAAAGGGGTATAACACATATACAGAATGATGAGTAAGAAGATGTCAAATGTCAAGTTAATATTCTGGACTTGTTTTTCCTTGTGTTGTGTTTTGTTACCAAGGGATTAGCTAACTGGAAAGATAAAGGAGAGGGGACATTGAAGGGAGAGGGGTGAGGTGGAAAGGGCAGGTGGGGAGAGAAAGGCAAAGAGAGGAAGGAGAGGGCATGGAGGACAGGCTGAGTGAGGCTGAAATGAAGTTTGTGAAGAAGGGATGGTTGGAGCAAACATCTAACCAGCAAAGGGGAGAGATTGTTCGGAGTCAGAACTGTAGAAGATGCTCTTAGGATACCATCTGTGTTTTCAAGTCCCTACTGCAGAACCTGCTGAGTTTTTGCTCCTGTGGCCTTCAGGAGCTCCTGGACTGACTTCTCCCTGGAATTTCTTTCTTCTCCAAAACCCATGAAGGGTATGCTTGTGTTCATTTTGGATAAAATGTGATTTGCAGGGTACTTATGCATAGGGAAGCATGCTGTGGCTCACCAGCCTAGGAACATTCTAGAGAAAGCCAGGGGGAGGGAAGTGAGCTCAGCATGTGGAATGGAGCACTATGAGCATGTGATAAACAAACCCATATATGGGTTTGTTTAACTCTGATTGGTTAGAGGTTCATGTTATGTAAGTTGTTATATAACTTGTTATATAAGTGCCATGTGCTATAAAATAGCAAGGGGAGGGGCTCCTTGCTGGAGGGACTCTGCCTGACTCTTGGTACCAAGGGCTCTCCTTGTGCACATATTGAATAAAGCCTTGTTGAATTGAATCGCATCGAATCGAAGTCCCTTGATTCTACCCAGCATCAGACTCACTGGGAACCACAAAATCCCAACACCCACATAGCTCAGGAAAACAGGGTGCCAACTATAGGAGAAGGGGGATGACCCCTGCAAAGTTTTGAGTCCAGGGAAACTGGGGGAAGGAGAAATCCTGACTGGACCCCTGCCACAGGACTATTGACTATATTCATATAGTGCCACTTTTATGCACAACACTGAAGAGGTATTGTGACGGACAGGTCTTTGTACCAAGGAGTTTTAAGGCACAGTGGGATCAAAACAGGACAATATGGAAGAAAACCATAATACAAAGTGCTTCGTAGAGCTAGAATCCTTCAGCAGAAGTTTTAATAAGACCTTTGAAGGAGGCAAACACTGATTGGGAATCTCATGCAGGCATTTTAGGTGGCAGTAATGAAGCATCCAGTGGATCAGACAGAAATGGTGTGTTGGTAGGTAGGGTGATACCACCAGATAGGAAAAGATGAGGGTAGAGAGGAATGCAAAAAAAGACCTAGGGAAGTACTTTATATTAAAAGAAAACATGAACATGCTGTTTTGTAACTATACAAAGAGTCAGATGTTGAAAACTACTCAACATAGTCTCTAATTTTGCACCCAAAAATGTTGGATGCAAAATTAGGGGCTGTTTATTAATATTTGGCCTATGGATTGCAAAAATCAATGAACAATTTCCAAGTATATAAAACATATTTCATAGGCAAAAATCTATTACCATGGCATATTTAACTTGTGGTCTAGTGAAAACCACTCTGGTTTCTACATTCATATTTTATCATTGTAGAAGCAGCATTTTTTTAGATATCCAATGGGGGAAAACACACTTGCTAGAAAATGCAGTTTTTAAAGGATTTCTATTCAGAATAGTCCTGTGCTAGGTTAAATTTGTCTCTCATGAGAGAGAAAAAACACATTCAAGAGTCAGTTATTGTCCAAAAAGGCCATTATTTAAAGTAAAATTCCTCTCAATATTTTCCTTGGTTGTTGTATGGTTAATACAAAATCCAACCCTCCCAGGAAAACAAAAATGCCACTATTTCCTTGGCATAAACCAGTTTATAAGATTTACTGTCTCCAAATGATTATTTAATTTCCTAGGTTTTAAGCTGTCCGAGCTTACTGAAAGTTGTTGTTTTTTACTGTCTTCAGTACAACTTTCCCTTCTCTGTTGCTCCTGAGCTCCAACATTTCAACTCCAGGAAAGATATTGCTAGTGTATTTCTAATTAATATCTTGGATTCATGTATTTTTAGGAAATCCTCTCACTTGGCACCATATGTAGAGAATTTGAGGTCGACATAGTTTCTACCGTTATTTGCTATTCCACACACTGTGATCAGATATATTTTATGGTCTGCCATAATACAGGCTTCTTTCAGCTGAGCTCAAGAGTTCTCTTTGTTATGTGAAGCAGTATTTTCACTTATATCCTCTATGAGTATTAAGTGGAATGAAATTTCAATTTATATTAGGTTCATGTACAGAAAGTGCCATCAGTCAGCTGTTTGTGTTTGGCTGAATAGAGCACGGAGGATAAAACTATAAATATAGGCCCACAGTTTCAAAATTATGTGCCTAACATTATGTTCCTATATCCATATTTAGGCACCTGAATAAAATTGCATGATTTTCAGAGGTGCTGCTGAAAATGGCAGATTGTCCTGAAGCAAATGGGAGTTGTGAATACGCTGCACTTCTGAAAATCAGGCCACTCTTTCAGTACATATATCTTCACCAGAAAACTTGTAGGCATCAAAATTATATATATATATCTTCTGACAGAAACTGGCAAAATGGAATGCTGTGCAGATATATCTTCTGACAGAAACTGGCAAAATGGAATGCTGTGCAGAATTTGGGTATAAAATTTGACGTAATTTTCCTAAACGTTTTCACTGATCCTATGTCTTTATTAGAATTTTGAAGTAAAAGCCCAATATATGAATGACATCAAAGTTAAAGACTCTGGAAATTTTCCACTATATTTTAATTAACATATTGCGGTATCTGAAAGATATCAGTGATACATGCTGTAAGATTTGTTCTGCTCAACTTGCTCATTAATGAAAGCTTTAAATGAAAATAGAAACTGAAGTTCCAATCCTTCATGCAAAACTTCCGTTTAAGTCTACATGAATTTGGCATGCAGAATGATTTTTGAAGCTAGCTTTGTGTCTGTAGACAGGTTAATTAAGCAAATCTTACTATTATTTATTTCATATGCTCATTGCAATATTATATATGTGGACTGCACCTTGACATGCTGGGAAGGTTTATGTGTTCAATGACCCTGACAGTTCTACAGGTGGAACCTTTAAATCCAGATAGGGCCACTTTAGCTGGAGAAATAAAAGGGTAGGGACCAGATGAAGAGCAGTCCACTGCTTCTCCAGCTTGGGTGTTGATCAATAGGCCAACAACCTAGCCTCATAAAAAAGTTAAGGTGTAGGAACAGAACAAAGTAGTCCTTCTATTCAGTGGTGGTGGAGCTTTTTTTGTGTATGCCCTAAGTGACAGTTTGATAGCACGGGGAGAATTCATAAGTATAGGGTTAGGGAAATATATATATTTCATTCCAAAAATGTATTATTCCAGAAACCTTTCAGAAGAGAAGTATTTAAACTTGATGTCCTCATGCCACCCACCAATTATGATGTGCTCCCAAATACAAACACAAGATGTTTATCACCATAGTCTAAATTAACCCTAAACTGCATGCAATGCATTGTTGTCTCTCATATGCTGGTGTAAATCAGTAATCCCAACAGGGAGTAAATAAATGAGAGGGGGATCTGAAACAGTGTCTGTATCTGTATTTTGGATGTGTTTATTCCCATGATATTTTAAAAGAAATAAATTTGATTTGAATGTATGATTGGTAATCAAACAATTCAGTAAACAGTAAAGCAAAAGACAAAGGGACAGATTGTCCATTGCCTTACGATTTGTGTGAACATTTCCAATGGTAGCAAAGTGGGCATGAAAATATAAATAAGAATGGTAGAATTTTTTGTTTCCACTCTGTACAGGTGTAAATGACTACAGGAAGCAAATAGCCATAAAGAATCCAAAGGGGATACTCTGAGTGTGTTTTCTGGATATTCTGCACTCTTCAGAGTTCACAGATCCTCCCTGACTGGTCTAATATCTATGTTTTTCACTGAATCATTTTCCTTGATTTGAGTCAGATATTTTGTGTCTGTGTTTGAAGGTTGCTGATGTTTATAAGCACATGGAATGTCCATAAATGTTACTAGAAGTCACGCATGTACAGTGACCTGAAGAAAAATATTTCATTACACATCCAAGATGTAACACTGACTGGTAGTTGATATTATTTTTCAGCTTGACACTGGAGGTGGAAGGGATGTCTCTTAATTTTTCAAGTTTTCATTATTTGCTTCTACTGTACCTACTGACTTTTCTCCCCCTCCAGGAAAAACAAGTCTTGGCTAGTATTGTTGCCTATTTCTTCTGGAAGTTTGTTCAGCAGAAATAAATAAGACATGCACTTAATTTGTCATTATCAAATAATTAGGTCAAGAGTCATGATACCCTGGTGTTCTAGGAGAATCATAAAGAAGATTGGGAGAGTAATGGGAAAATTTTATTTAGAAACCACAGAAAGTACTCTCTGATTTAACAATGAATTCCTTTAAAGGAAATGTGTTTTTTATTACTCTGTAATTGTTTCATAATATCTGTTGTCAGCCTGCTTTTTAGGACACAAAACAGGAGCGGGAAATGGATAGAACTCTGGGACCACAAAAATGTTTTAGAGTTCATTAATACAAAGCATCCCATAAAAGCATGTAGAAGCCATCTAGAGGAAAGCAAGGAAATGATTCAATGAAAAAAAATACATCAGGCCAGCTTGGGTGGATTTGTTACCTCTGGTATATGCATGCACGGAGTATGGAAATGCAGTTAGGCCACCCAAACAACCTTAACTTCTTTGTATAATAATGCAGTGAAAAAACATGAGAAAATCACATGTCTTTACAATCAATTTAATCTAACCTGGGATAACACTATTATGCACTAATCATAATTGTATGCTTAGAGTCCCTAGAGCTCAGAGTTAACATTGCTTAGGTGCCCTAACTGTGTATTTGAAGACATGTTTGGATTTCTTTTAAGTTTAACCTTAAGTCTGAATTTTTAATACTTGTTTTGGGGATAATTCCAACATAGTCTCAAACTCATGGATTTTAAGGACAGAAGGGACCATCATGATCATATAGTCTGACTTCTTTCATATCACAAGCCTGAGAACATCACCTGTACTCTCCTGTAGTAAATCCATAACCTCTGGTCGAGCTATTGAAGTCCTCAAATCCTGTTTTAAAGGCTTCAAATTACAGAGAACCCACCATTTACTCTAGTTCAAACCAGCAAGTGACCCATCTCCCACACTCCAGAGAAAGGCAACCACCTGCACGCCCAGGGTCTCTGCCAATCTGACCTGGAAGAAAATCCTTTCCCAGCACCACACATGGGGATAGTTAGACTCTGAGCATGGTTGCAGGAGCCACCAGCCAGACACTTGAGAAAGCATTTTGTGCAGTAACTCAGAGCCGACTCCATCTATTAGAATCATAGAATCATAGAACTGGAAGGGACCTCAAGAGGTCATCTAGTCCAGTCCCCTGCACTCAAGGCAGGACTAAGTACTATCTAGGCCATCCCTGACAGGTGTTTGTCCAACCTGGTCTTAAATATCACCAATGATAGAGATTCCACACCCTCCCTAGGCAATTTATTCCAGTGCTTAACCACTCTGTCAGTTAGGAAGTTTTTCCTAATGTCCAGTCTAAACCACCCTTGCGGCAATTAAGCCCATTGCTTCTTGTCCTATCCTCAGAGGTTAAGAAGAACATTTTTTCTCCCTCCTCCTTATAGCAACCTTTTATGTACTTGAAAACTGTTATCATGTCCCCTCTCAGTCTTCTCTTTTCTAGACTAAACAAACCCAATTTTTTCAATCTTCCCCGATCATGTTTTCTAGACTTTTAATCATTTTTGTTGCTCTTCTCTGAACTTTCTCCAATTTGAAGTTTTTTTGTTGCAAAATTGCCACCTTCAAGTCTGTCACTGAGTGGTTAGAGAGGTTGAAGTGTTCTCCCACTGGTTTTTGAATGTTATGATTCCTGATGTCAGATTTGTGTCCATTTATTCTTTTGCGTAGAGACTGTCCGGTTTGGCCAATGTACATGGCAGAGGGGCATTGCTGGCACATGATGGCATATATCATGTTGGTAGATGTGCAGGTGTATGAGCCCCTGATGGCGTGTCTGATGTGATTAGGTCCTATGATGGTGTCACTTGAATGGATATGTGGACAGAGCTGGCATCGGGCTTTGTTGCAAGGATAGGTTCCTGGGTTAGTGTTTATGTTGTATGGTGTGCGGTTGCTGGTGAGTATTTGCTTCAGGTTGGGAGGCTGTCTATAAGCGAGGACTGGCTTGTCTCCCAAGATCTGTGAGAGTGAGGGATCATCTCTAAGGATAGGTTGTAAATCTTTGATGATGCGCTGGAGAGGTTTTAGTTGGGGGCTGTAGGTGATGGCTAGTGGTGTAATAAAAAGAATAAATGGACACAAATCTGACATCAGGAATCATAACATTCAAAAACCAGTGGGAGAACACTTCAACCTCTCTAACCACTCAGTGACAGACTTGAAGGTGGCAATTTTGCTTCAAAAACAGACTCCAAAGAGAAACTGCTGAACTTGAATTAATATGCAAACTAGATACTATTAACTGTGGGTTAAACAAAGACTGGGAATGGTTGGGTCATTACACCAATTGAATCTATTTCCCTATGTTAAGTTCTCCTCACACCTTCTATGGGCCATCTTAATTATCACTTCAAAACGTTTTTTTCCTCCTGCTAACGATAGCTCATCTCAATTGATTAGACTCTGCCTGTTGGTATGCATACTTCCACCTTTTCATGTTCTCTGTATGTATAAATATCCCCTGTCTGTGTGTTCCATTCTATGCATCCGAAGAAGTGAGCTGTAGCTCACGAAAGCTCATGCTTTAAATAAATTTGTTAGTCTTTAAGGTGCCACAAGTACTCCTGTTTTTTTTGCGGATACAGACTAACACGGCTGCTACTCTGAAATCTCTATTGGAAAGATCTTGCCTGATGTAGCCTAGATTGCATTAGTGTTTTTCATGGCCCGTCACATTGGTGGCTGTGATTGACCAATCCACCTAGGTCTTTCTCCTCCTCTATTGCTTTTAACTGATACATTACCATCTCATACAAAAATGTTTGTTGTTAGTCCCTAAGTGTATGACCTCGCACTTTGCACTATTAAGTTTCAACTA
The DNA here is from genome assembly GCF_020497125.1 of Mauremys mutica. Lineage (NCBI taxonomy): Eukaryota > Metazoa > Chordata > Testudines > Geoemydidae > Mauremys > Mauremys mutica. The sequence goes on from NC_059072.1 coordinate 299,484,278, forward strand.
TTTCTATTACTGCAGTTTTGAAGGTCATTCAAATCTTCTTGTATGATATTCCAGTCCTCCTTTTTATTGACAACATTCCTGTAATGTTTTTGCAGCTAGGTAACTGATATGTACTCAACCTTAACTCTAGTTAAGGCGTCGGCAACCTTCGTTACGTGGCCCATCAGGATAATCTGCTGGTAGGCCATGAGACATTTTGTTTACATTGACTGTCCGCAGACACGGCCCCCCGCAGGTCCCAGTGGCCGCAGTTTACTGTTCCCGGCCAATGGGAGTCGGAGGGCTACGTGCCTCAGGTTGCAGACCCCTGCTTTAGTTTAATGTAGTTTTTAATCTGGAAATCTACCTTGTAATAGTAACAGCACACTGAAGACATTGGGGCCAGTATTCAATTTCACACTCAACTATAATCCCCTTGAAATACATTTAAAATTTCATAGCCATCTTAAATCCCATTGTATCTGGCTATCTCTTACTATACACAATTTAAAAAAATATTATATTAAGTGCTTATTTAGTTGTTGTTGTTTGTTTATATAACTGCAGAAAAAATAATGTTTGGTAGTTTCAGATGGTAGTTTATGCTCAAATTTGGAAAGGGTTAATTCTGACAAAAGTTAGTTACTTTGCAGGCAGTCCATTTTAGCAGCTAGTTATCTGAGGGTATGTCTACACTACAATTAAAAACCTGCAGCTGGCCCATGCCAGCTGATTCCAGCTTGCAGTGCTCAGGGGAAGTGGCTTTTCATTGTGGTATAGACAATATGGGCTTGAGTTGAAGCCCGAGCTCTTGGACCCTCCCACCTCACAGGGTATCAGAACCTGGGCTCTAGCTCAAGCCAGAACGTCTATACCACAATTAAACACCCCCTTAACCTGAGTCTAGCAAGCCTGAATCAGATGGCATGGGCCAGCTGCAGGTGTTTGATTGCAATATAGATATATCCTGAGTGGTGGTTTTTCCCCCTATTTGAAAACATAATTAAAACAACTGAACAAATTATTTTCAAAAATAGCAGCAGCTCACCTAAAAATGGGTAGTAGAAAAGTCACTGAACTTGCTTTTCTCACTGTATGTGTATTTTCCAGTATGTATACTACCAACTGTTAAATCCACTCCAGGGATAATGTTTGTGGGCCGTCATGACCCATGCTAAAGTTACTGTGCAAACTTATTTTGAAAGGCATGCGGCACAATCACCGTAGATTTCAAAGTGAATTTCCATAATGAATACAGCATAGACTTTAAACCTGCCTTTTAGGAGAACGTGACAGATGTGTAAGCAGTCTTACAGTCGTCTGTTGAAAGACTACACAGCCAAAACAGCTCAGGAGTTAAAATTTGAGATCATGAAAGGATATACAATATTTAAAGGTGATCTTCAAAGGGAGAGAAAAGAATATTGATATTTTCTTTTGTTTTATGATTTCATATATTAGGGCTCTTTTTCTACATTTTCAAATATATAGATTTCACTTACATATAGAATACAAAATATACAATGGTCACATTATATTATTTTTATTACAAATATTTACAATGTAAAAATGATAAACAAAAGAAATAGTATTTTTCAATTCACCTCTTACAAGTACTGTAGTGCAATCTCTTTATTGTGAAAGTGCAATTTACAAATGTTAGGGGGGTTTTGGTTACATAGCTTCACTCAAAAACAAAACAATGTAAAACTTTAGAGCAGGGGTCAGCAACATCTGGCACGCGGCTTGCCAGGGTAAGCACCCTGGTGGGCCGGGCCAGTTTGTTTACCTGACACATCCGCAGGTCTGGCCAATGCGGCTCCCACTGGCCGCGGTTTGTGGCTCCAGGCCAAGAGGGTCTGTGGGAAGTGGCGCGGGCCGAGGGATGTGCTGGCCGTGGCTTCCCGCCGCTCCCCTTGGAGCCCACTTCATTGGATGTATGCAGTGGAAAATATAGTAGGAAGATAGATATAGATATAGATATAGATATAGATAGATAGATATAAAAAATATGAAACAATGGGTGTTACCATACACACTCTAACGAGAGTGATCAATTAAGGTGAGCTATTACCAGCAGGAGAGAAAAAAAACTTTTTATACTGGTAATCAGAATGGTCCATTTGCAGCACTTGATAAGAAGGTGTGAGGAATGGGGGAGGGAAATAAACATGGGGAAATAGTTTTAATTTGTGTAATGACCCATCCACTCCCAGTCTTTAGTCAAGCCTAATTTAATGGTGTCCATTTTGCAAATTAATTCCAATTCAGCTGTCTCTTGCTGGAATCTGTTTTTGAAGTTTTTTTTGTTGTAATATTGTGACTTTTAGGTCTGTAATCGAGTGACCAGGGAGACTGACGTGTTCTCCAACTGGTTTTTGAATGTTATAATTCTTGATGACTGATTTGTGTCCATTTATTCTTTTATGTAGAGGCTGTCTGGTTTGGCCAATGTACATGGCAGAGGGACATTGCAGGCACATGATGGCATATATCACATTGGTAGATGTGCAGGTGAATGAGCCTCTGATAGTGTGGTTGATGTGATTAGGTCCTATGATGGTGCCCCTGAATAGATATGTGGACAGAGTTGGCAACAGGCTTTGTTGCAAGGATAGGTTCCTGGGTTAGTGTTTTTTGTTGTGTGGTGTGTGGTTGCAGGTGAGTATTTGCTTCAGGTTGGGGGGCTGTCTGTAAGCAAGGACTGGCCTGTCTCCTAAGATCTGAGAGTGATGGATCATCCTTCAGGATAGGTTGTAGATCCTTGAAGATGCGCTGGAGAGGTTTTAGTTGGGGGCTGAAGGTACGGCTAGTGGCGTTCTGTTACTTTCTTTGTTGGGTCTGTCCTGTAGTAGGTGACTTCTGGGTACTCTCCTGGATCTCTCAATCTGTTTCTTCACTTCAGCAGGTGGGTATTGTAGTTGTAAGAATGCTTGATAGAGATCTTGTAGGTGTTTGTCTCTGTCTGCGGGGTTGGAGCAAATGTGATTATATCGTTGAGCTTGGCTGTGGACAATGGATCGAGTGGTGTGGTCTGGATGAAAGCTGGAGGCATGTAGGTAAGTATAGCGGTCAGTAGGTTTCCAGTATAGGGTGATGTTTATGTGACCATCGCTTATTAGCACTGTAGTGTCCAGGAAGTGGATCTCTTGTGTGGACTGGTCCAGGCTGAGGTTGATGATGGGGTGGAAATTGTTGAAATCATGGTGGAATTCCTCAAGGGCTAATTTTCCATGGGTCCAGATGATGAAGATGTCATCAATGTAGCACAAGTAGAGCAGGGGCGTTAGGGGACGAGAGCTGAGGAAGCGTTGTTCTAAGTCAGCCATAAAAATGTTGGCATGCTGTGGGGCCATGCAGGTACCCATAGCAGTGCCACTGATTTGAAGGTATATGTTGTCCCCAAGTGTGAAATAGTTATGAGTGAGGACAAAGTCACAAAGTTCTGCCACCAGGTTTGCCATGACATTATCGGGGATACTGTTCCTGATGGCTTGTAGTTCATCTTTGTGTGGAATGTTGGTGCAGAGGGCTTCTACAGTCATAGTGGCTAGGATGGTGTTTTCAGGAAGATCACCAATGGATTGTAGTTTCCTCAGGAAGTCAGTGGAGTCTCGAAGATAGCTAGGAGTGCTCACAGTGTAGGGCCTGAGGAGGGAGTCTACATAGGATTTCATCCTAAACATTTTAGGACATGACTCTTTTCTCTTTGTTTTGGGCTTTTATGAATATTTCAATCAGATGGTGATTGTACAGGCAGTTGAAACTTAACCTCATTTTCTGTCATCGCCTTTAATGGGAGACAGTATAAGATAAGCAGAAAATACCAGAGAAGGTGGTATTGAATTCTTTTTTAGTCCATTACAATGTTAGCTTAAATTTCCATGTAAAAGTGAAGGAGTCTTTTTCTTAAATAGGTATGTTTTGATTCTGATTTCAAAACCAATAGGAATGTGGAGTCTTATGGTTACTCCAGCTTACTTGTGGAATTGCCAAGCTTGTGAATAGACCTTGGCAAATAATTTGCATTGAATAATCTATTAGATAAATATTGCCTGTTTTTTAGTTTTAACAAATTGTCTTTAAAATCAGTGGGAGTTAGGCACCTACACTGCTAAGGTGCTGATGGAAATCCTAATTGTGCCAATCAGAATTTGTAGGCAACTAATTCCTTTGAAAATTTGACCCTCATTTGTCATCCAATTAAGACCTACTTAGTGTTGGTCTTCTGTAAAGAACTGCATTTCCTTTGTTGCTGGCCGCCGCTTCCCAGAGCCCCCATTGGCCTGGGACGGTGAACCGCTTCCAGTGGGAGCCACGATCAGCCAAACCTGTGGACGTGGCAGGTAAACAAATCGTCCTGGCCCACCAGGGTGCTTACCCTGGTGGCCGTGTGCCAGAGGTTGCCGATCCCTGAATTAGACGCTGAACTCTCACCAATTTTCCAGCAGCAGTTGGGGAACCTAAATCCTCTTTTGTGCCTTTGGAAAGCTCCCTCAAAATATGTGAGACCATAATAAAGAAAACCATTAACCAGTATTCAAAACAGGAGACTGCAACAATCTGGCAATGCTGAAAAGCCTTGTCCAGTTATATTTCATCAGTACAATTGGTTATATTCCCAGTATTATACCTTCCTAGGTATACAACTAAATATCAATTTCTCACAGCACACAACATCTTACAAGCAAGATAAAATTGACATTTGAACAGCTTGAGCTCAGATGGTGGAGGAAGATGCTGGAATAAATTTTTGAACCAATGAGGAATTAATTTGGGACCTCAGCAGAGGCGAATCCAGGTTCTTTTTATTAGCCATCGGAATTGGAATACTTAGGGGAAGACAATCTATTACCTGTCCAAACACAATAGGTTTCAATGGAACAAGTTTTTTTGTTTTTGTATTTTTTTAAAAAAACCTCAGGAGTACTAGACAAGACTTTTTCAGATCCCAAAATACATTTTTTTAAATATTATTTTCAGTGTCTCTTAATAAGACCTCAGTATTGTCATTTAGTTGTTGCTTCTGTACCTTTTTTTTCCCTGAAATGCCTGTTCTGTAATCTTTTCTGGAAAGAAGTCAACATAAGAGGTATTGGTAGATTGAAGTCCTCCTTAGATGTGAAAACTAATGAGCTACAACACATGAGAGGTTTGGCTTGGTTTCTTCCATCACTTTAGACCTAACTGCAGGTCTTTTGCTGGGCATTTACTGAAGGAATTCTAGCAATGATGCCAAAAAATGTGTTATCTCAACATCTCGCATTTGCTAGTGAAATGTCTAGAAGGCCCACCGTAAAGGGTTGCTAAAATGTTTTAGGAAAAGATGACTGTGGTATATGTGGACACAGCAAAGAAGACAACCAGTTTAGTGTTATAATGGCACAAATTGTGGAAACTGGTTAGCTTTCTGAAATAGTATATCAAGATTTTCTAGCCCCAATGAAAAGGTCAGCAATGAATTATTACAAATTACAGGGAAAGCAATGGAGGGAAAACAGATTAGTAGGGTGCGTGGCAAGGGTAGATGGAAGTGAGATGAAAGAAAAATGTATGTTCTGCATTAAAAAGCTGCAGAAACCTCCTGTTGATCTTGAGGAATATAGGGAAAGCAAGGAAATATGATGCCACAGACAACATGACAAATGTTCCAGTGAGTACTGGCTGCATTCCTTCTACCAAGCAAAGACCCTGCTTTCGTGCCAATGTTTCCAGTAATAACAATGAAGAATCAAAACAGAGAAACTGCTTTGATTAGGTTTTGTTAACAGATTAAGTGAAGCACATTCTTTGGAAAAAATACTAGTGAAGTTAGCTAACCAAATTTGAGACTGAGAAGACAAGACAATAAAATAAAAGACAGGAAGAATTAGAAAAGCCAAGAAAAGGAGGAGAGAGAAAGTAGATTGTGCATCATTCCTTTTTATTAAGCTTTTGGCTTCTACTAGAGACAAGCCAAAACTCTTCACACAGCCTCAATCTTAATGAAAGTTTAGAGCCACATGGACCTGAACTGGGCAGCTTGCTTTCATCTCTAGTTTAAGGGCCTGATCTTGGAAGCATTATCCCACATGCTTTCCATTAGGTTACTCACGTAAGGGAAGTTACGGAAGTGCAATTTTGCAGAATTGGCCCCTAGATATGGTGGTTGTATGCCAACAAGACATGCTTCACAAAACATAAACATCAACTTTGACTCATCATCTCACTTCTGGTGACAATTGTGTTTCTTAAGAGACACTGATGTGTTGTGTTGTGAAGGACACTGGTTGCTTTGTAGAAAGTATATAATTCTTTACCTGTGTGGCACTGTGAATGACCTTAGTCAATCCAAAAACTTCAAACAATAAGCAAACAGTGAACAGTTTTCACATAAAACAGAAGAACTAAGTACACTTGTGTACTTTGAAGTGATCCCACTTAACTCTTTCAAAGATTTTATAATTGTAGGAAAATATTTGTTCATTGTCATGATACCTTTCTTTCAGCAAGTCCAGTGGGAGCTTTGGAATATCAAGGTGTTGTTTCTTCATCACAAAAGCTCTTGAATTCCAACAAAGAGCTGTTCGTTTACAAAGGGAACAAAAGAAAATATACATTTCCCATAATGTTATACAATGCTGAGTCAGTTAATTGTTTTTGCAGCAATGTATGAGGGCAAAGATTATCCTGTGTGCTTTGCAATCTAAAGTGAAGGCGAAGGACATACAGTTTTGAAGGTGGTATTATGCTTCCAAATGTAGATTCGCCCATTAGGCTGGCTTCTTCAGCATGTGAGCTATTGGACAGGAGATACGATCTGTAACACTGATACTTGCTTATTTACAGCTGTAGAGACATCCATCTGAAGCGGGTGGCTCTAGGTATTTTGCCACCCCAAGCACGGCAGCTTGTCTGCGGGAGGTCCCCTGTCCCGTGGATTCGGCGGCACACCTGCGGGAGGTCCGCTGAAGCCACAGGACCAGCAGACCCTCTGCAGGCATGCCACCGAAGGCAACCTGCCTGCCGTCCTCGCGGCAGCCGGCAGAGCGCCCCCCGTGGCTTGCCGCCCCAGGCACGCGCTTGGAGCGCTGGTGCCTGGAGCTGCCCCTGATCTGAAGACAGTGTCTTTGTGACCTCAGTCTCTGATCCATGCAGTGGTATCTACTCTATCCAAAAAAGACTAAGTTTCTTCTTCAGGGGAGAGAAAAGGGGGTGGGGAATCCCAAAAAAGAGATCAACTAACAGAATGTACAATTGCTCACTCGTGTTTATTGTCTTGAGGCTCATTATGGTCATTAAATTCAGAAATGTCTCATACTTAGGGATGAATTCAGTCTTCCAGAAAATGCTGTATTGCACATTAAAAATGAAAGTGCATAGTTGTACAGAAAAAAATTAAATTAATTATGCCCACAAAAAACAGGCCCTGGGTTGATAAAATAACTAGGATTTATGGTGGAGCCCTAGTATTTATTTTAGTTCACTGGACTAGAGATCATTTTAATATTGTGAGGAACATACTCTCTACTCATTCCTTCCTTAAAACTCTGCTAACATCTATGGGAGCTCTGTGTATTGAACAGTTTCAAAATATCCCTTCTAAAAATGTTTTCTGTCTGACATTCCAGTCTTCTGAGCTGTGTGCAGAATCTGTAGTATGTACATTTATTGAAGTTATGTGCTTAGTTATTTCTTCAAATACTGTTTCTCTGTGCCCAGAATGAATCTTCATCTTGATAAGCACTGATTGGACACAGTGGAACTTATAATGAGGAAAAAAGAATGGAATACAGCATTCTGACACTATACTGGATAAAGAAGCATTAAAAAAGCCAGTCAAGGAAAAGGCTCATTTTTGATTTCCAGACTGTCACAGAAGATAAACAAGAAGATTAGGGCACATGGGGCCAGCAGATTTGTTTCCAAGGTCAAGTCCACAGAGAGATGATGATGAGGTTGCTTGAATGGCTTCATCAGCTGTTTGCTTTTGGGTTAGAGGCATCGAGTGTTATTTTCCTCCAGTTGTTCTCCACTAATGTAACATTTGTCAGACCCTGACCTAGTTTGCAGGTCACTACTTATGTTATACAAAGAGCAATACTTATCCATATTTCTGTGAAGAACACTCCACTAAAGCTTCTTTTTTATTATATTTATCATTAAATTTCTTCTAGCTTCCTTTTCTTGCTATTGTATTACACACACCTCAGGGTCTGTGGCTTCTGATTTCTCTTCTCCCTGCATTAGTTTTTCATTGTTTGTTGACCGCTTTTCTTCCTAGGACAAGAAGAAGTCCGCCTATAAACACATTAATAAAGTAGTCACAGCAATTACCATATTACATTGTGGTTTCTGTTATACGGCAGACTTTTCCTGTATTTAGCAGAGGAAATAACTTTAGTTTCATCAGTACCGCGGTGTACTGTTGGCAAATTTTGACATTTTAATGAAGGCCACTGTATATCAATGCAGTAAACCTATTTTATGCAGCTTTCCTGTTCCATTTTCAGCCTCCCAGTCTTATGCGGGACTGATATTTCCTCTTTCCTACACTGCTTCTTAAAAGTCTGTCAATTCTTTGGGCAGCAGCTCTCTCTGAAAAGTAAATCTTTTGGCTTTAGGTACATAATTCTTAATTTAAAAAAAAATCATCAAGGGTTTAAAAGCCCTGCAGGGAAATTAAGACTGCAGAGGAAAATCCCAATAGTAAAGATCTGCTTTATACAAATTAAATTGACTCCTGTTACCCAAACCAACCAGATGATTTAGAAAATATGTGTCTTTTAAAAAGTGCATAGTGGTTCATCTCTAAGGTTCATTAGGCAAAAAAAAAAAAAAAAAAGATATAGGTATGTTCAAATTGAAAAATGCCAGGAGAGCATGATTAAGAGAGAAAAATAATGGCTGAATGACTCACTTAAATTAGATAGTGAATCTCTTGGAAAGAAAATGTTTTCATTCCTGCTTGTCTCCCACTTTAATTCTTTGAGCATTGTTTATTGAGTGTTAATGAGTCTAGGGATGCAGATTTGAAAGTTGATTTCTCTTAAATTCATGAACACATGTCCGCAGAACAGGATAAAAAGTTACGACTGAAAAGGGAATGATCAGTAATAAAGTTACAAGAGATATTATGGAAAACATAATACCTGGCTCTTATGTAGTGCTTTTCATCTACAGAATTCAAAACACTTTACAAAGGAAGTAGGAATCATTATCCCCATTTCACGATGCGGGAATCTGAGGTACAGAGTGGAAGAGTGCTTTGTCCAAGATCACCCAGCAGGACACTGGTGGGGCCAGGAACAGAATCCGGTAGTTCATACTGCCTCCCTGGAGTGGAATGGAAAGGAGGCTTGCATTCAATTTAATAGATCTTAGATTGAATATATTTGGTTATTAGAATTGTAAATTTAAAAAAAATCACCACCTTATATATTATTGAAAATAAGCTGTTATGTTTTGCTTGAGAACACAGGAGGCAGTGTGGCTTAGCGAACACTGACCTGGGGCTCAGGAGACTTGGGTTCTAATCCTGGTTTTGCCACTGACCTGCTATGCCACTGTATCTGTAATTCAGGCAGGTATGGGCATATGTTACTTATTGCACTGGGGCAGGAGCTAACAGCAAGTAAACCCTGAAACAATGATCGAGCAGTTAAATAGATAAGAGTTTAAAGGCAATGATTAAGTGGTGCTGTCAGTCATGGTTTGGAAGGAGTATTTGTTGTGAAAATGGAAGATATTTGGAATGCTTACAGATTTTTTTTTCTCTCTCTGTCCATCTATAGTTGGGAGAGTGTTTTTTGTTTGTTTGTTTGTTTGTTGTTTTTAATTTGGCTTGTTTCACTTTTATTTAGCAAGTTACTGGCAGTTCCCATTTCTATATCACATCTATCCCAAACAATCTGGTAAGCTAAAATTTTAGTGCAGTCTTTATTATTTGTTCATGCTTCCAACAGAAGTTGGGAAGAAATTGGGGTCAAGTAGGGCAACTAGATAACAAGTTAACCATTTTCTTAGACTAAAAGTGTAATTTTTTTGGTAGAACAGGATGAATTATTTATTGCAAACTACCTTGTTATATAAGTGAAATTAGCCTGGGTTTTGATTTAGTGAAATTTCTGATAAATTGGAGCAATTTAATTTATTTTATTAGCTTTGACAATTTTGTGTGAAATATTTTCCCCTGTTCTGGATACTTCTAAAAATTCAGAAATCTACAATAGGGAAAAAATAACATTAACAAACATTTGGAAAGGTAGCTACTGAAGAAGGAGCTTTCTCAAAATTGTATGGAACTGGATTGACACAGCTGTTGGTCAGCTGCAGAGCGGAGAAGTGGGGAGAAAAGCTCACCCTCTACTTCTCTATTCAACCCCATCCAGGTTGAGACTTTGGCCCCAGTGCATGGGGAGAATGCAGAGACTTACTTCCCCCTCTGAGCAAGTGGTGGCAGTAGTGGGAGACTTAAATCCACCCCCTTCCTTGCACAACAGTTAAGCTGACTGAGCACATGGTGGGCCTGGGGAGAATGTAAGATACTCCACAAAAAAGGAGTGAAGCTACTTACTCCCTCCCCAGTTCAAGGTGGGGACAGTGAAAGAGCTGTGATTTTTCAGTCAGTTTCTTTTCTTGACTGCTCCTGGGGCATACAGCAGCATAGTATCTAAGCCATGGTCTGTTGTGTTCAGCATAAGCCAGAGAGCCAGGAGATCACAAATTCTGCTTCCATCACTGCCAACATTGACTTTAACATTTTACACTTGTGTAGACAGAACTTCACAAATATTAGTTAGCAGCAGAGCCGGTGCTAGCCCATTGTGGGCCCTAAGCAGGAATATCCCCCCCCCACCCCACACACACACAATACATACTTGAGCTTCCCAGGGCCCTAAGCAGTTGTTAAGTCTGCTTCTTCTTTGAGTAGTGTCCCTATGGATGCTCTACTGTAAGTATGTCTGTGTCCCTGGACCACTGATCACAGAATTTTTGTAGCAGTCCTCCCACTTGTGCATGTGCTGCTCCTTACCTGCTACAAGGCTAGCCAGCCTGCATGGGCAATCCATCTGCAGTTCCTTCTCAACCACCCCTGGCTAGAGACGGAGCTAGAGCTGTCCGTTCACAGATCAGTAGCTCCCTTTAGATGTGTTAATTTTTAGCTTCCCTTGAAGCTTTTTACTTTGTTACCACCTTTGTATTTTGTTGGCCATGCCCCCCAAGAAAGAAAAAAAGAAAGAAAGAGGATTTGCCTCTCACCCACTATGCTGGACAAAGGTATGCCTGGCTCCCTGTGCTTCAAAAAGTGCTTGAGTTGCCAGGAATCTATTCCAATGACTACTGGAAACTCTCAGTGCATTCACTGTCTGGGAGAAAAGCCCAATCCACAAAGTATGGCTGGTGCCAGCCACTGAAACTCAAATCTAGGAAAGTTAAGAGAATTAAGACTCAAACTCCTGCTCCTGGAGTCACCCCCATCAACCCCCAGAGTCCTGTCAGGAACCCTCACCACAACCTTCTACTTTGAATGGAGGTGAGCCCAGGGAGTCTAGCCATTCACTCAAGACCACTAAGAAAATGTCTGTGAGCCCCTGTAGCAAGCTCTAATCAAGCCGAAAGTGATCTCTGACTCCATCAGTATCATTGGTGCCGACAACACTGAAGCCACCTAAAACTGGTACCCAGGGCATGTGCTGTAGCAAACCAACAGAGCAAGTTGGACTATCCAAAGACCTGATGAGTGTGGGCAAAGTACTGGTACAACAGGAGTATGAAAGGCATAGAAGATCCACCCTGTAGAAGATGCTGTCAGTACGGACACTGGCACAGACCCTGGTACAGCCAAGTCTGCATCTCTGAATCCATCGGTACAAGCCTACCAACACCAGTACTGACGCCATCCACACCAGTGGATTTCCAGTGTGCGACTGATCTTTCGATGTCTGACTCACCAGACTTGACCCTACTCAGTACAGGGGCCCAGTACCGAGTTCACCCAAAGCACTGGACTCTCCAACAACTCCCTGGCTCACACTGCCTTTCACATCATCAGAGTTGGAAAGTGAGGGAGAGGACAACATTTTTCTCACTTGCCATATGGGGCCCAATTTCACTATGGACACCATGTATATCGTCTACCCAACCCTCAGCCTCCCTGGTTTGGCCAACCATAGTACCACCACTGGCCCCATACCAACAATGACCATAATGGAACCCTTGGCAGGCTCGGAGACAGCAAGCCTCCCAGGCCACTAGCATGGCATACCAGCAGACAAGGAGATTCCCTCCTTCAGCTGTGGCTTCAAGGGCTTTGGAATCCCCTGAGTAGCCTGGAGAGGAAGTTGAGACAGAGATAGAGGAGGAAGTCACTCCTCAAGACCATTTCTAATTGTTCTCACCAAATAAGGTGGTGATGCCCCCTCCGCTATCAATGGCTGATTTCAAATCATTCCAGGACCTAGCACAGAGGGTGCCAGAAGACCTGCAAATACCATTGCAGGAAGTGACTGAATCTCACTACAAACTGGTAGACATTTTATATTCCTCTACCTCTTCTAGAGTGGCCCTCCCAATTAATAAGGCACTCCTGAACCTCGCCAAAGACATATGGCAGACCCCTGTGTCAGTCCTGCCAATATGCAAGTGGGAGGACAAAAAGTATTATGGGCCAGCAAAGGACAACTTCTCTTTTCCTCCCCACCTCTCAATTCCATCATTGTGGACACAGTTAACTTGAGGGGCTACCAGCATCAGTTTAAATCCACCCCTTATGATGAGGACTGGAAATGTTTGGATCTGTTTGGCAGGAAGGCATATTCATCAGCCACCCTCCAGTTCCATGTAGCAAATTACCAAGCCTTGCTGGCAAAATACAACTACCAGAACTACACAAAACTCAGTTCCTTTATTGAAGAACTTCTTAATTCTCATAAGTACCAATTCAAGACCATAGTCAATGAGGAGCAACTGGTGGCTAAAATGTCCCTCCAGTCCATGCTAGATGTGGCTGACACAGCGGAATGCTCGATTTCCATGGCCATTATTATGAGATGGTATTTGTGGCTACATTTGTCCAGCTTCCCTAAAGATGTCCAAACTACAGTGGAGGACCCTCCTTTTGAAGGGACGAGGTTATTTGCCAAGTAGACTGACACTTCTTTTCACATGTTGAAGGATTCTAGGACAACTCTTTGATCCATAAGGATCTATACACCAATTTACAAAAGAAAGTACAGTCCTCAGCCACCATTCAAGCCCTAATCATCACAATATATGCCTCAGCATTCATCACAGAGATCTTACAAGCTGTAGAGGAAGAAGCCGGCAGAGGCTTCTACTCTCACTACTTTCTAATTCCAAAGAAAAGGGGAGGTTGGAGACCCATACTGGAGCTCAGAGTGCTTAACAGCAGTACTAAGGTGTGGAAGTTCAAGATGGTCTCCCTATCAATAATTATTCCAGCATTAGAGAAAGGAGATTGGTTCTCAGCCCTCGACCTTCAGTATGCATATTTACACATTTCCATCATATCGAGTTATAGTCATTACTTCAGATTCATAGTAGGCCAGGACCACTACCAGTACAGAGTGCTTCATTTCATCCTCTCGTTGGCCCCCATGGTATTCTCCAATGTCCTCTCAGTAGTGGTGGCCCTTTACCCTCTCAGGGCATCATGATTTATCCTTACCTGGGCACAGTCTTTCGTCGAAGCTCAGTGAGTCACCCAGACTGCACTGAATCTGTTCCAGAATCTGGGCCTACAAATCAACATACAAAAGTCAACATTAACATTAACATTGATGCAAAGACTGGAATTCATAGGAGCCATATGCATTTCTGACCTTTCTGAGTTCAAGCCTGGTTAAGCTCAGTTTACTAGCCTAACAGACAGTATAGACAAATTATTATTGATGCCCACCAAGGTCAAACAGTCCTTTGGCTGGTGGAAAGACCCAGTGAACATATGTGCAGGGTCCCATTTGTTCAGTTTCCCCCTTCATTAATTCTGACTACCAGTATAGAATGGGGTGCACATCTCAATGATCTCATTTGAGATGCACCTTCACATCAAACTGCTCGAACTCAGAAAGGTCAGAAATGCATATGTTCATTTCCTCCTGCTGATCAAAGACATGCACACAAAAATTGTGATGGACAATGTGGCCTGCATGTATTTGTAAGCAGGGTCTGAATGAGTTCTCCCCTGACAGCTAGCTGGGAGGGGGAGAGACTTCAGGAGAAAACTGTATTTACATGAACACACCTACTTTGCCAAGATATCCAGCAGATAGAGCGGTGTTGCTCAAAGTGAACAACTTTGGCTGGTGCTGGCTTACAAATCACTTCAGTACTGAATACAAGGATAGTGAAATGCTGTTATCAATGTTGTTGTCTTTACTGAATAAATAAAAGGGAGCAGAAGTGTGCTTTGCCTGTCCCAGATGAGGAGGTCACCCTCAGCTGCAAAGACCTCATTAAGACAGGGGCTTGAATACCAGACCCTTGTGAAAGTAAGAGGAGTGGCTCTAGGTGTTCCAGCCAAGAGGTGTGGGTTCTCCCTAAGGGTCCCCAGTCTGGTTTAACCTGTTCATCCTCTCTGTTAAAAGATAGAGCTAAATAGGCTCCATTAGGAGCCTTTGTTATTTTAAGTGCTTAAATTCGAGATGAAATTCCTTGTGGTGGGATAGCATTTCTGCCAAACCTGCTAAAAGCTGAAAAACACTAAGAGTTGACAATCACTAAGAGACTGACCTGAAAAGGTCACAGCAGAGAGGCAGGTGGCAGCAGAAGGTAACTGACAGTTGGCCAGCGGGAGTGGCAAGCGGTTGGCTGGCAGGAGTAGTCTGTGGGAGCAGGGAACAAGCAGCTGGTGAGGCAGCCAGCACAGAGGAACCACGGCTGGTGGGGCAGCCAGAAAGAGCAAGCACTCAGATGGTGAAACAAGCAAGGCACCTTCTTCCTCTGTGTGAACTCACACAGATGCACCTCTGAACCCTTGATCCTTACTGACCAAGGACAACCACTGTGAGTGGGGTATGGTGAGGGAGCAGGGAGAGGCACAGAAAAGGAATTTTGGTTGTGTAACTCAAGAACATGAGGAGGAAGGTACTGCCTCTATGCACTCTGGAGTGGGTGTGCTGCTCACACTTTTATGACTATGAATCCTGTTTGTGACATTTTCCTTAATTAATGTCAGGTGACTTCTCTCCTTTCATTAAAATTTTCTTTTTTACAATCAGACGCTGTGCTTGCTAGTGGGGAAGTATTGCCTTTCAGAGGCATGGGGTGGGGTTTCCAGGTTACTGGGTGGAAGATTGAGCCGGTTCTGTGTTGTGTTGTTGAAAAGGAACCCCAAGATACTGAACCTGGCCATGGCTACACCTGGCAGAATAGTTATATATCACATAAACCATCAAGGTGGAAGTTATGGAATGGTGCATTTCCCACAAGGTTTTAATATCGGAGGCTTACCTGCCAGGATTACTCAACACGGCATGGACAATTTCACTCGCAAGTTCCCACTCGACTATAAATGGGAAGTAGATTTGAGGGTCCTAAATGATGTATTCCAACAATGGCAGGCACCAACAGTAGATCTGTTTGCTACTTGCCAGAACAAGAAATTCTCACTGTACTCTTCCAGAGCTGGGATTGGACGGAACTCCATGGGGAATGCTCTCCTTCTCTCATGGGACAAAGGTCTTCTTTACGCCTTTCCCCCATTCCCTCTAATTCTGAAAGTCCTGTTGAAAGTGAAAAGAGAAAGATAACATCGTACTGATTGCTCCCACCTGGCCCAGGCAGATGTGGTACCCCTACTTGCCATAGCTGGCACTATTTCCAGCAGTGACTCTACCAATCACTCCATATCTGCTATCAGAGAATGAAGGTTGCACCCTCCATCCCAACCTGCAGATTCTGTGACTCAAAGCCTGGCTCCTTCATGGTTTCAGTGCATAGAGACATCTTGCTCTGAGAAGGTACAGGAGGTATTGTTACACAGTAGGAAAGAAGCTACACATCATACCAACCTGCACAAATGGAAGAGATTTCAAAGCTGGTGTAATCCCAGAAGCATCACGCAGAATGCGGCCACCCTACCGTTAGTCCTGGATTACCTGTTGACTCTGAGAAAATCGGATCTCTCTATCAGCTTATTGAAGGTTCACTTAGCAGCAATTGCAAACTTCCACCAACAGGTAGAAAGACACTATCTTTTCTCATCCAACCATTAAGAGAGTATTCAAAGGCATAAGAAATCTCTTTCCCAAATCTAGACTTCCCACTCCTCAGTGGGATCTCAATTGTGTGTTAAAATGGTTGACTAGACTGCCATTTGAACCCATGGCCACTTGTTCATTGACTCATCTTTCAATGAAGATGGTATTCCTGATTGCCATTACCTCACCAAGAAGGATAGGAGAGATAGCGGCCCTAATGTTGCATACCCCCTTCACCGTGTTCTTCCTTGACCCACCTTCCTCTCCTCTACTACAGAGTTCTAGTAATTCACTCTGCAGTAAAGGAGGAACTGAGAAAGTGAGGAGTGGCAAGTGAGGAGCAGTTCGTGCATGAGCGGGATGAACTGCTACCAAAATTCTCTGATCAGCAGCACAGGGACACAGACACACCTACTGTGGAGAACCCATGGGGATATACATTTCAAAGAACCATCGTTACTGCACAAGGTGAGTAGCTGCTTCTTATGCCTAGTGCCAGCTCAGGTGGCTGGTATGTATTATTACTAGCATTTTGCTGACTGGGAAACTGAGGGTCAGCACTGGGCCTTAATATGGCTTCCTGTAGCCTCTACTCTCCTTCCCCCAGTCCTACCAGCATGCACCAACATAACAGTCAGGCAGAGTTTGGCCCTAAATTATAAGTCTAAAGCAGGGGTCGGCAACCTCTGGCACGCGGCTCGCCAGGGTAAGCACCCTGGTGGGCCGGGCCAATTTGTTTACCTGCCGCGTCAGCAGGTTTGGCCGATCGCAGTTCCCACTGGCCGCGGTTCGCCGTCCCATGCCAATGGGGGTGGTGGGAAGCGCTGCGGGCTGAGGGATGTGCTGGCCGCGGCTTCCCGCCACCCCCATTGGCCTGGGACAGTGAACCACCGCCAGTGGGAGCCACAATCGGCCGAACCTGCCAACACGGCAGGTAAACAAACTGGCCCAGCCTGCCAGGGCGCTTACCCTGGCGAGCCACTTGCCAGAGGTTGCCAACCCCTGGTCTAAAGTTATACAAAATTAGTTTTAGATCAAGACAAGAGCACAAGTTAACTGCCTCCCAAACTAATATGTTAGAGGATGGTTCTTCCACCCTCACTCATTTGAGAGTTTCTTACTGGGCTAATTATTCCACTGAAATCAAAAGGACTACTTGAACAGTAAAGGCCTATATTATATATTACAGAAATTTCCCTGTTACCAGTTTCTCTCCCAGTCAGAAATTTACCCACTGTAAAGTGACCAAATTTGTTATACTTCAGCAGAGGGGTATCAGTGATATTGTTTACTGCCATCTCTAAAGCCACCTGAAATGATGGATCTCAGTAGTAACAGAAATGTGTAAAGGTACGGAAACAATTGCAGGATGAAGAACTTTGTATTTATACATCAAATGATGAAGAATAGAACATGAGTCTCAGTGATTTCAGCACTGGAAAATGTGTTCCTACCTCAGTAAATAAACCGAGGACAAAGATAGTTAGCAATTGTACACATGCTTCTGTGATTACTGCACAAATGTTTTCTGATCTGTCCGTATTAGGCATGGTGCCAGTATGATCACCGCCAACAATGTTTGTATGTGAGAGCTTTAGTAATGACATTCTGAGTAGCAAAAGAGAAACACCTTTTTTTTCTGTTCAAGTGATGTTAGACACATTTTTCCTGATAGTTTAGTAGAATCAACAAAAAAAACACCTTTTAAAGAGGGAATAAAATGTCTTCAGGACTAGGGACTTTACTGCAACTCAGCAAACACTGTGTAATATTGTCTGAGCTTACTGTGGTAAAAGCCCTATAGACTCCCTGTGCACGACAGAAGAGGATTTACTAAGAGATTTGTGTGCATGTGAGTGGTGGTAGTGGGGGGGGTGATAGACTGATAAACCATATGCTATCAGACAGGCTTTATGTGACATGTCAGCATTATATAAGTGATATTTGGGGGTTGAAGGTGGCCATGGAAGTGTGTTCATTTCCCTATCTATGATTCTAATTTTCTAGTGAGGATAAGCCCTTAGAAACACTCAAATTCAGCTACCATTGAAATCAATGGGAGTTTGCCTGATTAAGGATTGAGTATAGTTTTCAAGATTTGGCCTAATATGAATAAACTGGACCCATTCATTGGGCATCATCTCGTCCAGTAAATGCAGTGGATTTACCTCGGTCACCTGTTTCTTCATTCTTAATTTGCCTCTAAGGACTTGATACTGCTCCCACTGAAATCAAGAGAAAACTCCCACTGACTTGGGAGCAGGACTGGGCCCAAATTCCTGATCAAACCATGACAGGTGTCAAGAGAAAAGAGGAAGCCATAAATGAAAGCAAAAGAACAAGTGGAGAAAAAGCTGCTGATTAGGACTGCAATCTAACTACTGGGTTTCTGCTATAACTTAAGTGAAATGTAATGCAATAATCAGTCACTGAAGCTTGAGTTGCATTTGCTTGCCAAAACATGCACCATTGGTTAAAGGAACAGCTGGTGGTGATGTAGACAAACTGCTCTCCAGACATTAATTGTGAATATTAGGAATAATCCTGACCTTGGTCACAGCTGTACTGATTTAAGTTCCTTCCTAGACATTAATGAGGCATATCTATTTTTCTTGAAACTGAACAGGATGCCTCAGAGTTTATAGAGAAAACCCCACTGATTCTCTGCATTATGGAACTGTATAAGTGAGACATCTGTTTACAGCTCATGCTTCTTGAGCTCTCTGATTTTTCTGGCATGATATACTGTGGAGATTAAAAATACTGTGGCTTCCTGCATGTTTTCCAAAACTTAGAGTGAAATTCCTGATTGTTTCAGAACAGATTTACTAAGCAGAGGATGGTCAGGGGATGTGAGCTGTGTGCTGGTTGCTGAATTAGGAGTCGTTTTTTAAGTAGTTCTGCAGTGGAATCAGTTTATCGTGAAGTCATTTTGACAGAATAGCCTCACAGAATAGAGGATCGGTCTGAATAGAACAGCAAATTTTCTTTTACTGTAAACAGTGTTTTGCTGTATCCAAGTACACTGTGAAGTTACAGTATTATAATAAAGATTTTTTAAAAGGATATAAACCCCACTACTTCAGTTTATGAACTAATTTCTCACTAATATGGGGTTATGAATGAACTTTCCTTATGGGCCAGTTATTCCATAACTACCTTCTCCAGCTTTTCTTGCACCTTCCACCTTCCAGGAAAACAGACTCAGTGATTTGATCCAGTTAGGCAGTTCCTATGTCCTTATGCATGGGCTTCACTGTATTTTACCAGGCATTTATATACAATACACTGAAGTTGTACTATAGCCAAACGTAAGAACTCATTGTGGAAGAACTAAATGTTTCAAAAATAAAACACCACTGATTCTTTCTAGTGGCTAACCTTATATTTTTGGAGAGAAAGGAAATGTGGGTCTTGTCCTTATATAAAGGCTGGACTCTGAGAAGTGTAGTTTTCAATAGGAATCCAGTACCAAAATTGGTATACAACATTTGATGGAAGCAATGCCCACGAAGCATCCAAACACTTGCCAGTTCTCATACTCTTCTCATTATCTCCTCATCTCCCTTTCTCTCTAGGCTAGCACTTTCCCTCCATTCTTCTTCCTTTCCTCTACTCCTCCTTTTTCATCTCCAGTTTGCCTTTCCTTCTCTTTTATGGCCCTGTCATCTCAGCCTTTGATCAATTCCCTCTATCCTCAGATAACTCCTAAAATACAAAAAGAAATAACCTGGTAATGGCACCTTTTTATCCCCCGCTACAGCAACAGAATCATCCACTGTTTACAGCTGCTCAAATTTAATTGTCTAGCTATTCTATTCTATATAGGTTCTTACTAGAACTGAGCAGAAAATTGATTTTCCATCCCATGGGAAAAAAAATTAGATTTCTTTTTTTTTCTTCCCAAATTGGGATGAAAAGCCAAAATATTAAAATATTTTGCTAAACAAAATTCTGGACCAAAAATCATTTTGGATTAATCAAAATGTTTTTTATTTTGACCATTTAAAAATATATATAAAATAATGTAAATTTCAAAATTTAAAATTGAAATTTTCTGTTCTGAAAATGTCACAATGGACTGTTTCAACATTTTCATTTCAAAATGGGGGGGGGGTTTAAAAAATCTATACCATTTCTCAAAAATGTTCTATTTAATCTAAATGGCATTTTCTGGCAGAAAACTGTTCAGATGAAAATTTTTTGACCAGCTCTAGTTCTTATTCCACCTTCATCTGCGTTGGTACCCGATCACCTACCAGCAGTGTTGAGAATGCTAAGCGGTGACTTGATTACAGTTTATAAGTATCTACATGAGGAATGAATGTTTAGTAATGGACCCTTCAATCAAGGAGAAAAAGATATAACATGATCCAGTGGCTGCAAGTTGAGGCTAGATGAATTCAGACTGGAAATAAACATAATTTTTTTAACATTGAGACTAATTAACCATGGGAACAATTCACCAGAGTTTGTGGTGATTTCTCCATTTTTAGAGTGTTTAAATGAAGATTGGATGTTTTTCTAAAATATATCTTCTAGGAATTAATTTGGTGAAGTTCTATGCCCTGTGTTATACAGGAACTAGACTAGATGGTCATAGTGGTCCCTTCTAGGCTTGGAATTTGTGAAAATTTAAAATGGTCATGTGACTAGCAAACTGATTTCTGAACCAATTAAGGGCATCTGCAATCTTCCACTTTCTTAAATTCAGGAGATGAATAATTAGCTGATAGTAAGTTGTTGATAGTGGATAGTAAAACCCCCGTCAGTCTCATAATGGGTTGTACCTCAAGGTGGGAGGTAACCTGAAGGTTTGTGGGGGGGTTTAAAAACATTTTTGGGCTAGATTCAAATGGAAATGTCTGTGTGATCACACTGAAGCCTTTAGGGGCCTAGAAAATCACTGGAATTCACAAAGTCTGAGTTGGGTGTTCAGCCTCCCTAGATAATGAATGTGGAAAGAAAGGCACCTCTGAATGAGACCCCAATACACATTCCTGGGGCACATCCTGCTCTTCTAAAATGTATCAGCAACTTCAACACAATTCTTATCAGGAAAGACGCGGGGCCAAGCTGCCCTTTCTGTGGCACCCAAAACCCCCTTCCCTCCTGCCTTGGTCAAGCTGAGATTGCTGAATGGTCAATTTACAGCTTGCTGACTAGGCCACCTTTAACAATAAGCCATAGTGGTTTCAAGAACGTTACTGGTTTTCCAGAGTCTCCCCGTACACCAATAGCGAGGCAGCAGCATGCATGCTCAGAGACAGAAAGAGAGACACATAGGGAACTTATACTGCAAAAATGTAGGTGCTGAGTGCCATTAGGTGCCAACAGGGTTTGGCAGCCACTGATTAGGGCTTTGTGAATCCCAGTGTGGCTTCATTCTGGGGTTTAGGTACCTAAAGTGGCAGCTTGATACCTAAGTCTTTCTGTGAATCTGACCCAGGGATTGGCAACCTTTGGCACGTGGCCCATCAGGGCTGCGGGAAACAGCACGGGCCGAGGGATGTGCTGGCTGCCGCTTCCTGCAGCCCCCATTGGCCTGGAGTGCCAAACCATGGCCAGTGGGAGCTTCGATAAGCCAAACCTGCAGACGCTGCAGGTAAACAAACCGTCCCGAAATTCCCTGACGGGCCATGTGCCAAAGGTTGCCGAGCCCTGATCTAACCCTTCATTTGTTGTTAGTATCAGGATCTTATAATACAAATTTTACAGTCATAATATTTAGAGCTGGTAGAAAAACAGAAGTATATTTACAAAATTAAGCCTTTTTGTTTCAAATTTTCCATTTTTTAAAAAATTCTGAAATGTATTTTTTTCAATAAATGTTCTTTGTAATGGAGGTAAAAAATTATTTACTTTTTTATTTTCTACCTGAAAAAGGGTGGGAGAAAGTGCTAAAAATGATTTCCCCTAAACAAATTTAACCCCCCCCCCAAATTATACATTTTTGAATAAAAAAGTTAGCCAAAATGATTCTTAACAAACAATAATTTTGTTCAAAAAGGCATTTCCACCAAAAAAAGTTTTGAGATATTTTTTCAGCTATCTTTAGAGCTAGAGCTTAATAATATCAACAACCATGGATTATATATCAGCTTTCATACAAAGATCTCAAACTTTACCACCTGGCTACAAGGTACATAAACATAGTTACAGAAGTCATGGGTATTTGCCACTGTGTAGCTGTAGAATATGGATATTTACTCTCATATTCATGTCTGTAGAGTCCAATTTATGACTTACACTTTCTGTCACAAACTGGGCAGATAGGCTGCTGCCGCCAATATATTGGACATCACTGCTTTTCCAGATGTAGTTGTTACTTTGTTTTGTGGTCAAACCAACTATTTCCCATACAGCCATCTGTTGCTAACAGGACGGACTGAAATCTATAGCTGTCAATGCTTTGTCAAATAGCTATACGTTCTTTCTTAGAGGATCTTTAAGATGTATTCTTTGTTCATCTGAATGTTGTCATTTTTCATTACCTGGGTCAGTTGCTTTGGCGTATGCTAATCTAGTCATGGAATATGATTGTTTCCTCTGAGCTGCATCGTCAATGGCATTGCCTCAGTCAGAAAAAAACAAAAACAAAAATAAAAAAACAGCAGGCTCCAGTAGAATGTTGTTGGTTGTTTTATCTCATTCTGACTGACTGCAGAACTCAAGCAGTATGGATACTTTCTAACACTTTAATTTAACATTGGTGGCAGGCCCAAGTGTCAACACCATGCTATAGGGTAGAAAGCAATACTGCGCCATACAGTTTGATCTTTGTTCAAAAGCAACGAGAGATTTCCTTCCAGACACTCAGGTAATCATTAAATGCAGATTTAACTTGCTGGTTACAAGACTGCAGCCTCCTCTATTAGACAACTGTTAGTGAGAACACTTGCAAGGTAGCTAAGTTCTCCCCCACACACACACCTCCCACCTTTTTCCCTGCTTCAGTATTGATATCAGTGTTTGTTTCCACCTACTATTTGTTTAGCGCTGATTGATACATAATCTCAATCTTTGGAATGTGAACTAGCTAGCTAAAGATTACAGATGCAACTAAAACATGAAATGTCATTATCTGCAGGTCTTGCTCTGAGTAGGCTAAAAGCATACAGTCATCCTCAATTGTTCTCTAACCAGGTATTCTGATACCTTTGTTGATGCACACAAATAAGGTAGACTGAAGTGTTTGCCTGAAAAATCTAATAGTATTTCTTTAATTTAGGTCATGAGTTACTTCATTTAAATTGCTGCAAAGAAAAGTCAGAATAGTGCTAGGACAATAATGCATTCCAGGTTAATGACATCCACAGTGCTGAAAGGGTCAGTTATTCTGTCAATACAGACTCATCAATTCACAGAGGTTATCAGAGAAGTTGTCCAGATTCACACTGTCTACAGTGGCTCATTACCATGAGTGCCTACCAGACTGTCAAAAACAGGACAGACACCCCAGACTGGTGGTGTGTTCAATAATTAGATTTCACCAAGCCAGTAACAAATATGAACACCTAGATCACTGTAACAGTCTTACCATAAATTCATAGACCGTTCCCTTAGGCACTCCAGTCTATCTAGCCACAAACAAACTGGACTTCTTGATAAATGGTCACTTACATCAAAAATCATACAATATTCAGGTTGCTTCCTGTGCCAGAAGACCAATCACTTACCCCAGATGAATTGGTACCCAACATCTTACATCAAAGACAAAGCCTGTAGCCAATCTGTAATAAATTATCTAAAGGTTTATTAACTAGGAAAAAGGGATAAGAGGGTTATTTACAAGTAAAGCGAAGAAGTGGGTATTCACCCACGAAAGCTCATGCTGCAAAACGTCTGTTAGTCTATAAGGTGCCACAGGATTCTTTGCTGCATATACACACAAGTGAGTTACCATCTAACTCCTAAGAGTGACAGAGTTGTGGTGATCTGTCAATTCAAAGTGTCTTTCAGCGGAGACCCAGGAGGGAGCCCCTGGGGATCTCTGGCTTCAGTTTAGTCTCTGGCCCTGTAAGAGTTCAAATAGCCAAAAAGATAGAAATTTTTCCTGTCACTTTGTTTTATTTCTTTCACGCAGCTTCAAGTCCACAGGAGGAGCTTCCTTGCATGTAGCATTTCCCAAGTGGGATAGGCAACGTACAAGCATTTCACAGAGTCTAAACACTAAATACATGCTTATAAAACAAATACCTCTTTTGAGGAAAATACATCTTTTGAGGAAAACTAACATACAGGTGAACTGGTCTGTTCTGCAGCTATGAGTTTGTTCTGCCAGCATCACAAAACTATTCTCAGGTGCTTCTATAAACAAGTATATGACTGTATAATAATAAGACTTTGCAATTTTCCGTGGCACTTTATTTATATCTGTAAAAGAACCTTAAAAGTCTGAGTCTTCAAAGCAATAAGCAATCCTCACAGTATCTTTCAGAGGTAGGCATGAGACTTAAAGGAGCCACTTCACCCACCTCTAGGGTGAAACACAGCAGATACTTAACAGCAGACATTACGAGAGGAGGTAAAGAATAATACCATATGCAACATGCAACTGAAATTGCACAAGGAAGCTAGATATGAAGAATGTGAGATAAAATTTTCTGGATTTGACATTCCTTTGTCTTACTTTGGCTTAATTTGAAAGTCAAAAGCCCTGAACACTAAATTGAGGCATGGGTCAGTCCTGACTCAGAAGAAGTATAGTCACCTAATAAATGACCAATATCACATCCTGCAGTTCCATACTCTTTGTAGGCCTGACTTGATCTAGTTGGCTTGAGGTGTGATGAGTCCACAAGAGGTCTTTTATAGTCCATATATTTGAATTTACTGTTTTCCCAGGGGTATTGTACAATGTCAAGTGGTTTGAGAGAAGCTGGCAGGATTGTCTCTGACTTCATGTTTTTTATCACCTAAATTATGCTGTGAACTTTACAAGGTTGTGATGCTCACTTTGGAACATAAAATGACCCCCAAAGCAGCCAAATCATCCATATTTCCTAGGTCTCCAAAATTGGCCTGGAACTCTCCCTGAAATAAGCTTTCTTGTGAATTTTTTGCTACTCCACCTCTCTGATGGGGTCGGACATACAGGAAGAGAGGCTGTTTTGCAGTATTTTGACACTTCCAGTTATAACCAGGACATGCAACAATATGCAAAAGTGGAATGAGCTAATGTCCTGAACTTATTTTAATATATTTCAATTTTCATGCATTATTACTTATTAGTATTGTGTTAAACTAAATGTGTGTGGTACAATGGGTGTTTTATATTACATGTACATAAAGTGCACGTATTTACGTACAAATACGCAAACAGGCACTAGCATTCCAATTGAGCACATAATCACATGACATATCCTCTGCCACCCCTCTCTGTGTTACATTTTATCTGTTCCCATTTCAATTTAGATTGTGGCAGGAAATCCATCTTTATCTGTACCATAAAGTGCTATGCACATTTGTGGTGTGATAAGTAATGTTATACATAAAATACATACATCTTCTCCACATGCAGAAGCAGAGGGATCAGTGTGAGCTTTTATTCAACTGATCTCTTCTTTCAAACAAGGTCCCAAACTACTAATGCAAAGTGTTGTTAGTTAGTTAGTTAGTTGGAGAGAGCACAATAGTCAATTGCCATTCTGATGTGTCCTTGTCACTTACCCACATTTTTTGATACTTATGTGCTATTAACAGTTTTCTGAAGGGAAAGAGAGAGGGAACAAAGTGAAAAAGCTAGACAAGAGATATCACTTTGTGGGTAGAGAGATGGATGTTGTGATGAGAGAGGTTAGATATAAAGAGACCTGGCAGACAGATTAGGAGGTCACGGGGGGGCGAATTCTTAGCTAAATTCATTCTTGCTCAAACCAAGGGCACGATTATGATCTCTCTGTAACATTGGTATAAATTAAGCATAAATGAGAAAATAATCCAGTCCACCTAAATTAAGTTACTCCTGATTTACATTGGTGGGAGATTAGAATCAGGCCGTTGTCCTGTCTAGCAGAGGTGATAAACTGTGTCCTTCACAAACACATTTTTCACATAAGGTTTCATAATCTTGTTTCTTGTTCATTTCTTTCTGAAATGCTAAATAATCAGGAAGTATATTTCATGGATGCAGGTTAACCTACTGTATCCACTGCTAACTATAGCTTGAGTGTCTTTACTTGGCAAGTTTTAAGTGTCTTGCTAATTGGCTCCTGTGTGCATACAGTACAATTGCTATCAGGAATAACTGCTAAACTGTTAATTGTGGAATCTAAAAATTGCTGTTTTGTAGTTAATTGGAAACTATTTATCTTAATACATTTAAATTATAAATAGCCCAAATGAAATAAAACTCTTTAAGAATAATAATTTAAATAATTAAAAATCCAGCTTAATGTATGAGGAGAAAGGATTGAGGCAACATTTTATGAGCAAAAATAGGCAAGATCTAAAATAAAAACTTACCTGATATATGGTGGAACTAATGAAATAGCTGAAGTAATCGATTAATGTGAGTTACTTTATCACCGCACAGAGCTAAATTTTGAAACATAAGTGCCTACATTTAGGCTTCAAAATCTACATACAGATATGTAAGTGCTGGCTGAGGTGCCTAAATATGGATTTATGAGCCCAGTTGTAGGTTCGATACACATGTTTGAAATTTGGGCCTCAGAATGTCTCATAGGTATGAACACAGGAGAGAGAGAGAGAGAGAGAGATGCTTTAGAAATTTGCCAGAGTTCCTAATCCAGTTCCTCTAAAATTCAGCAGCACTCACCACCCTTGGTTTATTCCCTCATAATCTTTAATTAAGTTGGCCTTCTCTGTGTGGGTTTTTTTCTTTTCTTTCTTTTTTTTCTTCTTTTTTAGGGAATGATGCCTAGCTTATTAAATAGCTCTACAACTACAATTACAAATATTATATCTAAATATAAAATCAGATTAATGTCCCTGACATTGGTCTGGCAACGCATAGGGAATGGAAATAGAATAATAGAAATGTATGGCTAGATGGGAGTTTGAATGGTCTAGTCCAGCCCCCTGCATTGAGGCAGTACCCAGTAAACCTAGACCATTCCTGACAGGAGTCAGTCTAGCCCATTGTTAAAAACCTACAGTGGTTGGGATTCTGCGACCTCCTTTGGAAGTTGTGACCCTAAGTGAACCCTAGTGCCAGTAGGCACACAGTTATTGTGATATGTACCAGGGGTCGGCAACCTCTGGCACGCGGCTCACCAGGGTAAGCACCCTGGCGGGCTGGGCCATTTGTTTACCTGCCACATTGGCAGGTTTGGCCGATCGCAGCTCCCACTGGCTGTGGTTTGCCATCCCAGGCCAATGGGGGCGGCGGGAAGCCGCGACGAAAACATCCCTCGCCCACGCAGCTTTCCGCCACCCCCATTGGCCTGGGACGGTGAACCGCGGCCAGTGGGAGACGCGGTCAGCCGAACCTGCTGACACGGCAGGTAAACAAACTGGCCCAGCCTGCCAGGATGCTTACCCTGGCGAGCCGCATGCCAGAGGTTGCCGACCCCTGATACATACCAAAAGGCAGCATGTAATATATCACTGAAAAATTAAGAACTCATTGATCATTAATATCTTTGTGTGATGTATGTAAGGTAGACCCCAAAAGCACTTAATAGATATGTGCCAGAAATATGTTTTTAAAATGGACTTGGCATGCAGTACCTAAGCCAAACCTGTTAAAGGCAAAGAAATGTGGTTCTGCCTGCTTGAACTTGCCATTTTAGCATCCTTCACCTAAAGAGACAAAGAAGCCAAACACTTTGAGCTTTGTGAAGGATTCTGGCCAAAGCATCTGCTCAGCCATGCTGGAAAAGAGACTTGGAGAGAAACACTTCTTTGAACGAGAGACACTAGTTTAAATCAAGTTTTAGTCTTAGAAACGTATTTGTACTTTTGTTTGTTGCTAGCCCTTGCTATCTTTTATTTCTTATACTTGGACTCACTTAAACCTATGACTTTTCATTTACTTTTACTATACACCAATTCAGTGCTTGATTAAAATAGAGTGTACGTTAAGGTAATGAGCTGCTTTAAGGGAGCAGTGAATTTAATCATTTCTGTAAGTGTTCAGTGACAGGGCTGGAGACTACAGGAGAGATGGTTTGGAGGAGGTGTGGGACTGGCAGGTTGTTGGTCACCCTACAAGAAGTAACCCAGGCTTGTGGAAGCCAGTGTGAGGCCATTGTGCTGTGAGCATGCTGCTGCTACAGGCCATCTACCAAGGCAGCACAGAGACACCCAAGGTTATGGACCAGGATGATACACAAACACGTATGGTCTCTGTTGAACCCCAAAGCATCACGGAAGCCTATTCCAGTGCTTAACTATCCTTATAGTTGGAAAGTTTTTCCTAGTATTTAACCCAAATCTCCCTTGCTGAAGATTAAGCCCATTACTTCTTGCCTTATTTTCAGTGGACACAGAGAGCAATTGATTACAGTACTCTTAATAACAGTCCTTAACATTTAGAAAACTGTTATAAAGGCCCCCTAATAGCAGTCTTTTGACCAGTTTTTAAACTTTTTGTTGTTGTTGTTGTTGTTCTCCTCTGCATTCTCTCCAGTTTGTCTGCATCTTTCTTAAAGTGTAGCAACCAGAACTGGACACAGTACTCCAGCTGTGGTCTCATCAGGGACAATTACCTTCCATGTCTTACATATGACACTCTTGTTAATACATCCCAGAAATATTTTAGTCTGTTTTGCAACTGCATCACATTGTTGACTCATATTTAATTTGTCATCTACTGTAACTCCTAGATGCTTTTCAGCAGTACTACAACTTAACCAGTTATTCTCCATTTTGTAGTTGTGCATTTGACTCTTCCTTCCTACATGTAGTACTTTACATGTCTCGACAGAATTTCATCTTGTTGATTTCAGACCAGTTCTCTAATTTGCCAGAGTTGTTTTGAATTCTAATCCTGTCCTCCAAAGTGCTTGCAACCCCTCCCAGCTTGGTGCTGTCCACAAATTTTATAAGCGTACTCTTCACACCATTATCCAAGTAATTAATGAAAATATTGAATAGTACTGGACCGATGACAGACCCCAGTGAGATCCCATCAGATATGTTCTCCCAGTTTGAAAGTGAACCATTGATGACTACTTGGAGAATGGTCTTTCAAATAGTTTTGTACCAGTAATTTAATCTAGGACACATTTTCCTAGTTTGCTTATGAGAATGTCTTGTGGAGTTGTCAAAAGCCTTACTAAAATAAGATATGCCTACCTCACCCATCCTTCATGAGTGCTCAAAGATAATTGCTAATGGTTCTGGAATTCCTTCAAGTAGCTACTTAAGCACCCTATGATGAATTTTATCAAGACTTGCCGACTGGAATACATCTATCTTATCTAAATATTCTTTCACTTGTTTTTTCCTATTTTTAGCATGCATTCCTTCCCCCTTGTTGTTAATATTAATTGTGTTGAGTGTGTGGTCACCATTAACCTTTATAATGAAGACTAAATCAAAATAGGCATTAAACACTTCAGCTGTCTTGGTGACATCAGTTATTAGCTCTCTTACTGAGGTAAGTAGAGGACATACTTTCCTTCAAATTTCCCTTACTCCTAATGCATTTATAGAACTTATTGTTGCCTTTTATGTCTCTTGCGAGAAGTAACTCATTTAGTGCCAATCCTTTCTGATTTTGCCCCTACATGCTTGTGCTATTCTTTTGTATTCATCCTTAACAGTTTGTTCATGTTTCAGTCATTAAAGAGTTCCTGATGGAGCCACATTGGCCTTTTAGTTTTCTTCTTTTCTTTCCTTTGTATTCGTATTGTTTGCTTTTGTGCCTTTAATATTGTCTCTGTGAAAAACATCTAGCTTTCCTGAACTCTTTCCTTTAGCTTTTCTTCCATGACATTTTACCTACCAGTTCCCTGAGTTTGATGAAGTCTGATTTTTTTGAAGTCCATTGTCCTTATTCCACTGCACTAACTCCTTCCTTTCTTTAAAATCATGATATTTATCATTTCATGATGACTTTTATCCAAATTGCACTCCACTTTCAGATTTGCTAACAATTTCTTCCTATTCATCAGAATCAAGTCTAAAATGGTGATTTCCCTGTTTATTTCCTCCACCTTCTAAAACAGAAAGTATTCCAGAACACGTCTACAAGAACTTACTGGATATTTTGTGCTTTGCCATTTAGTATTACTTTTCCAATGGATGTCTGGGCAGTTGAAATCCCCCACTGCTACCAGGTTTTGTGTTTTGTATATGTATGGTTTTTGTTCTAGAAATGCCTCATCCATCTCTTTTTCCTGATTTGGTGGTATATCGTAGACCCTCTACCATGATGTTGCCCCTAACTCCCCCCTTTTAGCTTCATCCAGAGACTTTCAACTGGTTTGCCTTTCACCTTTTTCTGCACCTCCGAACAAGTGTGTACATTCTTGATACGTAAGGCAAGACCACCTCTGTTTTTTCCCTGCCTGTCCTATCTGAGCCAATATTATATTCATGAGATTTATCCCACAATGTCTATGATAGCAGCTCCTCATGTTGGGGAAGAGGCATGACCGGAGCATGTTGCATTCCTATCTACTCATAGATGGTTGTCTGTCCCCTGGGGATTGCTACTAGTTGGCATAGGCTAGAAAAGCCAGTAGGCTGTTCTAACCTGCTCCATGTTTGTGGTTGAGCTGAGAAATCAATGAGCCAGAACAAAAATTCAGTGCAACTGAGAATCTAGGCCATAATGTATAAAATGTGTGCATCTAGGGAGTTAAAATGGATAGTGAAGTTAGAGCAGCACTCAGAATGCATATTTTTGCTACTCTTGTATTGTCTACCTATGCCACTCACATACAGATTTCTCCTATGAAATAATATCTATAGTGGTAGTCTGCAGAATGATGACCAGTTTCAGTTTATTTTGCAAACTCTGTATTTTTTCATGAATGCCTTTACCAGTAACAGATTATTAGAAATTGCTTGGTAAGGTATTTTTGTTCTGTTTTAGCATTTTTTGGAAGGATATAAGATTTTTCATATTTGGCAGGGAAGTGGGAGAGTATGTAGGCTGGAGCAAGAGTCATACTCAAAGTGTGGGAGGAAGACATTAAGTGTTAATATCCTCCAACACTCAAATAATGGCTCAGGAGTGTGTGAGGGACAGCTGCTACCTGGGAAGGTGGCAATTTCACTTGCTTGATATTAATTACTCATTACATTTTTGTAGAAAACTGACATGCAAAGGACCAAAAGAAAATCCACCCAAAGACTGATAAAACATAACAAGACACCAAACTATTACTAATTGGCACCAGCATTCAGCAGAGAGACCGAGCAGTGAATGGATATGGAGATAGAATTATCTTCTTAAAAACATTAGAGGAATAGCCACTGCCCATGCACCTAGAAAACAAATTTAAATTTCCTGTGTTATCAGCTCAACTCTTTTATTAAACAGTAAGTTCAACTTCAAATACATTTGAAAAAATGACCAGAGACGAGACCATCTCCTTTTACCGTCATCTGATGAAAGACAATATTACACAAATAAAATAAATGAGTTTCAAAGTGAACATAAACAGCTGAGCCACTCCCGTTAGAGATCAAACGAAAAACTATGAAATGCCATGTTTTCTTTTTTCAATATCAGTTTTGAGAGCCCTGAAAAACTCACTTTTTAATTCTGTTTAGCTTTATTTAGTAGGCTATCATTCAGGAGTTTTAATATGTTGCACCCAATGTTTTAACACTTCGGTGTTTGAAGAGAAGCAAGATTAAAACTGTGTTTAGGCATCAAAATAAAGGTGACCTTATTTTCAGAGGCCTGAGCACTCATAATTCTCATTGAATTCTTTATGAGCCGCACATATATACCACCTCTGAAAATTAGGTCTTCCTAAGTAGGGATTTAAGTGCCTAACTTTATTAAATATAGTTTGGAAATTTTGGCCAATGTCTATTACTATTAATCATTGGGGGTAAAAAGATTAGCTAGCTTTAAAGAAATTTAACAACAAGAACAAATAAAAATTGTCTGTTGCCATTATAATTTCCCATCTGTTCGTGTTTAAGGTCTGAATTCTGAAGGATCTTTTACAACAGGGGTCAGCAACCTCTGGCATGTGGCTCGCCAGGGTAAGCACCCTGGCAGGCCAGGCCAGTGTTTTTACCTGCCTTGTCGGCAGGTTCGGCTGATCGCGGCTCCCATTGGCCGCGGTTCACCATCCCAGGCCAATGGGGGTGGTGGGAAGCCGTGGCCAGTACATCCCTCACCCACGCCGCTTCCCGCAGCCCCCAGTGGCCTGGGACAGCGAACTGCAGCCAGTGGGAGCCGCAATTGGCTGAACCTGCCGATGTGGCAGGTAAACAAACTGGCCCGTCCCGTCAGCTGCGTGCCAGAGGTTGCCGACCCCTGCTCTACTATTTGTAGCTGTTTTGGAAATATTTTGCTCTGCCTCTTTAAAAATGAAGGATTCGGAAGTGGGAAGAGAGGGTGGAAAAATATGTGACAGAGACAGGTCTATTAAAAAAAAGGTCAGCTCTCTTTTACTCTTTTTTATTACATTATTGTCCTCAGACCCTCTATCTTTATCTTCTCACTCTCAAACAACATAAAAGAAAATAACAAAGAAAATAATAGCTATAGTTACTGTTTAGCATGTAAATAAGTTCTAGTTAAAAGCACCAGTCATCAAATTGATGGCCCACTGGGGACTAATGAACCACTATGAAGCCCCATTGATTTTAGATAATAGAGTTTAGGCCCCAGTACTCAAACACACTGCATGACTTCAGATAAGATAGTGCTAAGGCCCTGATCCTGCAATATGCTCACCTGTTGTCAATTTTGGGTTGCCAGGCATCAATTTAGGGGATGCCTGGTTGAAAAGGGACCCTGGCGGATCCAATAAGCAGTTCTGACTGGACTGTTAAAAGTCCAGTTGGTCACCTGCAGTGGGGCAGGGAAGGTGCCTTCCCGGCTACGCACGGCTCCCAGAAAGCTGCCAGCATCTCCCTCTGGCTCCTAGGTTTAGGGGTGGCCACAGGGGCTCCGCATGCTGCTCTCTATCCCAGCACCAGCTCTGCAGCTCCCATTGGTCAGGAACCACGGCCAATGGTAGCTGCAGGGGCTGTGCCTGCGGGCAGGGACAGTGCACCGAGCTGCTAGGCCACACCTCTGCCTAGGAGACAGAGGGAAATGTCGTCAGCTTCCTGGGAGCCACCTGAGGTAAGCACTGCCTGGAGCCCACGCCCCAACTCCGTGCCCCAGTCCAGAGCCTCCTCCTGCACACCAAACCCCTCATCCCCAGCCCCACCCCAGAACCCACACCCCTATATGGAGCCCTCAGCCCCTCATACAACCCAACCCCTTGTCCAAGCCCAGAGCCCCCTCCTGCACCCTGAACCTCTCATTTCTGGCCCCACTGCAGAGCTCGCACCCCCAGTCCAGAGCTGTACTCTCTCCCACAACTCAACCCCTCCCACGCCGAACCTCTTGACCGCAACCCAGAGCCCCTTCCTGCACCCTGAACTTCTCACTTCTGGCCCCACCTCAGAGCCTGCACCCCTAGCCAGAGGTCTCACCCCCTCTCACACCGCAACCCCCTGCCCCAGCCCAGTGAAAATGAGCAAGTGAGCGATGGTGGGGGAGAGTGAGCGACAGAGGGAGGGGGGATGGGGTGAGCGGGGACAGTGCCTAGGAGAAGGGGTGGGGCAGGGATGATTCCTCAGAGAAGGGGCGGAGCAGGGGGCAGGGCAAGGGTGTTCAGTTTTCAGCAAATAGAAAGTTGGCAACCCTACATCAATTACAGTAACAGGATTATAGCTTATAAAAAGTTTGCAGTGCAGGGCTCATGTCTTTACTAGTTTCTGTGAGGAATTTAGCAGACATTTAGGTGCTATAAAATAAGAATCATATAAATGGCTGGGGTTTTGCAACTTTTACAATAGCCTCTTTTACTATGGTTGCCTCATACTGGAGAACTCCATGCTTAGAGTCAGTCATCTGCATTGGTTACTATTAAAAATAAATCCTCTTTTGTAATCAGGCTCTATGCAGTTATCCACAGTTACTTCCTGTTCTAAGTATCGGAGAAAACTATAGTACATCAATGTTAGAGAACTGTTTGGTTTTTTTGTGGAAATGTTTATGGTGATCAATGAAGTTACTATAAAACATACCTGGTAACTGGAATTTGCCTTTCACAAGTGAAGGAAGACTTGGCTGTGAGAACTGCCTTTCACTTCTAGCATAAACTGTACCAGCAACAAGGTCTGTTTTCTTTAGGGGTGGGGAATATGGGGAGCCTGAAAAAAAAACAATTTCCAATGTGTGGGAATTGAATGTGGAAGGATACTGGGTCTAAGCCATTTCACAAAGCTGGTGAGACAGGAGAACATTCCCCCCCCCCATGTCCACAGGTGACTCGGTGCTTGCATCTCCATCTTTCATACCTCAGAAAGTAATATCAGCCACCCCATCACAATATTCCCTTTGACCCTGGATAGCCAGTGATCAGTGAAGGGAAAGGGCTGTAGGTGGTGCTGGGCAGAATATGTATTGTCGCCAACCCGCCCCCAGGACGCAAACTTTATAGAGAAGGAAATACAGTCGCAAGCAGTATTGTCTTGTTAGCAGCTCCTGCTCCACACTGTGGAATCTCCTTTCCAGGAGGGGATTGCAGGGCAGTTGAAGTGCCAGGGAGGAATGGATTGCTGGATAGAGGCCTGCAGTGAGACATAAAACCTTCACATGACTGGCCAAAGCCAATGGCTGATTCCAAAACATCCACTCAGATCTCAGAGAATGTGCAGATTTCCAGGCTTCTTGAAAATTCTCTCAGGCAAATCCACATCCAGCCCCCAATAGGAGAATTCGGAGGAACCTTTGTATGCAGAACCTCTCAGAGTTTCTCTCTCCTAGGATCTTTCCCGTAGATTTTACCACTTAAGGCCCTGACTTGTGCCCCCAAACCTCGTCTGGTAATTTAATAGGCTAAATACCTGCTCTAGGGAGCGTGGAGGTTCCTGAGCATTTCAGATCACTTTGTGCACTTATCTTGGAAACCAAACTGCTTTTACAAATTGTTGTTTGTTCTTAAATATTATGCAGTCACAACCTGATCTGTTGGTCTTGATGTTGACAGCTTGCTGTATGTCACAAAGGTTGGCAGCTGGGGCCTGATTCTCATTTACACTAAGGCAGGCTTCCACCATTCTTGTAGCATAAAAGAAATCCTTAAAGTGGATGTAAATAAATGCACTGCCCTTTTACACAGCCAGAGTGATGTAAAGTGTCCTTAGTGTAACTGAGCATTAGGACCATAATTGCAATAATATACCAAGCATAAGAAAAGACCCTGGAGGGAAACAATTTATTGAAAAGCAGAGTTACAAAAATAGTTTCCATTTAAAATGTAACAATTCTAATGCATTTTAACACAATATTTTTCTTATACTTCAAAAGTGTATGTGTAGAATTGGTACAGTATATAGACATATAAACAGTTCAGAATCTGCACTAATCACGCCTTTTTAATCTTAATTGAGGCATTCTTTCATTTAACTTATCTATAACATATAATTAGAGATCCCTGCAAGGCAGTAATTCATCTTGTAGGCGCCTGACATTTCTAAACTTTTGAGAGTTATGGTGTCAGCCGAACCCCCTGAATGAATTACTGCCTTAAAACCACCTCTGTATTTCAGAGAGTGATCTTATAAATGCAGAAACCTTTACTTCTTGGCAACCTTTTGTGGCATTTGAAATTTCTTTGTCTCTGGGCACTTTAAACTAATGTTTCATTAGTTGTTAAAATAGGGTAAAGTCTATGCTTTTTATTGATTACCAAATAAATTGTGGTGAGACATGTTTTTTTCTCCCTGGTACGTCTCTTTTCCTTGTTTGTTTCTTTCCAGTTTTTCATTCCAGTTGGCATTTTTGGCACACGTACTGCAGGTTGCATTAGTAAAGATGAATGATATTGTTGCCCTATGCCGGGGTCGGCAACCTCTGGCATGCGGCTAGCCAGGATAAGCATCCTGGCAGGCCGGGCCAGTTTGTTTACCTGCCATGTCAGCAGGTTCAGCCCACCGCAGCTACCACTGGCCGCGGTTCGCCGTCCCAGGCCAATGGAGACTCTGGGAAGCGGCGCGGGCTGAGGGATGTGCTGGCCACTGCTTCCCACCGCCCCCATTGGCCTGGAGCAGTGAACTGCGGCCAGTGGGAGCCATGATCAGCCGAATCTGCAGACCCGGCAGGTAAACAAATCGGCCTGGCCTGCCAGGATGCTTACCCTGGCGAGCCTCGTGCCAGAGGTTGCCAACCCCTGTCCTGTGATCTCACATTAGTTTGATTCTTCAATGCTGCTTTTAGTTGTGCCGTTAGCCAAACTTGACTTAGTATAATTTCTTTTGACAGTAAAACTACAGGTAAGATGCAGGTAATATAATTGTAATGTTAATACTTACACAGCATAGATTGCTGCATTATAGTCTGTAATAAAAACATGTTGAAGTGTTGTGAAAACACCTCATAGACTCGTTGTGTTCTGATCTTTGATAACCTTTATTTCTAGATAAAGGAGGTGTACAATGCTGTATCAGTCATAATGAGCCCCAGTTAATAAGGAGTTCTGCCAAGAGTGAGTATGATTCCAAACCTGGATCTGAAACACTAGCTCATCTATTCTTCATTTCAGTTTCATTAACTATTGTGGAGATCAATCTCCTTTACCTGGTGCATTTCTAACCACATTTATGCCAGAATGAGAACTCATTAGCATCTGTAAACTGCACAGACAAAGCAATGAGATTTAGCTATTGCTCTCATTTTAGATTAAATAACATTCAAAGCAGGTAATGAGCATTGTTATGACTTTCATTTTTGAAAAAAAAAGTGTGTGTGTGTAAACTATATATAGAAAATGTACACAGAAACTATGGAAAACTGATTGCATAGCTCTGTACAATATTACTAGAGATTAATATATTTGATGAATTTAGTCTTTTTTTCCCTGTTAATGGATTATCTGCAAACAGATTTGATTTTTCTAAATGAATCTATTTCTAGCCTATGAGTTGTCTTGGAATGGTTCAATATAGCTAAGACTTTGACACTCTGCTAGTCATTATGGATCATCTTCTGATACCCTTACTCAGGATGATTAAAGAATAAGTTACTACTCATTTGCTTTCAAGCGAAGATGAGACCTTTCAAAATTGTTCACAAAAAAGTGAGAGACATCCACGTCTACCCCAGAAAAGCCTGGTGGTTCAGGAACTCACCTACTATGTGGGGAAATCAAGGTTCAAGTCCCTGGTCTGAATCAGGCAAAGCAGAGTCTCCCATATACCAGTTAGTGCCCTAACCACTGGGCTATTGGTTAATCTGGGATGATATGACTGGGTCCGTCTCTCTGGTTTGGGCCAGAAATTCCATTGTGGACCTAAGAAATCTTCCGAACAAAAGTTTTATCAAGACTGATACATTTCTGTGAATAGATCCAGTTTTGACAAATTGGCCATTTCCGATGAAAAGATATTCCATTGACCATCTTTACCATCTTTAATCCTTATAAAATTACTCCTTAAAAACTCACTCCTGCAGCATCGCCTTAAAAAAAAAGTGTGACTGCAAATAAAAACAAAACAAAGATCTCCAACATTTAAATCATTCAGAGAAGTGTGTGCCTGAACTATGTAACCATATAATGTTGTCTGCATATTCCATGTCCTTCTCATAGTCCTGTCTGGTCTATATAAATATAATTCTCAGTGACTAACGTCAGTCGTACAAGAAGATGTAGTGCTCCTGTAGTGGGAACCCTGTGCTAACTGGCATGGAAGAGCTATGGTTATAGTTGCAGCCTAAAAATTCACAAATGTTTTTTGTATTAATTGCTTAGTGCAATTACCCATGTTAGGCATTTGATCCCCTGCTGTCCTCATATTCAGTCACATGACTACATGCATGGAGACTTCAGTCATTTAATTAAACACACAAGTGAAATGAGTTTGAATTATTGATCCAATTTATTAGCTAGTGAGAATGAAAATAGCATGCATTACACATGTTTGTGAATGATTGATGTACACATAGGAATCATATAATATGCAAGTTGTAAACCACTTTGTTTTAAAACTGTATTAGGAAATAATATTGTCACACAGGTTAAAATATGTTTATGGTTATGGTTTCAATGCATGGAATGGCAGTTTCCATAATGCTCAGTGACATTAAAATGATGCTGTATTTTGCTACAGAACTGAAACACAGGCATATAAATACCATACAAAATAACCCAATGAATGGTAGGTTCACTACCTAAACACTCTCCTATAAGCAACTAACCTTTAAGAGACATCTGTTTCTGGCTGTAGAAAGACTTGCCAACTGCAAATCACCAGGGTTATGAACTTTCACATTGCAGCATAATTTGCCTAATAACAAGTCAGTTAAAATTTAATCAGGCAGCCATTCAAATAGTAACAAACTTATTGATGAAGCACAGTTCAGTGATTCCTTCTAAAAAAAGCCCTTAAATATAACCTTGAAAGCAAACACTAGGCATGTGGTTCATATTTGTTTATGAATTCACATCAAAATGTCATTTTGCCACCCTTTGGGGGGAGAAAACTCCCCTCTTCAAATTTGTTTTTAAAACTGAATAAAATTCAAATCTAAACATGAAACTAGAAACCAGCTATCTCCTAATAGCATCACCTATCTGGCATATCAAAAAAGAGAGACTTCACAGACATACAGTAGCCTTCTGCAAAGTAACCCCAAACACTGTCAAAACCCACCCTTATAATTCTGAGTGGAGATGGGTCTTGTTTAAAAGACCTGCTGATTGTCTGTCAGGGAACTGTATTCAGCTCCTTTCCAGAAACAGTTTTTCCAATGCTGTTCTAATAAAGTAAAATTTGTTTAATAGCTTAACATTTTTACTATTTCAGTAAAAAAAATTGTTTCATGAAAATTTGCCTTTTTGTCAATTTTCTACCTGGCAAAAAATGTACACCATCAAAGAACAAACACATCCAGTGAAATAAAAAGGCCAGTTAATTTAAAGCCAATGAAAGAAAAAAATATTTGGTTTACACAGTGCATAATTAACTTGTGGGACTCATTGCCACAAAATATCATTGAGCCCAAGACCCCAGAAGGATTAAAAAAGGGATTATACATGTATATGGATAATGAGAGCATCTGCAGAGTATATCTATCTATGTCTGCCTAGAAAAAGATGTGAACCTTCCTAAGCCAATTTCCATCTCATTAGCCAGAAAATTCCTCGATGG
Source organism: Mauremys mutica (assembly GCF_020497125.1). NCBI lineage: Eukaryota > Metazoa > Chordata > Testudines > Geoemydidae > Mauremys > Mauremys mutica. The sequence goes on from NC_059072.1 coordinate 299,523,769, forward strand.
GCAGGTTATTTGTAAAAAATTGACCACTATGGGATTTTTTAAAACTTGTTTTACTGAAGCATCTGGTAGTGGACATTGTCAGAGTCAGGAAACTGGACCTGCTATGGCAATTGGCACATTCCTGTTTTTCTGAGTCCTACAGTATTAAACCTGAGCATTGTAGTCTTTTGACTTGCAGGTTGACGAATAGGGTTTATGACCAACTAACTTTGTGTTTTGCTCTCAAATCTGAAAAAACATGATAACTAGTCTATATACACAACACTAGTGGTAGTCTCTAGGGTTATTTCTGTCATTCCATCTGTTCCAGAAAAAATCTACAGAATTAAATAGGGCTGAAAATGCAATACCAGTTTGTGGTCAACTTGACATTTAGGCTGCAGGATGGCATCTGACACCATTTCCAATGTGTCTTCTGTAAGAGTTATATCATTGAATGAGTCATTTGCCTATCTTCCATTTCCTGCACTTATGGGTTGATGTATAAGTAAAAGGATAATGAAGGTAATGCCACTCAAGGGGTGTCTAGTAATATGGACCTGTCTGAAGGTATGTCTACACTGAACATCAATGACCACATGACATGTTTCGTGTAGCTACTCACCAAATTGAAAAGCCAGCTGTGTCCACACTGCGGTGTCCACACTACATAGAATCAGTGAAAGGCTCTGCCAAGGGAGAGACACAGGGAGCTGGCAGACCCTCTTCCCACTGTCTCCTGCCTGGCAGAGCCTTTCCCTGCTGGGGGAGATTTTTCCTGAGGAGCAGAGAGACTCTGGCAGTGGGACACTACACTGCTAAAATAGCAGTGTAGACAGGGAGGCACAGTTTGGGAAGTAGAGTGCATGTAGGGTGTGTACTCATATACATACTCACACACTTCAAGCATGTCTTTATTCTACTTGCCTAAGCCATGCCTCACCAATTACCCTACCATTTATATCCATGCTAGGGGGTTATATATACCGCCTAAGAAGCATGTAGTGTAGACATACCTTAAGGGTTCAGGTGTGTCTTTACTCACCTAAGCAGTGCCTCACCATCTACACTACTATTTTAACCTGTGCTGGGAGTGTGTGCAGTGTATCTACAGGCTGCCAAAAGGACTGTGCAGTGTAGAAGTATCCTAGAATCATAGGACTACAGGGTTAGGAGTGACTGTGAGGGTCATCTAGTCTAACCCCCTGCCAAGATGCAGAATATGTTGTGTCTAAACCATTTGTTTTTTTCTTCTCTATGTGTAGCACCTTACACTTGACCTTGTTGAATTTCATTGTGTTGTCTATAACCCAGTTCTCCAATTTATCAAGATCCCTCTGAATTTTAGCTCTATCCTCCAAAGTATTGGCAACCCCCTGCAAGCTTTGTGTCATCTGCAAATTTGATCAGTATGCTCTCTATTCCTACATCCAGATCATTAATAAAGATATTAAGCAACACCAAACCCAGAACAGATCCCTCTGGAACCCCACTTAAGACATCCCTCCAATCCGACATCATTCCATTAATAGTTATTCTTTGTTTGTGGTTGTTTAACCAATTATGTATCCACTTAATGGTAGTTCTGCCACATTTCTCCAGCTTAACTATCAGAATGTCATGTCAAAGAAGGAAATCAAGCTGGTTTGACATGATTTGTTCTTGGTAAATTCATGCTGCCTGCTAGTGATTACCCCTTCATCTTCTGGGTATTCACAAATTGAATGTTTTATACATTGCTCTAATAGATTCCCAGCTACTGAAGTCAAGCTGGCTGGTCTACAGGTCCCTGGCTCTTCTTTTTTACCTCTTTTAAAGAATGACTATTATGTTAGCCCTTCTCCAGCCTTTCGGGACCTCTCTTGTCATCCATGAGTTTGTAAATATTATTGCCAGTGGCCCTGAAATATCTTCAGCTAATTATTTCAGTACCCTCAGGTGAATAGCATCAGGCCCCACTGATATGAATTAGTTCAAATTGGTCAGAAGATCTTTGATAAAGGGCCGTCCGGAGTGGAGGGGGCGGGGAAAGTGGGACAATTTGCCCCGGGCCCCGGGCCCTGCAGGGGCCCCCACGAGAATATAGTATTCTATAGTATTGCAACTTTTTTTATGGAAGGGGCCCCCGAAATTGCTTTGCCCCAGGCCCCCTGAATCCTCTGGGCAGTCCTGCTTTGAGGTGTTCTTTACTTATCCTGATCTGCATCCCTTCCTCTTTATTGTCTGTGGCAACTTTGCTTGTTTTCTGGTCCGGTGTCATTATTTTGTGAGAGGACTGAAGCAAAGTAGGTATTGAGCAGCTCTGCCTTCCTATCACCTTCTGCTACCAGTTCACCTTCTCCACTGAGCAGCAGTCCCACACTGTCCTTGATCTTTCTTTTTTATCTGACATATTTGAAGAACCACTTCTTGTTGTCCCTAACATTTCTTGCCAGTTGGAACTCAGTCTTTGCCTTGGCTTTTCTGATTTTTGTCCCCACTTGCTCACGCAATTCCCATGTATATGTCCTTGGGGACATGCCCCTTCTTCCATTTCCTGTATGTATCCCTTTTGGGGTTTAGATAGCTAAAAAGCTCCTTGTGCAGCCACATTGTCCTCCTATGGCTCTTCTTATCTTTCCTCTGTGTCAGAATAGCTTGATGTTGAACCTCTAGTATGACATCTTTTAAGAACTGCCAGCCTCCTTCGACATCTTTTCTTCCTAATTTCTTCCTGAGTCATCCTTCTGATTTCCCTCCCCTCCTTCTTCCTCTGTCCTCCTTCTCTGTCGCTGGTGGTCTAGAACTGCTTCACATGCAAACTGTGCAGATGTTCCTACCACACCATTTTTTTAGTAGGCTTCTAGAATTAATGTCCCTTTGTGGTTACCTATTTCACTATGCTGCCATCTCTTCTGCACTAAGAGCAGATTGCATTACTGTTGTGCTGTGGATTCCATGAGAGAAAAATTTATTTTGTATAATACTATGTTTTGTTTTGTTTTCCTTTAAGGCTACCTAAAAATTGTGCATGTCACTATCAGGAAGCCCAAGCCTCTGTCCTCTCACCAGTTTTTAAATGTGAAAGTTTTCCCCTACAATTCACTTTTTAAAGTATAAGTGATTAGACTGTCCTTAGGACTACATTGCATTTAATGTTAGAACTTATAATATCAAATACAAATGTCACTAAGTATTAGCATTATGGGTCTGTGCATAGCTGAAAATTGCTTAAGGATATTTTAGTTACAGAAGTGTGAATCAGGCTTAAATAAAAGTAAGTTGTAAAACAATGGCATAGATAGAAGACAGTGGGTGCCCTTAATTTGTGGAAGAGCTCAGATGGAGTCTGAAAGATTTGTTCATGCTAAGATCTTTGACTCTATTTTGTAGCCCAATAAATCACTCCTCCTGGACAGCATGTTCACTTGATAAGTAGTTATGAGGATGATGCACTTGGGGAGACCAACCAAAACTCCAGACTGAAACTGGAGGGCCGTCTGGCCAAGTTCACTCAGGCCAAGACTGAACAGAAAGGGACAAAGGTGGCTTTATGACTCCATCTTTGTGACTCCTGATCTTAGGGTTAGCCAGAAGCCTCGGCGTTGCTTTAAATTGTGCCCATTTGCATCCTCTTTTCCCCAGGAAATCCTCATATGCTGCAGACCATGAGTGGATGCTGTAGGAACACTACACCAGCACAGGAACCAGCTGAGCTGGCTTTATGGCTCCCTTGCAGAGTTGAAGATCTATGGGTTGGGGCGGAGGGTGCAAATATCGGTCCTGGAGAGTTCTATAGGACTTTTATTTCCCCTTCCTCTTTAAATCATATGGCCAGAGCAGAAGGCTAAGCACTAATCAGTGCCCTGTTTTACATGTAGGCACTGTCCCGATGAGGGGATCTCCCTCCCTTATGTGGCTCAGCCCCTGTTCTCATGGAGATGTGTAAGAACATAAGAAAGGCCATACTGGGTCAGACCAAAGGTCCATCTAGCCCAGTATCCTGTCTTCCGACAGTGACCAATGCCAGGTGCCCCAGAGGGAATGAACAGAACAGGTAATAATCAAGTGATCCGTCCTCTGTCTCCCATTCCCAGCTTCTGGCAAACAGAGTCTAGGGACATCATCCCTGGTTAATCATCCTGGTTAATAGCCATTGATGGACCTATCCTTCATGAACTTATCTAGTTATTTTTCGAACCCTCTTGTTCTTTTTTGAATCCATGTGATGCATGAAAAGGGGTTGGGAAGGATGAGGAGAGGTTTAATACAATGGTTCTACCTCTTGCACATGCAGGTTACTAGAGCTGACTGGTTACATATGTTGAGTATGTTTCATATCACACCTGCATTTCTGGGAGTAGAATAACTTCTTATGGTTCCCCTGTGGCAATACAGGGCTGGTCCTAAATGGCATAATCTAGCCTAAACTGATAATGCCCATTACTAGAGGTGGTCAAATAATTGTCATTGAATTATTTATTTGAATAGCTTTGCAATATTCCTTTGAAATATTTGGTAAACATTCTTTTTCATTACCTATATTATAGAACCGAGTAAATAAGCTCAAACATATTCATCAAGTCAGTTCTATACATTTTTCCATAAATTTTATCTTTCTTCATTCAGTGCTAGCATAGCATAGCATACTTTCCAGCTGTTTAAAGAAAGTTCACTGTGGTTGCAGGTAGAACTAAAACTACCAGCTGAAAAGATTCAATGGGATACTCACTCATCTATCCAGGCGTCAAGAAATTCTCAAAAAGAAGAGATAAAAGCCAGGGATTTGAAGTGACACGGCGGGTAAACAAACTGGCCTGGCCCGCCAGGGTGCTTACCCTAGCGAGTCGTGTGCCAGAGGTTGCTGACCCCTGGCATAGGCAGTGCCACAGAAAAATATTTAATCCAAATATAGCTCTGTAACAGAGTGTATAGAGTAGCTATTCACCTTTCCTTTTCTGAAGAAGTGCTGGAGTTGAATCAGTGTGGTCTAGTGGATAGAGCACTAGAATGGGAGCTGGGGAGCCTGAGTTATAATCTTGGCTCCCCACTGGCCTGTTGGATGGTCCTGGGCAAGTCACTTTGCCTCTCTTTGCCTCAGTTTCACAGTCTGCAAAATGGGAGTAATGATTCTTTACATCTTTGTAAAGTGCTTTCAGATCTGCTGATGAAAAGTGCTGTATAAAAGCAAGACATTACTATTAATTGAAGAAGCCTCTATTGCAGGGATGGCCAAACTGTGGCTCACGAGTGCAACTCGTGGAACGCCCTCCCATTCTCCACTACCAGACTGATGGGGGTGGGGGTTCGGGACCTCTACCCTGCAGTGAGGTGGGGTGATAGGGGCTTCTGCCCAGTGGGAAGGAAGGTCTTGGGGCTTCAGGCCTGTGGGGCACACCTGCCAGGGCTTGGGGCTTCAGCAGGAGCAGGACTGAAGCCGCGAGCCCCAGTCCCCAGCGGGTATGCTCTGGCTCTCGAACTTCTGAAGATTGTTGTACGTGGCTCAGAGGGCCAGTATTTTGACCACCCCTGCTCTATTGTATGCCGTTACTAGTCCATCATTGCACCAGAAGATTTTTATTTTATTTATTTGCTTGCTTACTTTTACTTAAAGGGATCCAACGATCTAAGGTGAGAAGGGTATTGGTAGTCCAATGATGCTGCAAACACATAAATGCTTAAATTATTTTTAGATGTGTGAGTAGCCTCACTGAAGCCAATGGGTATGCAGTCATGCATAGGTGTTTGCAAGATCAGAGCTTATATTTTAACAATGGCCTAGGCCAATCCATGGTTTTCTGTCTGGGTGAGGAAAGCATTTTCCATTTACACTGTGAGAAATGCTTTTTTTTGCTACTGTGCACGTTTAATGCAAAATATCATATTTGCCATCTAAATAGGTGAAAGGACACCGTTTTGAAAGACAAAGTGGTTGCAACCACTTTAATAGCAAAGAAGGCAGAAATAGCTGCATTGCAGTAAACGTTGGAGTAAATATATTGCCATCTGTCATTATTACTTTAACCCACACAAGAAGCTAGTGATGAGACAATCTCTTTTTGCTGCTGTTCTAGTACTTGGTAGTTTTCTTCCTTGCCCAAGAGATCCATCAATTTTGTTTTGAATGTGGATGAAAATGCTTAAAAATTACCTATTTGTGATTGATGTTGCAGGGCAAGCATGGCCTGATACACATAACTGAAGCGTTTTGCATCATTGCTTGGGCAAAGAAGGAGAGTGTATTTTCCATACCTGGCCAGATCAAGGTGATACATATGCTTCTGCTATTACTGCTTTGGAAATTCACTTTACTCCAAAGGTTAATATAGTTTCTGAATGTCATAGATTCCAATAGCATGAAGAAATGTCTGAAGGAATTACAGGCCTGTACACTGCAGTTATCCATTTTCTACTTGGTATAAGATTTAGTGATGACACAGATGAACTACTTAAGAGACTAATTAGTGGAAGACATATACAAATTCATAAAAGATTGTTACATGAACCTAATTTTTCATTGCAAAAAGCAATTTTTCAAGCATGCCAGAGTGTGGCAACTATTAATAATGCAGAGATGCTCGGTGATGGAGATACCCTGCCCATTGAAGTGGCTCTCATAAGATAGATTCAGAAATCAGAAACCAAACATCATAAGCATAAGGGTTTTTTGATTTTTTTTCTTCCCTACTACTTAGATCTTTCACTCTGCAAGACAGAAAGGAAGGTCATGTTCATGTTTTCATTGTAGTTCAATTACCCACTTAGCAAAGGCTTTGGCGTATTCTGAAGAGAGAGCAAAATGTAAGGATTGTGGGCAAATTAGACACTTGCTACATTGCATTAATGGGCAAAAAAATCCTAGGGACTCTGCAACCTGAATTATGTTCTTAAAACACACTGTTCTATATTTCCTTGATGCCAAAGCTCCAAAATGTAGAATACCTTGTAATACAAGCATAAAAATGAGTTGTTACCACTGGCCTACGAGGTTGTTGGTAGGTTGGGTGAAATTCGTGAAATATTTTGTGCCAACTTATTTTGCATGATTTCACGCTCCCATAATTTAGATTTTTTTTAACAATGAGATTTCAGAAGACTGTAATGAAGAATGAAAATACTGAAAAAACCCACAGTTATGCAAAATCCTTTCAATAGAAGATTTTGAAGAAGCTGGAAGAAGAGCCTTTCCTCCCCTAGCCTCTTTCCCCCAAACCACCTCATAGTTAATCAGAAGGTGAAGCACAAGATTCTCCTGGGTTCTATTTCTTCCTCTCATTGGCCTTAATCTGGCTTAGCAAATACTATTCATTTTAAAACATGATTAAGTTATGAAGCAGGAAGTAGGTGTAAGTATCATTATCCCCATTTCAAATATAGGGAAACACAGGTTCAGAGACTTGACCAAGGTTGCTCTGCGAACCAGTTTCAGAGCCAAGGTTAGAAACCAGGCTTCCTTACTCAGTCCTTCACCTAATCACTGGACTACAGTAGAGTAGACTTAGGATCTTGTACTCACAGGACACTATAGAAATAATAAATATTAGTAATAAAGAAGACCTGAGGTCTAACTATTCTCACTCACCTATACTGCCATATCTATCACACAGACATAATTATTAGAGCTGGTGGGGAATTTTGTGACGGAAAGTTTATTTGGTCAGAAATTGTCAATTCATTGCAACTGAAACCATTCCTGGGAAAGGTGGTTTTGATGAATCTCCCAATTTGAAAAAGCATTTGGAAAAAATGTGAAATGGTTAAAATACCTTATTTCTACCATTTTCAAAAAATATGTTTTTGATTCAAAATGACGTTTGTTTTTGAAAGGTTAGTTATTTTGTGCTTTAAAAAATCTGAAAATAAAAAAAGGTCAAAATTTAAATGAAAATTTTTGAAATTATCTAAATTAAAGTTTTCATTTGACCTAATCCATTTTTTTTTGGATTATCATTTTGCAAACATTTTTGAGACATCGACTTTTTGTCTCATTTCGGGACTGTAAAAGATGTCAAAATCTTAAAAATTCTCACAGGATGGGAAATCCCTTTCCTGCCCAGCTCTAATTATATTTCCCTGCTTCACAGCTAAACATTGTTGATCATATATAATATATTTGCAAAAGTACTATTCAGGCTAATGAGTGGTAGAGATAGGATGAAAGCTCCTGAGTGGTAGACCTAGGACATAGATCTTGACATTTAAATGCATTGGGTTATTCGGCTACAGGACACATTGATGAGAGCTCTTTCTCAGGTGCTTTTTTAAATTCAAAATTTTCATGAAACTATATCCAGCTTGGATAACAAATTTTTCACCCAGAGAAATGGTTCCTGTAGGAAAAGAAGCAAACAAAAAACAGGTATTTTGGCAACAAATGTTGTTGCCTGTATTAAGAGTGTTCCATGGTAAATTGAGTCTTTTACTCTGCAATAATTTGGCATCTTCATGAGTACTAAATTCTTATACAAGGAAAGATGGGAATAATCTAGTGTTTTCTACAATGCTCAATATTTGCTGCTCTGTTTGCATCATCATCTTCACTGAAATACAGTTGCTTGTTACTTTTGTATAGTATTTCTCATATTCAAGTTATTTCAAATGAAATACCAGCCTGCATAAATGTATGCAATTCTGTAATGCTGCAAGTCATGCTCTTGGCTCTGTTGTGGATCATAGGATCTTCAATGTTTATATTACCAAAAACTCTTAACCAGAAGTAGAAAGTGATTTCCATGTGACGTTACCTGAGGTCTGACATAACCTTTTCCAGAGAAGATTTGCTTGTGTTAGGCTGTCTTGAGGTCCATACTATACATGGTGGCACAGTTCTTTGCTTCATTTCTTTATTTTCAAAGCCAATAACTGTTTACCAAGTATTAATCTGATGTTTGCCCTTCAGTTGCAGATTTCAGGGTCTCTGAAATGTGACAGTAACGGTAGAATCAATTAATTATCCTGTTCAGGGCATAGAAAACATTTCACCTATGTGCTCATTCAGGATATCTTTGGGGAAAACATTTGCATTCAAAGCAAAATGTGCATGTTTTGGGCTTATTGCCAGTTCTGCTTTCATTGACGTTTCATCCACAACCCAAGCTGCTAGGAAAACTATGGGAGATTCAATTCTGTTGGCCCGTTCCTAGGGAAAGCAGTTCCTTTTTGAAAGAGAAATCCTGATGTGGCCTCATGTCTGCTTTTATGGTCTCTCCCGTTTTGCAAATATCTGTTTCCCATCATGGATAGTCAGAAGTTCCATGGCATCTTTCATCTGATAGTTGGGTAGTCCAATGTATTTTGTCACCCACCAGCCACCTGTTGTGACACAGGTTGGTGTCATTTTTCCACTTGGTTATCTGTGAATAATGTAGTTCATATGACATTTGTGACAGGTCCTATCAGATACCATTAAGCAGCTGTTGTAAGCCCCTCAACTCCCTTATAGGTTAGGCAGAGCCAGCTTGAATACTTGCTTGCTCGCTTCACCCATAAGCACCTTTTTCCCCCCTTTTTCCCTGTACCTCTCTCTGAGTAGGGGAGAATGTCCTGAAACAGATCTGTAAAGTCCTCACCTTATTCTCCTCGGGACTTAACTGAGTTGCACTGCCTGCAGTATGGAGCTGTCTAAAAATGGCTAAGCCAGTGGCAAAATAACATTGCCATGTATTATACAAAATGGGCTGTTTTTAATGTTCCCTCAGCCTCCTCTCCCCTGTTCATTTGACTATTCCACGGACACGTTGCCTCTGCTTACACACTAGAAGTGAAATCTTAGGCCCTATGAAGTCAATGGTAAAACTCCTCCAGCTGACTTCAATAGGGTCAGGATTTCACATTACCTCTCTAGGGCACGTATTGTCCTTTTGCTGTACATGTTTGTACAACACCCAGCATGCCTGAGCCCTAATCCTTGACTGGGATTTTGGCGTGCTATGGTAATTCAAATAAATAAGAAAGGCAAGATTTGGGAAATACAATTGTGTATGATACCTATCCCCACCCCTTCAGAGATATTTATTTTAAAATGTTCTTTGTGCCATTTTTCTTGCCCTTGTCTATCGATACAGTTGCTGGTACTTTTGAGATGCATAAACTGAACGGGTGGCTCACATTATCTGTGCTTAATTACTATCTCCCTTTCACTTGTCAGCTACATTCTGTCTTATGCATTCTCTACAGCTGACACAGAAATGTGCATTCCAAACAGGATAGTTTTATTCCTGATCCAGCAGGCTAATAACATAGTCCCACATTTTTTCTATGAAAAAGAGGTACAGATGGAAAATTAATGTGCATTAGGAACAAAGCATCACAGTATTTAAGCCTAATCTAAGAAAGTAACTACAATGAAAACCATCAAAGCAGAGTCTGCAGCAGAAACTGTGATGTCCTGGTTACCTAAAAAAAGAAAATAAAAAGAAAGAAAGAAAGAAAAAATCACCTTAATTGAATCCATTATCAAATGACAAGGGGTGGTCATTTAAATGAAAACATTGCCAAGGGCCTGGTTTTTATTCTTCAGTCAATACAACTGGCTCAAGAACTTTAGCCTAATCTTTCTATTAGCACTGTTCGATTACCTTTTAAAGTTTCTCTCTATACTATGCTGGTAGTTGATTATTACAGTAAATGGTAGCCTTGCTTCCCACTATGATTTACTACAAATAGTATTATTACATATTTAGCTTCCATTATTAGCCACCAAGGAAATCCATGGCAGATTATTTATGATAATGGATGGCAATTTACATCTAGTGATTTCATTTATTTATTTATTTGGTTGTTCTGCTGTGAAAGATTTTAAAAAATATGCATGTCTTGGTAAACCATTTGCTTCCTATGAGGAAGCTGAAAGATTTGACGGGTCCTAAAAATTACGTACTGTGATAGACCCAGGCCAGTTGGGTACAGCAGAATAGCAGAAGGCAGATATACTGGCCACTGGATTAACAGTTTTCTGTTCCCTGACTGACCAGAGCAGGGGCTGCTCCAGGCTAATGAGAACACCTGACTCTAATTAACCTGCAAAGAGTCAGGTGAGGCCATTCAGTTAATGTGACCACCTGACTGTAATTAAGGCCCTATAAAAAAGGGCTCACTCCAGTCAGACAGGGAAGAGCCAGGGAGCCAGAGGTGAGGAAGTGCGGTTGAAGGGCTGGTTACTGAAGACACCCTCAGACCATTGTTGAAGGAGCCCTAAGGTAAGGGTGAAGAAGGGAGAAGCAGGAGAGCTGTGGGGAAGTGGCCCAGGGAAATGTAGCAACTCTGGCAGTGAAAGGTTGGCTGCCAACAACTGCTACCATTAGGGTCCCTAGGCCGGAACCCAGAGTAGAGGGCGGGCCCAGGTTCCCCCCAACCCACCACTACAGGAACATCTCCTGGGAGGGGAAGTCAGGCCCCTGTCAGGACAGGAGGCTGAACAGAGACTGTGTGAGTTCTCTCACCAACCTCCTTGCATGCCTATGATGAAAAGGGCTCAGTAGACTGTATCCCTGGCCCTAGAGAGAGAAGGGCTACATGGAGGGTCACAGTGAGCCACTGAGGCTAGCATAAACCGCCTAGAAGTGCAGGACCCACGGGAGCAAGGTCAGAGCTCTGCCACAGTACTGACTGCTGCAAAAGAGCAAATAAGCTGGGGAAGACCTTTATCACTGAGTTTCTTCAAAATGACAATGCTAGGCACATATACCAACAGTGATGTCTCCTATTGAACTTCTATGCGGGTGTAAAATGAGAATCAAACTGCACATACTGGCCCATTGTTAATCATTCTGTCAGTGACTCGTGCATGACTGGGTTAAGGAAAAAGAGTCCCAGCCTAATGCATGATAGAATACACTGCCTGTATACTCATTTCAGTACAGAAATAATAACAAAAAATGGATGGCACCGCATGCCAGAATGGGTATCCAAATACTGGGCTGTAGTATAACAAAGCTTCCAGGAAGAAGCAGGGGAGCAGTGACAAAGCTGCTCTGAACAAGGAGACACCCAGAAAAGTGAGGGTGGCAGGACATTCGGTCCAAAGTCCTTCCTCCCCAAAATGTGGAAGTTTCCTGTAATTTGCATCATATGGTACTGGGTTATAGAGCCCTTTCATACTGACATGTGGGGAGGGGTCAGAACAGAGCCACCAAGACAAAATGAAACATAAATAAATAATGCAAGCAACTGAATGGCCTATTGGATCTCTGCTAATAAAAGACAGCCAGGGAAACAGGTGATCTATAAGCAAAAAACATGTATAAAAATACTTATTTTACTCCTGATGCAGAAATACAGTGATGTTCAGGAGCAACCCAGCTTTGCCCTCGCTCTGTTCCCATTGACATCAACAGGAGTAGAGTAAGATCATTGCTAAGCACTTTTGAAAATTCCACTCCTATGTCTGTCTGAGCTTTTATTTTAGATAAGGGACTAGTACACAGCCGTGAATAAGCTAATTGCATTGTGTTATGCAGCTGCAGTGGGGTTCATGTTCCTCTGAAACATCCAGTGTAACCCCCTTTTTAATAGATACCGAACAAAAATATTTATTAGCATTATACACCTGCTGTGCTCTCAGTTTGCACAGGTGCAAATGATTCCAGCCCACAGTGCCTCTGCTCATTTCACCTGGTGATTTGACATATAGAATAATATGATGTGGTGTTTTAAAGTACACACCAAACAGCCAACACCATAATGTTCCCTATAGCTTAAGTCTAGGGGGAGGCAGTGAAGCAGAGGTAATTAAAACCCTACCCCTGCTCCTCTATGCAAAAAAGAGGAAATCTACATGCACATGGGGATACTTCATAGACCGATCTTGTGAAAAAAATCCTCCAAGTGATCTATTGTGGTGGGGGAAAGGAAATGAGAAAAAAGCCTATGGGAATTGGAGGCATCATGGCCTAGTGGAGAAGACCTGGAAGCGGTCAGCCTGACACTTCCAAATGCATTGCATAAATGACAACATGATCCTTGAAAGGTTTTTCTATCTTTAGATTTTTCAGGAATTTTGCCTCAATTCTTCCTTCCTTTTCGCATAGTACAATTTTCAAATGTTCATTGTCAATGGAAACTCTCTATTATTCTAATAGTACTGTACATGAATGCACCTGGTTTCCCAATGACTGAGATTTTTTTGTGCTCTGTAATGTGAGCATTAAAGAGTCACAACATAAATACTGTAGTGGGAGAGGACTCTCAGACCCTTTACTAAGAATTAATTTTGAAAACAAGGCCTGGCTGTCAATTTTTCTTATTGTTAAGTGAGAACTGGTGGTTAGGGCTAATGGTCCCACTCATGAGTGTTCAATAGTGCAACCAGGGAAAGAGAAGATCAAAGCACAAACCATTAGGAAGATGCCATTACAGACTTGTAGGCAAACTTATCAATAATCCTCTTTTTTTTTTCAATTTGGTGAACAGATGAGAAGAAAAATAGTGACAATTATGTAAGGAGGAGAAAAACAAGTCTCTTATTATGCAGAGACAAGGAGTCATGATGGAAGATAACTATTTGCTATTACAACACCAAAGCATATTCAGCTGGTATATTATAGCTAGTAAATATGGGGTGGAAATATTGCAAAAGCGGTATGTTTTTGCATTCTCACAGTGATTCTCAAACTTCATTTCACTGTGACCCCCTTCTGACTGTCTGTTACAGCTGTCCCCCTGCTGCATTCCTTTTTTCCCCTCTCCTTTCTGTTTGTCCTGTGTGGCTGCCCCTCCCGGCCATGGTGCTAACTAAAGTCACAGCCTGGCCCTGCTCATGGGAATGGCTTGTGCAGACTGACTGGAGCCATTGCTCTGCTCAGGGAGGGGGGCTTTTTGCTCCTTTGTCTAGCTTCTTTGTTCGGACCCGGCTCGGTGTAGGGTGCTCTGCCCAGGAATGCAAGACCTAAAGTAGCCAAATAGCTGAGCATATGAGTCATACCTGTGGCTCAAAACATGCCCAGGCATGCCTATGCCTACCTGCAGTTTTTCCCTGCCTTCTCTCCTTCCCTGTAACAAGGGGAACCAATCAGAGTTACTGGCGGGAAACTGCCTGAGTTTGCCTTTAAAACCAGACATTTTCTGATCAGACCTCGGAGAAGGTCCTTGCTTTGCCACCTGGTCTGATCAGCTAGGGGTCTTTGGGGGGCCCTCTCCCCGCTCTCGTTTGTTTTTGAGCGTACCCCTGTTTTTAAACTCCCCTCCCATGAACAACGAATTTGTGCCTGGAGATCTCCTGATTATTGTAAGCGAATCGAGTCCTCTCTGCGTCCTCTGATGCTAAAACTGCTGTTCCTGTTGCTGTCCTGGGGATTGGTAAGAACTCCCTCTTGCAAACTCCCCCTGTCCTAGCTGCTGGCCTTGTTTCCCCAGCAGACAGACCCAAGCTAACTCCTTGGTCTGTATCTGTAATCTGTTTCTTGCTCCGCAGCGCCTTTGCTGCTAGAAATAAGCCTGTGCCGCTGCTAAGCTGTGCCTCCCTGGACTCTATCCTGGGCAGCCTACTTGCAGTCGTCCCACTGCTGGAGCCACCACCTTAAACCCCCTCCTTGGAGCTGTATCCTGGGCACACACCACTCTGCCCTCTGGAACTACCCCTAATATAAGGTACACCCATAAGGTTAGGTTTAGCCTTTAGTCTAGATAAATTGTAATTTCATTTTGCATAGCTGTGGTTAAGTTAGGTTTAGAAAATTGTTTGCATTGTACTCTGTAAGTTAGGCTTAGAGAATTGTTGTATTGTGTTTTGTTACTTGCTAATTTGTGTAGTCTTGGTTAAGTTAGATCATAGATAAAGACCTTGGTGTGTTCTGTCTAATTGTGTTTCCCCCGTTCTCCCCGTGCCCACCCCCCCCCCGGGCTCCCCCAGTCACTTGCTGCTTAAACTTACAGCCTGTCTGTTCTCTGTGTCTCCCTGAGCTTAAATCTCCTTCCGCAGCGCCTCTGCCTTTGGTCTCTGCTCCACCACGTGCCCCTCTTCCCCCACCCCAGTCTAGCATAAAACCCCATTGGTTACCCTTTTTCTCTCTGTCACACCTCACATTTTACATTTACACCACTGTGACACATTTTTACCTAGAGTTGTTGGTTATTTAACACATTTTACCCATAACTGTTAGTTGGTTATATGCTGCTGTGACACACCCTTTACATAGAAATTGTTAGCTACCTGTTACATTTATACTTCAGTGTTAATTGGTTACCAACTGTATTGTACCCCACTATTGAACCCCCCTATACTATTCACTAAAAGAAACCCCTCCCCAATTGTCTACCTTGACACCCCCCATACCCCTCACTATTGAATTTTCCCTGTTTTTGCATTTTCTTAATAAAGTTTATTTTGCACCCCAACAGTGCAGTAGTTGTCCCCCAAGATCCGCTACCTGCTGGCAGGGTCACTGACAACAAAAATTATTACACAACCTCAGGAGGGGGGGCTCAAAGAAAAGCCTGAGCTGGTGGGGGCCGGGGGGAAATCCCACTGCCCTGGGCTGGGTGACCAAAGCCAAAGCCCCACCATCCCAGGCTGGGTGGCCAAAGTTGAAGCCCAAGGGCTTCAGCTCTGGGCGGGAGGGCCTGTAACCTGAGCCCCACTGCCAAAGGCTGAAGCCGAAACCTGAGCCCCTCTGCCCAGCCTTGGCGACCCCTCACCCACAGTTTGAGAACTCTGTTTAGAGAATGAGCTCTTACTCACAAATATCACTTTGGGATCCATGATGTCATTTTCAAAGCTTTGAGTGAGATCCAAAGACAAAATTCTGAGTAAGGAATGCAGGATTTGGCCCTGTAAACCTAGGATTAGATTATATGTAGCCCAGATTTGGCTGCGGAAGGATGAGCTGGAAGATCCCCCTTTCCTTGTGCGGCTGTGCAAGGGTCTCACACAACAACAGTCCTTGCCCTTTGGCCAGTGCAGGACATTTCATTGGAGCTGCATGAAGAATTGATTTTTTTGATTTGCTGGTAATTCCAAACAAAGACAAATTAAAAACAAATAGTTTCAGGTTGGTTGAAACATGCTCCCTTTCATCTTTCAATGTTGAGCTTATTTTTTTTTTTTACATTAAAAAAATAAAATTAAAGGAAATTTCAAAACAAGAAGTCGTTTTGAAAATTCAAATATTTTCATTTGAAAACATCAATTAAATATTTTATTGGGGGGGGAAATTGTAAGGATTTTTTTTACTGAAACTGTTCAGCAAAACTGACATGACTTTGCATAATATTTTGGTGTCCCTGAACCTTCATTTTTTGCTGAAAAATTTTTAAATAAAATTTTTTTTGCCTAGCTCTAGCTTTTTGTTCCTGCTCACCCAGCAAGGAGCAGAACTCTAAAGTTGGATTAGAGAGGCAGGGCCGTGTCTCCATCCCCACACTGGTTCTTTGCTCACCAGTGTGGTGGCTCCTTTCAACCTGGATTGGAACAGATTTGTCACCCATCATATGCACAGGGCAATATCAAAAGACTATGCCTTTGCTAGCTCTTCCTTTGCGGTGGTGCAGCTCTGTAACCCTCCCTGTGCAGGGCTGTGGCTCAAAAACCACAATCTAGCTCTTTGTTTCAATTCTCAAAATTCTTGTGATCACTTTTTGTTTAGAAAAGCCCCTTTGAAAGTTTTTAAGCTTTTTTAAAAATTGCGACCAGTCTTTATGTCATAACCCTCACTATATATCCCATCCCCATGCTATCCCCGATACACACTATGAGAAATGTTTAGGGCGGGTACAAAACATGAGAAATTATGTATGGTGTTTTGTTGTTTTAAAATGAAAACTCTGAAGCAGTACTTGGCTCCTTACTCGTGCACAGATAGAGCCTCTTTTTGGGAGATAACTGTCCTCCATTCTGCCTGAACTGGAGATTAAGTCTGTTTAGCCCCTCCATATAATGAGTTTTTAAAATGTTTAATAAAAGCTTATTTGTACTGCAACAATATGTATAGGGGCCCAATATGCTAGGCACTGTAAGACAAAGGATTCACAAGGACATAGGTTCATAAGACAAAATTATAAGACAGGGGTCGGCAACCTCTGGCACGCAGCTCGCCAGGGTAAGCACCTTGGTGGGCCAGGCCAGTTTGTTTACCTGCTGCATCTGCAGTTTCGGCCGATCGTGGCTCCCACTGGCCGCGGTTCGCCGCCTCAGACCAATGGGGATGGTGGGAAGTGCCGCGGGCCAAGGGATGTACTGGCCATAGCTTCCCGCTGCCCCCATTGGTCTGGGACGGCGAATCGTGGCCAGTGGGAGCCACGATCGGCCGAACCTGCCGACGCAGCAGGTAAACAAACTGGCCCGGCCCGCCAGGGTGCTTACCCTGGCAAGCTACGTGCCACAGGTTGCTGACCCCTGGTATAAGATAAGAAGCAAGAGGGAACAACAAACAGGCAGGGGGAGCCAGGTCACAGGGGGAGAGTTATGAATAGTGTAATAAGCAAATATTGTAATACACCATGGGTGAAATTCTGGCCTCACTTAAGTCCATGGCAAAACTTCCATAGACATTCCAGGGGTACCCTAAAGCTTGTTGATCTGGTAGAATTTAAGGGAGCGATTTTTGTTTGTTTGATTGACTTTTAAATACACTGAGCAGAAAAAAAAAACAGTTGCAGTAAGCAAGGTGCTTTTCTCAAGGGATGTTTTTGACATGAGAGCAAAACAAGTTACTTTGTGTAGCCTATAGGTATAGGTGAGCAAGACACAGGTGTGTATTAAGGCAGTAATGCAAAAGCCTACATGTCTCAAGCCCGTTAAGATAATAGTTTAGTCAAACTAACTAAAGCCCAAGATCTAAAGACTTGTCATAAGTAACTAACCCATAAATGACTCTATATCATAATATGTTACAAGATAGAATGATGTTGTAGGTAAGTGTTGCTAAACTGCTGACAGGTAACCACAAGGTGCCAATTTATAACAGCTTTAGATATTTTAAGTTAGGAATATCAGCGGATGTTTGACCACAAGTATACTATACTAACTAATTGATATATATGCTAATAAGCTTGAAGTAAAAGGCCTAGTAACCTATAGGGGAAAGGCACCCCAACATTAGTATAGTGAGGAAACACAGATAAGGAAAAGCAGCTGAAATTCCCTACTGAATATGCATTAAGCATAGTGGGCATCAGTGTATCACTTTATGAAAGCTGTATGCCACCCTGGGTGCCTGGGGAGTTGCCAGCATGACTACTCTTGGTGAGGATGCTGGTGAGGATGTAGGTGACACTTTGTTTTTTTCCACAAGGGATGGTGACGGTGAGCATACATATGCTCAGACTCTGGTTGTTTTCTCATTCTGTATTATCTCTGCCTCCTTTGCTGGGTTGGAGTGTTTGTGCAAATAAAAATATTGCAAGGACAGAATACCTTTCCTAAGTGTGATTGTCTCTCCTTTGCACACCAAGGCCATTGTAATAACTCATACTTCTGGGTCTGGTCATGAGGTTAATTGGCATTTTAATTGGTCAATATAACTAATGCACAATCAATAGGTCAGGCAACACATGAGCTTTAAAGGAAATAGAAGTGTGATCAGTCTGGAGTTCAATCCAATGAAATGATCCTCAAGTATGGAACCCTACTTTCCCTCTGCCATGCAGCCAATGGTTATCCTTTCTGTTGAGCACCGCTGCAGGTGAGGGAGAAGCAGATCTAAAATTAAGCCGTTGTGCACTGATGACCTGCCCCTGCACCCTGGAATGTGTGCTTAAAATGTGCTGTTTGGGTGAACACTGCTGCCAGTAAACATATGGACTAGAATTATTTTTTCTTTATTATTTGTATTGTGGAAGCACCCAGGAACCTACTGTGGTAGGTACTGTACAAATCCAGAACAAACTGATGGTCCTAATACAACCAAAGAAAACGTACTGAAAAGGTTTAACAGTATTTACCCAGATCTACTTAATAACAAATATCAGAGGGGTAGCCATGTTAGTCTGGATCTGTAAAAAGCGACAAAGTGTCCCGTGGCACCTTGTAGACTAACAGATGTATTGGAGCTCCAATACACAAGTCAGATATTAGGAATGACAATATACAAAAACATGTAGGAGAACACTTCAACCTCTCTAGACACACAATAGCAGATTTAAAGGTAGCCATCCTGCAGCAAAAAAAATTCAGGACCAGACTCCAAAGATAACCTGTTGAACTTCAGTTCATTTGCAAATTTGACACCATCAGCTCAGGATTAAACAAAGACTGTGAATGGCTAGCCAGCTACAAAAGCAGTTTCTCCTCCCTTGGTGTTCACACCTCAACCGCTAGAAGAGGGCCTCATCCTCCCTGATTGAACTAACCTCGTTATCTCTAGCCTGATTCTTGCCTGCATATTTATACCTGCCCCTGGAAATTTCCACCACATGCGTCTGACGAAGTGGGTATTCACCCACGAAAGCTTATGCTCCAATACGTCTGCTAGTCTATAAGGTGCCACAGGACTCTTTGTTGCTTTTTCCTAACAAATGTTATTGATGTATTTAGCAATTATCCTTCAAAGCAATATTTTGCCTGGGTTAAGTGAAGAAGCTCTGACCACTTACTCCTAGTTACAGACAAAGGCGAGAACTAACTTAGTATTTGGGACTTTGCTATTTACAACATTTTAAATCAGTGATTCATTTTAGCTGTCTAAGTTGTTACCTTGATGGTACATTTGAGTCTGTAACAATAGACATACTCAGACCTCAGCAACAGACCTCATAGGTCACAAAAATAGTTTGAAGATGAAGATGAAGACGGTGTGTTAGTGAAAACACAAGGAAAATGAAGGTAATGCATCCTTAATGATTCATTTAAAACTAAACTACTGAATAGTTGATTGCTAGATAATGCTAAAACATTAAAGTGACCTGGCCTGTGAAAAAGCAAAATGCAATTTTAGAATATCATGTTGATTTTATGATGGAAAAAGTACTTAATATGTTGGACAATTTATATAAGAGTCACATAGTGTTTAAATTAGAAATCCATTAGATGCTGGTGAATCAAATTCACTCCTTCTGATTATTCCTATTATCATTTGGGGTGGCTAATAATATAGAGCAGAAATATACTGTATATAAGTTATCTAATGACATATAGTTGAAGGAAGTAATTTTGTAGAACACATTAATATATTGTAATTTACAAGGTTACTATTAAATCATACAGTTAGAAGACTTAATGGCAAAGGAAACTGTCTTTCATCTCTTTACAAAGGTAGGCTTAGTAGAAACACATTACTAGCAATTTTGGACTCCTGCACAGACATATGATTTAAACATTGCAAGATGTGGCTGTGCATACTTGTCAAAAAAGAATAGAAAGAGGACAACTCTTCTCTAGAATAGACTTTTAAAAGTTCACATCTCATGGAAGTTTATATTTTAAATTAAGGGTGAAAAGTATCTTAGCTCTCATGAATATTTGAATCAACAAGTGCACGATGTTTCATCAGACTGATGAATTTTTAGGAAGGGTGAAGTATTACAGATTTGGGAGCATGCTTCATGTTTATAATGTCATTTGTTTTCATGAGGTATACCCAAGCAATATTTTCATAAGTAACTTTCCTAGTTAAAGAATTTAAAAACTAATTAACAAATAAATGGTACTATTCCGTTTTAAAAATCAATGATAGACATAAAGCCTAGAGGTAGGGGTGTGTCTGTGTGTGTGTGTGTGTGCGTTTACAAATAGTTGTAGTGAGACAAAATGCATGTGTGTATATATCTATCAATAGCTATATCGACCTTGTGTGTATATAGATGCTGAGAGATGTCTACACAAATCTCAGAACAATGTATTGATTACTGTAGAAATTAAATGCTATGAATAAATTAAGGGAAGTTCCTGAATGATCTCTTATGCTTCTCTTATTTGAATACAAGGAAAAAATGCCAATTTAAAATATATGGGGGAGACTGAAGCACAGGGGAAATTGTACTGTAAGCTGTTTAATAAAGGTCAGGATAAAACAGAAAGGGGTTGTGTAGCCTTATATGTAAAAGGAAAATTTAGAAGTAACAAAGACTTAGTGTAACTACAGACAGGACAGAATCATCATGGCTCAAAAGGCAGATAATTAAGGGTGTGATCCTGCATAGAACATCACACTGTGCATATGAGTAATTGGTACTTTGAATGATAGAAGTCTGCACATAGGGTGAAATTCTGGCCCTACTGAAACCAATAGCAAGGCTCCTACTGATCTTAATAGGGCCAGGATTTCATCCATAGGGTGAAATTCTCCCCCATGTTCTGGCCTCTTTATGTCAGATAAAAGGACAAGAGCAGCATAAAGGTGTAGGAGAGTTCCTGCAGCACAGGAATTGGATGGCTGTCCTCTGAAGAGGACCCCCTCACATGCTCTGGTGTAGAGGATGTGCCAAGGGTTAGACTGGGGCTGAGAGAAGCAGGCTGGGCCAGGGCTGAAGCAGAGGCTGGCAAGTGCTTCTGCCCATAGGCAGCCAGAAACTGCTGTAACTTAGAGAGCTCTCCAGTGCTGTTAAATTATGGGTCAACTGAACTCAGTGGGAGTGTTGCCAGTGAGGGGTGGGCTTTTACCCAGGCTGTCAGCATTTATGCTAGAGGTCACTTCAGCCCCGGAAACAGCCCATAATTAAGAGGTGGTAAAGGTGGCTTAAAGCCACCTAGCCTCGCTCCTCTTGAGCTGCAAGTTCTATCCTGCACCTATTGGAAGAGTGGTGCAGAATCTCATCCCTAGTGAAGTACAGGCTTATCCAGTATGTGGTAAAATGCAGTCTGAACCCTTCCTGTATCCTGCAGCCCAATAGCACATGATAGTGCAGGAGAAAGAAGGAATGTTGTGTTGTTGAACCTACCAATCCTACATCAGAACCTCAGGTAGGACCTGATCCTGAGCACTTTGAAGTCAGTAACAAAACTTTCCAAGCTAATGTATAGCAATAATCTGGTAGACAATTAGTGGGAAAAAATACTCAGGGATGGTCAACAGCAGAGTAGGGCCATTAAGCAACAGTGTGAGCATTAATGATAGCTAAAGGCTCTCTAAATGGGAGTAAGAAGGATGAAACACATAGTACAGAGTACAGTGCAGCATCAAACTGGTAACAGCTGAGAGTCCAAATAAAACATAGCAATACTAAGATGTCACAAATCTATAGCCAGGCTCTCATGACAATTGACAGAATATAGAGGAACAGGTGCAAAAGACCCCAAGCTTTGTAAGTATAGATGTGCCACTTATCCATGGTTGTACCCACCATTCCCATGTCCATCATCAACCAGTTCTTAACCTAGCAGTTTATCCCTGAAGGATGCCATGTCAGACAAGCATAGGGACACAATGAAAAGGAAGGAATGCTGCTCAGGAGGAGGTGTGGATTGCAGAGAAAGAGAGCCATTCTAAACCCTCCCCACACACAACATGACCATAGCAGTGTGTGCACTAAAGAGAGCTGAGAGACACCGAATTGCTGGGCATTTGGCTGCAAATATGCTTTGTCAAATGCATATTGGAGACAGCCATTCACAGACAACCATGCAGCAGAAATAGTCAGCTGGATCTGACAATGATGGTAGCACAAACGGACGGACAAATGCCACCAAATTGTACTGATGCACAAGATATGATGGGATCACTGGTATGAGTCAGGATTCCTTAGGTCCATGCCAAAGCCCCATCCTTGAAGACAATACTGCAACAGAGAATCAGTCAAAAAACATGTGGACAGAGGTGTGACATTCCCCAGGGTGCAATCTGAGCTGCTGGACTGCTGGGTCCCCTTACCTCTCCAGCCTGTGATGCCTTTTACACTGCTTTGCTGGTCACCAGCAACCCCTCCAGGCTCTGCTCACACACAGCCACTAGCATGTAAAATCACTTGCAGGTAGGTGCATGAATGCTAGCTATGCCCTGCCACCCATGAATTACATACAGGGCAACACCCATATGTCCCTCAGCCCCAGCCTTGCTCCCGAGAAATGTTCATCCAACACTGTTCAGAACTGTCCTGGACAATATAAACTCATAGATAATCCATCATTCCAACCATGGGTAATGACTATGCACCAAGCTTGTTGACCTCAGTAGAGATTCCCAAGCACGTCAATCAAAACACACCGGTTTAGATGAAACAATAAAACAAGTTTATTAACTAGAAAGATCGATTTTAAGTAATTATGAGTATAAAGGCATATAAGGAAGGATTAGTTACAAAAGAAATAAAAGGATAAATATGCAAGCTTATTCCTAAACTTTACCAAGGCTATTAGGCTTAAAAGCAAAAGGCTGGGCTCAGTATGAGCTGCAATACATTTCACAGGCTGCATCCCTTTCCAGCCTGGGACCACTCTCCTCCCACCCTCTGTTCAGTGTTTTGATAGTCGCTGTTGTCATGAACAGACAGATGGAAGGAGGAGAGGGGTAGCTAGGGACATTCCCCCCCTTCTTATACCCCAATCAGGTGTGCTAGAAAAATCCTTGCTGGGTCATGGGGGCAGGCAGTGCCTTTGCATATGTGAGCTCTAAACTGTCCTTCAGATGAATTGTAAATTTCTTGTTTGCAACTCCCCTCCCCTGCTGGAGAATTTCCGATTAAGCTGGCAATGGCTCTCTAGCACTCTGCTGATCTGCTAGGGTGTCTTTGTCTCTGAGAAATTGGTTTGTAGGCATTACCTAGAACTACAACAGGTTGTAGTAACAACCATGTAGCAAAATCTTATAATTTTACATGCAGTGTTGTTACACACATTTCAACAGGATAATAATATTCAACAGATTATGAGTTTTCAAATGATACTTCACAAGGCATATTTTGTACAAAATATAACATAACCCTGTAAAAGCGGTGAACATGGGGTACAGGGTGTCACACCCATTCATGGGAATCCATCTTCTTCAGAGGATTGGCAGCATTGCGATGCTTTTCCAGTCACAAATTAGCCAGCCTGGGAATAGACAACTGCCAAGGTCCCTCTGCCAAAAACTTTGACCCTAGTGGTCATTTCTCTGCCCCTTCAGCCCCATCCCTCCACCCCCCAAGACACAGCACTGCGAACAAACATGGCAAACACACAATGAAATGGTATGCCTATGTAGCTGCTGGGAGAGTGCTTTCCAGAATGTGTAGATAGACACATGCTTGCTCCACTCTGGCTAGTGTACTAAAGTTAGCAATACGGCGTTAGTGGCAGAGACTGAGGTGCAGGCTAGCCACCTGAGTACGTATCCTGGGGTTGGGCGGGTGTGAACTTGGGCGACTAGCCGAAGCCACCACCCATGCCACACAGCCACACTGCTATTTTTAGCCTGCTAGCACAACCAGAGCTAATACATGTCAATCCATGCTGGAAAGTACGCTCCCAGATGCTGTGTAGATGCATGCTAACAGATAGACACACAAGGCAGTGATCTCCTCCTTCAAACAGGCGGCAAAGGGTAACCACTCGTTCTGCATAGGCCTGCACAAAACAGCAAACAGTGAAGTGATTGCCAGTCAGAACACAATCCATGTATAAAGACACCAGGAAGACGTGATATTAAGACTTGCCCAGAAGCTGACTGCTGGGGTTGTGGCCGAAACCACAGTACCTCATCCCAACATAAAAGCACAACAGCAGCCAACACTACACTCCCACTCAATATTAACTTCAGGGAGGATGCCAAACAAAAGCCAATTATCAGAGCCACATGCTGGCTGCACACAGTGAATTGAAAGGAGTGAGACACTTGGAAATGGTGCAGCATGGGTAAATGCGATCATCAACTCTGTGTAGTAAAATCTGGCTCAGTGATCTTGCTCAGTACAAGTCTGATCACATGGTGGCATAACAGAAAACTCTATCACAGCAAAAGCACACAGTGTTGTAATGCAACATTTGTGAAACCAACCTGTGTGTCTGCACAAGCATAATTTAATGTTAACAGTGTAGGAAAGTCCTTGATATAATGCTGTAAATGAAATGCTATTGAAACTCTATAATGCATCATGTTCAAACAGCATAACAACTAAAAGCAGCGTTTGTTCCACTGAAATAAAGCAGGCTTGTTTTGAAATAATGTCCTAGTTTAGCTACTTAGTGTGCAGGTTAATGGGTGAAGGGGCAAGTGCATGCCACAGAGGCATGCAAGTGATTGAGCCCATAATTTACTTCACTTTATAAATGGGACATAATATAAGGTCATTGGGGGAAAGTCTGAAGACTAACCTTTAGAGGCAAACATTATAGTAGAATGCAGGGAGGTTTGGATGGAGGAGGAGCGAAAAAAAAATCTAAGGGAAATGGGAAGTGTTCGAAGATTAAATTGATGTGTGCATTAGAATTATATAATTATCTGTGCCTAACATGTCTCTATCAATATTTTCAATTAAGGCACTTTATTTGTTGTAATAAATAGAACATCTTTCTACTGTTAACTCTGAAAACTCCATGTCTTAAAACTGAATTTAAAGGCCTTTCATCAACATTATGGTGTCATACTCATTATAATTAAAGTTTTAAAGAATAATTATATCATAGCTTTGGATAAGGATGTAAATAGAGTAAAATCTTAATGGATAATGAGTGGAAATATATTATATATCTAGTCATTTCTGGGAAAAATAACTCCTTAATACCAACTGGCTACCTTGATACCCATTATAAAATATTCCACTGTCTTCACATTTGTGACTGAGTCTTCCTGAACTTCTTCAGACTAGTTCTAAATTGTACAGATGAGCCCCATACACAACCCTACATTCAAACACCTCTGAACATTGTCTGAGATGAAATTCCAGATCTGGATTTTAAACTTGGCTGGGATTTTCAAAGAGGATTAAGGGAGCTGGGCACTTAACTCCCATTGAATTTCAATAGGAGTTGGATGACTAAACTCCTTTAGGTTCCTTTGAAAATCCAACCCTCTGGCTCCTACTTCCATCTATGGGTATGTCTACACTACAAGAGTAGTTCGATTTAACTTAGGTCGAATTTGTGGATTCGACCTTATGAAGTCGAATTTGTGTATCCACACTAAGGACACTAATTCGACTTTGTGAGTCCACACTAATGGGGCAAGCGTCGACATTGGAAGCGGTGCATTCTGGGCAGCTATCCCACAGTTCCCGCAGTCCCCGCTTCCCATTGGAATGCTGGGTAGAGCCCCCAATGCCTGCTGGGGGAAAAATGTGTCGAGGGTGGTTTTGGGTAACTGTCGTCATTCAACCATCACTCCCGCCCTCCCTCCCTGAAAGCGCCGGCGGGAAATCTGTTCGCGCACTTTTCTGGTCAGTGACAGCGCGGACGCCACAGCACTGCGAGCATGGAGCCCGCTGCGATCATCGCTGCACTTATGGCCGTTGTCAACTCCTCGCACCTTATCGTCCACCTCTTCCACAGTCAGCTGCTGAGAAATCGGGCGAGGAGGCTCCGGCAGCACGGTGAGTGGCACAGACCTCTCACAAAGCACGGGATCCCGCGCCGCGGAGATCATGGTGGCAATGGGTCAAGTTCATGCTGTGGAACGGCGATTCTGGGCCCGGGAAACAAGCACGGACTGCTGGGACCGCATAGTGCTGCAGGTCTGGGATGAATCACAGTGGCTGCGAAACTTCAGGATGCGTAAGGGCACTTTCCTTGAACTCTGTGACTTGCTGTCCCCTGCCCTGAAGCGCCAGGACACCTGGATGCGAGCAGCCCTGAGTGTGCAGAAGTGAGTGGCCATAGCCCTCTGGAAACTTGCAACGCCAGACAGCTACCGTTCAGTAGCGAACCACTTTGGCGTGGGCAAATCTACCGTGGGGGTTGCTGTGATGCAAGTAGCCAACGCAATTGTTGACCTACTGCTCTCAAAGGTAGTGACCCTGGGAAACGTCCAGGTCGTCATAGATGGCTTCGCCGCGATGGGATTCCCAAACTGCGGTGGGGCTATAGATGCGACTCACATCCCTATCCTGGGACCAGCCCACCAGGCCAGCCAGTATATTAACAGAAAGGGCTACTTTTCAATGGTGCTGCAAGCACTGGTGGACCATAGGGAACGTTTTACCAACATCTATGTCGGGTGGCCGGGCAAGGTTCATGACGCGTGTGTTTTCAGGAACTCTTGTCTGTTTAGACGCCTGCAGGAAGGTAGTTTCTTCCCGGACCACAAAATAACTGTTGGGGATGTGGAGATGCCTACAGTGATCCTCGGGGACCCAGCCTACCCGCTAATGCCCTGGCTCATGAAGCCCTATACAGGCGCCCTGGACAGTGACAAAGAACTCTTCAACTACCGGCTGAGCAAGTGCAGAATGGTGGTGGAGTGTGCTTTCGGACGTCTCAAGGGGAGATGGAGGAGCTTACTGACTCGCTCGGATCTCAGCGAAACCAATATCCCCATTGTTATTGCAGCTTGCTGTGTGCTCCACAATCTCTGTGAGAGCAAGGGGGAGACCTTTATGGCGGGATGGCAGGTTGAGGCAAATCACCTGGCTACTGATTACGCTCAGCCAGATACTCGTGCGATTAGAAGAGCCCAGCGGGAAGCGCTGTGCATCCGGGAGGCTTTGAAAGCTAGGTTCCTCAGAGAGCAGGGTAACCTATGACTGTCCAGTTTCTTTACAGAGAAGCTGAACCTGCCCCTGTTTCAGTTACTGTTGACTTTTTTCTGCGGTTACATACCCCGTTCACCAGGTTTCCCCCCTTCCAACAGACGTTTAAAAATAAAGTTAATGGAACATTGTTAATTAACAAAGTTTTCTTTACTAATGAATTCGCGTTAAAGGGTTCTAACAGGGACGCAGACTGTGGTGGGTACGGTGTGCAGTGATGTACAGACCGCTTCTACACTCGAGGAATGACAGGCTCCTGCTCCTACAGTGGTCTCTGGGGGGAGGACGGTTACAGGAGGGTGTGCAGGAAGGGGTGGGTTTGCAGGAAGGGGTGAGGGGTGTGTGGGAAGGGTGAGTAGGTGTAGGGGGATGAGGGCTCTGGCTGGGGCTCAGGGCATCGGAGAGGCTCATGGCTAGGGTGGAAGGGCATGGTAAGGGCAGCCTGCCTTGCCATTTGTGGATGGCAGGCGCTAGGACCCTGGGGCAGCAGACACCTCCCAGAGTGACCCGGGTGCCTAGTGACTGCACTCTGTGTGTGACCTGCTGTTGATCCTGCCCCCATGTCTGTACCCTGGTAATGGTGGCTGTCCTATGCAATTAACAAACCCCTCCCCACCCCTTCACACAAAGTCTTCTGCAAAGAAACATGACAGAAACAGTAATTAACAGCAAACTATTTTTAATACTCAACTACACAGTTGTGGGATGAAACTGGGATTTGGGATTGGGTGAGCCAGGAAGGGAAGCACTTCTCAAAATTTAGGGAATGAGAGCTGTTTGGTATATGAGCGCTCTGCTGGGGTGGAGTGACAGTTTTCACGGCCGCTAGCGCCCCTCCTTCTTGTTATTTTGGGTGAGGGGGGGACAGGACTTTGTGGCAGGGGAGGGCGGTTGCAGATACAGTGCAGGGGGGCTCTCTCCTCCTGCCTGCGGTCCTGCAGAACATCCACAAGGCGCCGGAGCGTGTCCGTTTGCTCCCTCATTAGGCCAAGCAGCGTTTGAGTCGCCTGCTGGTCTTCCTGCCGCCACCTGTCCTCCCATTCGCTGTGTGAGCACTGGTACTGAGAGAGGGTCTCCCTCCACTGGCTCTGCTGGTCCGCCTCGGCTCTGGAGCAGGCCATCAGTTCAGCGAACATCTCGTCCCGAGTCTTTTTCTTTCGCCGCCTAATCTGCGCCAGCCTCTGTGAGGGGGATGCCGGGGCAGGTCGGGAAACAGCCGCAGCTGTGTGATGGGAAAAAGGAAGTGATTTCCTTCCAAAGATACATGTTTGCGAACACTGAACACAGTCTAGTCTGTCTCTGTGAACAAGACCATACACGGCACCTATCTCATGCGCTCTCAGGACAAGTTCGAATTTTCGGCCTTCGCTTTCATTGCCTGGGGTCTTGCACTGGAGATCAGACAAGCGGGGCAGGACAGCAGAATCCGTGTAGCAGCCAGGCATGGTAAGCTGTAAACTTTAGGCTGCTTAAAAGTTAATGTATAGCAGTGCCCTCCTGCTGCAGGCAATCTGGAAAGCATAAACTCTGACCCTGTTCCACCCCCTCGCGGCTGTCCCCGGGAAAGATCCCTGTATGCTTCCCCTCTGCAGCCTCCACCACGTGGCTGTTAAACGACGCTTATTGTTATGCAAAGGAAAAGTGAAGCATTCCCAATAGTAACATTACACTAATTCCCCTAATTAGATGCAGCAATCGCCGAGCGAGATCACCCTGAGGCGGGTCACTAAGACAGACAGAGAGCGCATGCTGCGTGAAACCCTGCACAAACCAGGGCCCTATGCTGCCATGCTCGTGTAGGCAATGCTCCCACAGTACCTGAGGATAGCCTGGCGCGGAAGAGTGTGCTTCCACGGAGCACCCAATAAGGCACCTCTCCCCAGGAACCTCCTGCGGAGGCTTTTTGAGTACCTCTACGAGAGCTTCGTGGAACTCTCCCAAGAGGATTTCTGTTCTATCCCCATATGCATTGACCTTCTTTTCATATAGTTTTTATTCCTGTTTTTTAAAAAATAAATGTTTACATGTTTATAGCACTTACCGACTGATCCTTCCCCTGATTCAGAGTCCGGGTTAACGGCCGGGGAGGGTTGGTAGGGGATCTCTATGAGGGTGATGAAGAGATCCTGGCTGTCGGGGAAATCAGTATTGTAAGCGCTGTCGCCTGCCTCGTCCTCCACAAATCCTTCCTCATTTTCCCCATCCGCGAACATCGCCGAGAAACTGCCCGTCGACACTATCCCATCCTCAGAGTCCACGGTCACTGGTGGGGCAGTGGTGGCAGACCCACCGAGAATGGCATGCAGTGCCTCGTAGAAGTGGCATGTCTGGGGCTGGGCTCCGGAGCGTCCGTTTGCCGCTTTGATTTTTTGGTAGCCTTGTCTCAGGTCCTTGATTTTCACGCGGCACTGCGTTGCATCCCGGCTGTATCCTCTGAGTGCCATGGCTTTGGAGACCTTCTCGTAGGTCTTTGCATTCCGTTTTTTGGAGCGCAGCTCCGAAAGCACAGACTCATCGCCCCACACAGCGATCAGATCCAAGACTTCCCGGTCAGTCCATGCTGGGGCCCTCTTTCTACTCTGAGATTGCATGGACCCCTCTGCTGGAGAGCTCTGCATCGCTGCCGGTGCTGCTGAGCTCGCCCCAATATCCAACCAGGAATTGAGATTCAAACTGGCCAGACAGGAAAAGGAATTCAAATTTTCCCGGGGCTTTTCCTGTATGGCTGGTCAGAACATCTGAGCTCGGACTGCTGTCCAGAGCGTCAACACAGTGGTGCACTGTGGGATAGCTCCCGGAGCTACTAAGGTCGATTTCCGTCCACACATAGGCTAACTCGACATAGCCATGTCGAATTTAGCGCTACTCCCCTCGTCGGGGTGGAGTACCGAATTCGAACTAAAGAGCCCTCTAGGTCGAACTAATTAGCTTCCTGGTGTGGACGGTTGCACGGTTAAATCGAATTAACGCTGCTAAATTCGACATAAACTCCTAGTGTAGACCAGGCCTCAGTCAATCTACAGTGGACTTATCCAAAATCTCAAATCCAAACATCCTTGACCTTAGGCATGATCAGAATCCAGACCCATGTCTGTTAGCTCTGGGCCACTTAGATGGAGGTGCTGTAGATCAATCTAATCAGTGCTTTCTGGGTGGGAAGAGGGGTGTGGAATATTAAAGGCTACTGTACTATATATTTTATGTTGAATAAAGACTCCTGCCTTGATAATTAGAAAGGAACTAAAGGAAAGGGTTCTATAAATTAACCTTATTGTGGCTACAGTTTTAATTGCTGATAATCGGTAGTTTCTACTGATCCTACTACCTCACTAATGGTTATTATTATTTGTTACTTATTAAGGTGTTGAAGGTGCTTCACAGAGCAAATCACTTACATGGTCCCCTCCCCAAGGAGCTTACAGTCTAATATGAAAAATGAGAAAGTAAGTGAGAGCAACAAGCATCAGCATAGAGTGAAAATAATGATATGGTTACTGTGGCTGTTTTTGTGCATATCCTGATGTTCTATTGTTTTCTTTTTTAGTAAAACGAGGGCATTTCAGATGGAGGAGAGAGGCTGTGGGTACAGGCGTAGAGAGAATGGAGGAGGAAGGGAAGAAGGGACACTAGGGATAGTTTGGGGGATACACCGAAGGCCTAGATTAGGAATGATGTCAGCAGCCTCAAAGAGTTGAAGGAAGAGTACAGATGAGATGACTTGTGAGAGCAGAGAGTGAGAGATTTTGGCGGCATTTCGGCAGATGCTCGACTGCTGGCCAGGACGCGGGTACATTTAGATGCCCCTATGGGCGTCATGGCGCCCGCGGGCACTGCGTTGGGGACCGCTGCTCTGTTGGCACCTGCAGGCTCAGGGTGTGAAGAACCAAGCCCTGGAAATGATCAGTCTTTGGAGAGAGTGTCATGATTATTACCTTTCTCCTGTCCTTGGCTTCTTCTCCACAATACACAAAGAGACGGAACATTTCAAAACAAATGGGAAATCTGGCCTATTTTCACCCATCCTCAGATGATTTAAATGATTAAAATATGCTCTGGGGATTAGACATTTAGTTTTCACTATCTCAGTATGTTACTCTCCCTACCTCTGATCTTTTCTGTTGATACAGTCAATTACATGTTGATTGTAGGCATGTAAGGCAATGAGGCTAGGGACAAAAATAGCAATACTTAGCAGTCATACATTTCTTTACATTTTCAACAGAGGAGGGCAAAAGATACAGTCCAACCATTCCTAACTGATGATTTGGTAAATACAGCGTTGCAATACAGTAGTGTGTAACTCCATCCATTGTAAGATTGTCTATAAAAGAGCAATGGCTGCATTACAATCTGCCTGGTACTATAATCCAATTAAGATTCTGATCACCTTCCTACCAAAAATGCATTTGTTTAATTCAGTTTAAAAACAATAATTATATATATTATTATAGCATCTCGGGGTACGTCTAAACAGCCCACGGAAGCAAGCCTCCCAGCCAGGGCAAATGGACTTGGGTTAGCGGGGTTTGCATGAGCACTCTAGAAATAGCTATGTAGACAGTGTTTTAAAGTGGCAGGTCAGGAGCCTGAGCCACAACTTCAAAGTGCTGCCTACACATCTAGTTACAGAGCGCTAGCGTGAGCCCTGCTAACCCAAATCAGTTGACCTGGTCTGGGAGGCTCGCTGCCTCAGGCTATTTACACTTACATTCTTTGAGCATGTATCTTGGTACATAGTATCTTGGTAAAAATTATACAATAGTCATTTGTCTTTCTGGATGGTACTGTAGCACAGCACTCCCAGGACACAAAGATGAAAATGTAATGTTTGAATTCAATGGTGTTGCTAGATGGTAGGTGCCCAAGAAAGTTAAGGATATGTTTAAATTCAAGATAAATGTGTGAAATCTTCACTAGAACAGGTAGGCTTCCTGGGCTGGATTTTCAAAGATATTTGGGCACCTAAAGATGAAGAGAGGTGCCTACTGGGATTCTGAAAAAAATAGCTAAGCAGGCTAGGTGCCTAATTCCCATTCATTCCAAGAACACTTCAGTGGGAGTTAGGAACCTAATGTTAAGAGACCAGGCCATGGACAGTCTAGACTACAGGTTAAAGCAAGAGTTCATCCTACCAGTTAGAACTGGGTCCAGCATGGGCAGAGTCCAGGAACAAGCCGAAGGTCAGTACAGGAGGCAAAGGGGAAGTGGGGCTGGAGCAGAGCAGGAGCAGGGACTTGGAAGCAGGCTGGAGCAGGGACTGGAACTAGGGCTGGTACAAGCAAGAGCAGGGACTGGAACAAGGGCAAGCACAGCTGCAGGCAGGGGCGGCTCTAGGATTTGCGCCGCCCCAGGTAGGGGGGCACGCCGCGGGGGGCACTCTGGCGGTCGCTGGTCCTGCGGCTCCGGTGGACCTCCTGCAGATGTGCCTGCGGAGAGTCCGCTGGTCCCATGGCTCCGGTGGACCTCCCGCAGGCACGTCTGCGGGAGGTCCACCGGAGCCGCCTGCCGCCCTCCCGCGGGACGCCGCCCCAAGCGCGCGCTTGGCGCACTGGGGTCTGGAGCCGGCCCTGGCTGCAGGCATGGTACACGTTGCCCTTCCTGACCAGTCGTGGGGTACAGTCAATCAGGTAGCCTGCCACAGGCCGGCTGTGCTTCTTGGGTTTCCAGGAGACTGATTCTGCTGTGGGGCCTGATCCCTGACATCATGACATTTTTGAAAACCCCACTAGGCACTTATCTGCATCTTTAGATTCCAAATAACTTTGAAAATCTGACCCATTGTGCCTTGGCTTCCACCTTTGTAAAATATGGTTAGTAATGTTCAGTCACTTTTGCAAAGGTCTCTTGAGGTCTACAAATCAAAAATGCCATGTAAGGGCTAAGTATTATATTGTTAACCAAGTTGAGGCTCCCTCTTTGCGTTATTACCACATTTCACTAATGTAAAAACAATTATCTCAAAATCAAAATCCTTTTCTTTTAAGCACTCTGCTTGGCACTAGCTTTGTCCTGTCATGGTACTGTAAAATATTTACCTACTCTTGTCTGCATTCTCCATTTTGTCCTCTGGGTTTAGACACTGTATGAAAAATAACATTTACATATATATTTAAACTTTCTGTGCTCGGATTTTCTAATTTTCACACAAACTGTTGGGCCCAGTTCTGTGATCAAGCACCTCCATCTCCCTCCCAAAGAAGCCACTGAAGATTTTATGTACACCTCCCAGACTACAACTGGAACAAGGTGTTTTTAATTTTTTTTCATAACCACTTTTGAGGGGCACAGGAAAACATATCCCTATTAGTGGGTAAAGTTGTTGTAAACTACATAGTATTAATGTCAAGTTTAAAAGTTATTTATAAATGCAATTAAACTAAAATATTAAATGCTTCCTTTGATGATGAAAACAATGGTAATGGAAATATTATTTTTGCATTTACTGATTAGTAAATTAAACATGGATAAATCAATGGACACAGTTTGATTTATACACACAACATAAAATTAGTGTTTCATGCCAGAAACAGTAGTCATGTATCTCAATTAGAGAGGAGGCTGATAAAGTCTGGTTCCAGTGATAGATCCAGATCTGAATGCTTCGAAATGTTGATACAATTATCTGTACTTTTCTGGTTTGGGCCCAAATCTAGTATCTATTAGCTTACTTTTCTATCATAATACTTTAACTGCAGTCTGTCCTTCTACCTTAAGGTGAAAACATGTTCCTGCTGAAATTTCAAAGAATAATAGCTCATGCTCCAGTGGCAGTAAATATATGAGTGAACTTGTTGGTGTATATGTTCATGAATTCCAAAAATATCCCATATTATACAGCTGCCTGCCCTCAAGCATAAGTAGAAGAATCCTAATGATGGTGTGTGGACTAGCATCAATATTTTGGAAATGTTCCAAGCAGAGGGGACTTATCATTTTTGAGTGGGTCTCTAAAAGAATTTTTCACATCCCCATTATTTAGGACCAGATTCTGACCTCAATTACACTGTTATAAATCCAGAGTAACTAGTGACTTTCATGGAGATACTTTGATTTATGCTAGTGTAACTGACATCAGAATTTTGATGTTAATGAACTCCTGTCAACTATGTCCACACGCTATGCAGAAAAGCAACCTTAGTACTTTGGCTAGGATTATCAGAATATATTATTCCATACTAATATAGTGGTTTTCCTCCATAGATTTCCAAGTGATTCCATTTTACAAAGGAGGTTCACTGCCATTATTCTATTTTTTTTACAGGGAGGAAAGCAAAGCATGGAGACTGTAAGTAACTTGCTCAAGCCTACAGAGTAAATCAGTCAGAGAACTGGGAATAGAATCCTTTCTCTTGATTCCAAGTGGACCAGGTATCTCTTAATATGATACAAAGTAATCTTTGAGCTGCCATCGGCCTCTTCTGCAAAGTAGAACCTAGGTGCTTCATGTTGCTGTCCATGTAGGGCTGACAAGAGATCCCATCAGCCATAAATTTGCATTGTGGAAATTTTTAGATTAGGTTCTTTTTTGTCTTTCCCCCTGGCTCCCACCTACAGTCTATTCTATTGTCTTTCTCCAGTCCTCCCCATTTCTGTCTAATCTACCTATCTAAATTATCCATCAGTCTGGGAAATGATAATACCTAGCACTTTATAAACATCAATTAATCAGCAGATCACCCTCCTGAAGTAGACATAAGTATCATTTGGCAGGTCTACACTTCAAACACTGCATTGGCGCAGCTGCATTGATTCAGCTGCTCTGCTGTAGCGCTTAAGCAAAGAAGTTCCTATGCTGATGGGAGAGCTTCTCTTGTCAGAGTAGTTAATTCACCTTCCTGAGAAGCAGTAGCTATGGCGACGGGAAAAGGTCTCCTGCTGACATAGTGCTGTGTGGTGTGTGGGGGTGTATATCGGTGTAACTATGTTGCTCCGGGGTGTGGATTTTTAGTTATACCAATATAGGTCTGTAGTGTAGACCTGGCCATTATCTACTTTTCACAGTGGAAAAAAGAAGCAGGAAAGTGAAGTGAATTGACCAAGGTCACAGAGAGAGTGTCAGTATCAGAAGTAGTTGCTTTCTGTCCATCCTCTTCTAAATCATGTTGCTTCTTACTCTGGTGAACTGTTCTGCCCTTACTTATTGCCAGAGCTGCATCATTTGCTCAGTTGGGTAGGGAGTTCAGTTATTGGCTAACACTTCAAGGTGCAAATGGGTCAAAACCAAAAATCAAGAGCCTTTTGGATGTAGATTTCATGGTTCCCAATGGTCAATCCTACATGTAGATTTCATGGTTTCCAAAGGTCAATCCTACCCCCATAAGCAGGTAATAACTATCTTGTGACATCAATGGGAAAAAACACTGTGACAAAATGTTAACCCTATGCATTGTTTACATTTTAAAAATAAATATGAAATGATAAAAAATACATGTAAAAAAGGCCTTAATTTAATTAGCTGTCTTTTTAGGGGTCACAGCGTAGTAAATACAAAAAGAAATTACAGCATTTTTATCAGTGTAATTAATCTTAATTTAATTATTTTTCATTTCATTTAATCAGATAGTAGAAAATGCATATTTTTATGATGGCCTGCACTGATCCTCCCTTTTATGCTTACTAGTTAGGCCATTCAAGGATTTAGGGACTTGATTGTTTCTGCAGATAAGGTATTAGAACACCCAAGCAACAGTAATTGTGAATGCAGATAGCTGTGGGTACAGAATTATTATTGTTGTTAATAATCATATTTATTATGGCAGGGCCTATGGATCCACCTAGAAGAGGGTGCCATTGTGCTAGGCACAGCAAGACACTGAGTCGCAGACAGTCCCTGCCCTGAAGAGCTTACCATGTAAATTGACAAGACAGACACAGTGTGTGGAAAACTGATCTAACACACAAGCGCAGTGAACAATGGGAGCAAATGTTTCATGTGTTTTTGTTTTGGGAGGGTTAATTAGGAAGGGATAAGCTAAACTGAAAGAAAGGTGAAGAAAAGAGGGGGCACTGAAGGGAATGGAGTGAGGGGAAAAGCACAGGGGAGAAGAGGAAAGAGGGGGCAAGTGTTGAGTAAAGCTCTGATGAAGAGACAGGGAGGGAGGGAAAGGGAGGCTGATTGGCTGTTTGCTCCATCATCTCAGGGCAGAGAAACTCTAGTCAAAATGGTTGAAAATCCCCCAGAGTGTCTGAAAATCCTCTGAATGGCTGCTTCTGCAGCTGCTTCTACTGGCTAGAGTCATTGGCCGTTTCATCTTCTGCAGTTTTTCCTCAAGGCCATATGCAGACCCTTTATGAATTGTTATATTTTTGTCAGATTAATATTTCATATATGCACCAATGAGTTTGGAACTATATAAATACATTAATTGAGAAATGGACCTCTTCATAAGCAGCTTACAAAAAATGTGTCATTTTACCACTCTTATGCAGAATCAGATGACTCTGGGCCATAGATTTAAGTTTCGTTGCACACCCAGATTAACTCTCTAATTCGTGCACACATGACTAGTCTTCTCCACGCTCCTCTTATATCTCCTACCCTCCAAGTTCCTTGATCAAATAAAACTATGACTTTATCTCCTTTTGTGTGGGAGGAGCAACCTACAACACAGTTCCATCTCCTTTATTTCTCTTCTTGATTATGATCTTCCATTGTTTCTATTCTCTGAAGTCCTGGAATTATCCTTGATCTTGTATCTGCAGGTATGTCTTTCACCATCACCACAATATTGCCTATCTATTCTACTGTCTTGAGTACACACCTACTGAGATCTCCCTCAATACCTTAATTTTCCCTCATTTTCACTATTGCCTCTCATCTCATTCACTCTTTGCCATCACCATAATGGCTGTCAGAGACTCCTTTGATGTGCCAGTTCTTAACTGTCACAGAATTTCCGACCCAGTAAAGTTTTAAATTGACTCGATGTTCCTTACTAATCAATTCCCTTTAAATGGATCAAAATAG
This sequence comes from Mauremys mutica, assembly GCF_020497125.1. Classification (NCBI taxonomy): domain Eukaryota; kingdom Metazoa; phylum Chordata; order Testudines; family Geoemydidae; genus Mauremys; species Mauremys mutica. Next base: position 299,561,222 of record NC_059072.1, read on the forward strand.
TTCACATGAGATATACCAAATATCATAGACTCAGAAATAATATTGTTTGTTATAACTCTTATACAGTTTTATAATTACCAATACTGAAATGGAAAACATTATTATTTGTTTTACAGTAGCATTCAACGCTCCCAATTGGATCAGGGTCCTGCTATGTTGAGTGCCATACAAACATTGATTCTCCATGCACACATAGGGATCCAGATTCTCAACTGGTGTAAATTGGGATAGCTCCACTGAAATAAATGGAGCTACATCAATTTACCTCAACTGAAAACCTGGGCCCTGATATATTAAGTATTGCATAAATGTATCCAACAGAGATGCTCTGATATTTTCTATGGTAGAGGTGGCACATAAAATTTATGGTCCACAGGTCCAATATGTATAAAAACAATGGATGAGGGGGCAGTTTTACTTACTTAGAATTGTAGTTAATACATACTTGAGAGACTCCAGCAAACACACATTATGAGTAAGCCTAGGTAAGGCTGATATTGCACTATCCTTCACTCATTAGAATGTGATTACAGGTTTGATTGCCTTTATTAAGTTATCCAAGGTATTAATCTGGAGAGTTATTGAAGATTCATCTTTAAAGCATACATTGTCACAAATTAGCTTTCTACACATTTTTTTTGAAGAAATTTAAAGCTTTTTATAAACACAGAGGACATTGCTTTAGTACTACTGGCAGAAAGCATAGACTGAGGCTTTCCACACACACCATAATAAGTGAAATGCTTGACAGGATACCATATGTGTTGGCAACTCCTCCTGATCGAATTTTAAAGGGCAAGCTAAAGCCAATATTCAGAATGTTATTGCTTAGAGAGATGTCCATTAAACCAATTAAGGAAGTCTATGCCATCCTCTTCCCTCAGAGTAAACTCACTTCAGAAAAATTCCCTACTTTGTCTTGAAAATGAGAGTGAATAAAACCTTTTTTTTTTAAAATGTGAGTCTGGGTGATGGGAAACGGTGTATGGGGAAAATAGTACAAACAGCTTTGCCAAAGCAACAACATACGAGAATCCATCTCTAGCAAGGCAGATAGTTTCCATTAGTTGTTTTAGAAACTTAGTTGTTTTAGAAACTATTACTTACACAGCCCCCGTTGCCGTGGTATATGAACACTTCATTAACTTGAACATATTTATCTCCACAACACCATGGTGAGGTAGGGGGATGTACAGTTATCCTTGTTTTACAGATGGGAAAATGAGGCACAGAGAGACTAAGGGTAAAATATTCAAAAGTGCCTAAGACCCAGATCCTTAAAGATTGCTTCACTCAGCATTGCAATGCCTAACACAGGGGTCGGCAACCTCTGGTACGCGGCTCACCAGGGTAAGCACTGTGGTGGGCTGGGCCAGTTTGTTTACCTGCCTCATCATCAGGTTCGGCCGATCGCGGCTCTCACTGGCCGTGGTTTGCCATCCCAGGCCAGTGGGAGCCACGATCATCGAAACCTGCCAACGCGGCAGGTAAACAAACTGGCCCGGCCCGCCAGGGTGATTACCCTGGCAAGCCACATGCCAAAGGTTGCTGACCCCTGGCCTAATACCTCAGGTGCCCTGCCACCCAGTGGAATTTTCAGCCCCAGTTTTGGTGCCCAGGCTCCCCATACAATGCATTGGGAGAGTTAGATGTCTAAGAAATAGGTCCCCAGAAATGAGAAAGTTGAGCAGGGAACTGCCTAAGCTAACCAGGAGTGAAATGCCAGGGAGAGAAGAGGAACTTAAGTGCTGTGTGCATCTGGCTGACTGCCTCCCTCCACTCGGGATCCTAACTGTGAACACTTTCCTGGAGATAGGCACCTACGACAGTTAAGCTGCTTAGGTTGCCAGTATACTAGTATGATCACACACAGGATTTAGGGGACATATTGAACTCTTCCACCAATGGAACTGATATCTACACAGTCATATATCAGAAACAAATTTGATGCTGGGTGTCTTGACAAACTGATCATCATTTTCATCAGGGTAACATTGAACAGATTGAGACTATGTTAATATTTGATCAGAAACTGGTTCATTTTATCTGTAATTTCCCTTACTTTGAACCTTTTTTAAAAAAACTTGCTTTGTTACAATGTTTTTAGCAACAAACCTGAATGTAAAAGGCTTTTTTGAAAGATATGAAGTTATTTGCTCTATCAAAGTACCTTGCAATGATGGGATAGTTGAGGGAGAAATTAGACTACATTAATTTATGATATACCACAATTAGTTCATCTTTCAATTGTTCCTCAACAGAAATTGTGTGTTCTTGAGAGACTATGAGTCATACTTACCAGTGTGCTCTGGCTGCTTTGCAACACTCTAGTGATGCATACTGACCACAAACCTCAGTTATGCCTTCGCACAGGGCCGGCTCCAGGCACCAGCATTCCAAGCAGGTGCTTGGGGTGGCAATCTGCACTGGGCAGCAGTCCGTGTGTTTTTGCCCCCAAGCAGCACGCTCAATTGCCACCGCGGACGGTGGGAGCAGTCCGTGTGCTGTTAGGGTAGCATGCGCGTTTTCGCGGCGGCAATTCGGTGGCAGCTTCTATGTTCAGCTGTCCGCGGCGGCGCAGCTTCTGTCTTCCAGCTGAAGACAGAAGCTGCCGCTGAATTGCCACTGCCGCGGAAACACGCGTGCCACCCTAACGGCACAGGGACTGCCCCTGCCGTCAGCGGCGGCAATTCGGCGCGCTGCTAGAGGCAAGAAAACCAGTAGAGCCGGCCCTGCCTTCACAGGATACTTTGTGTCACTAGACAGAACAAAACAGCCACAGCTGGTAAATCTGTCCTCTAGTATCTGAGCATCCCATATATCTCATGGCTATTCTAATCTTTTTAACAAAATGCCAGAAATGGCTCAAAAGTAATTTTCAGTGGTTTGACTTTCTACCGGTCACTATTAATTAAAAGTTATTTCCAAAAACTTTAGAGGCAGTTTGAGACATTGTCATTGGTGTATCTACCAACCTTTCCATATGCCACTGAGGTTGTTTTTGTAAAGTTTGTGACTTCAGGATGATCAGTTTAAAAAAAAAAAACAACACAACAACTTTCAGTGGCATTTTAGTTAATTTCTCTGTTAGGGAAATTACTTTTTTTCCAGTCCCTAGTGATGAGTTGACATTCACATAAGATGTGACTAACTGTGCCAGGAGAATGATTAAAAGAGCACTTCATAATGGTTGCTTTATATAATTTTGATGGTGTTTAATTAGTCCAAAGTAAAACAATAAAATGAGATCGGGATATTTGAGATGATATAGATATAGAGAGAGAGAGCAAAAAAATCTATATCTATGTTGTTTGTGAAAATAAATCTTTTTATTGCTTTAAGTCTGAAAGTTTCCAGTTGCTCCAGAATGGTTATAGCTTCTAAGCCATTTTCCCCAAAATGTTTTTCCTTTCAATACTTGTGCTATGTACTGTTTACAAATCACCACCAAATAGCACTTTCATCCAATGGTCAACATATCTTCAACTAAATGGGTGCATGGTAATAACGGGCTATGTTTGTCAATTACAATAACACTGAAGAGCTGAAAGAGGCAAAGTATCATATTGTAAGACCAGCTTTACAGACCCCTGTTTGTTATGCGTTAATTGTAAAATTCTAACTGTAACAGATGAATAAATACCACCTTTTTTGTTGTCAGTTAGAAACAATCAGGAATCAAAATGACTACATGCCAAAATGAACTATCTGGAATTGAATGTTCAGACCCAACAAATTATTTAAAAAATGCCACCCGAACACGCAGCTAAGATCAGAACATTTAGTACAATAACTGAATTCATTTGCAGCAGGTGCATAAGAGAAACAGGCACTCTGGTAAATATTCACAAGAAAAAACACCCCCAGACCACCAATTCTTCAATGCCACATAATCCTTCATCACTCACTCTCTCTAACCTGTCCTACACCGCCTACCCTACTATAGCTTTGATCACTTGTTTTATTCTGCAATGGTAAATTGCTGTTGGATGTATAAAGTGGTGGTGTGTATTGTTTATTAAATGTTATAGAGAAAGGAATATAGTCAAGGGTAAAACTAAGTTATGTCAAAGTTCTATTCTATGTGTTATTACATGATTGTTGGTGGGGTGAAAGAATGTTTTGATGACTTGAAATAGGATTTATCTGACATGAGTAATGATTATAAGAAAGATTATATGACAAGGGAGAACTAACTGATTTTCATAATTATTCATTCCCAGATTTAACAGAGTTTACAAAGTTGGAGTGTGATTCTTGAAAGTGTAATTTTTTTCTAAAGAACAACAAACTTGTTTTTGGTGGGGTGCTAGATGGACTCCAATGAAATAAAAGGAAATCACTTTCAAATGTAACAGTTTTTAACAGCTTTGTTTGGTTGTTTGTGAACTTCCCTGATTTTTTTTTTATAATGAATACCAAAATTTAAATCAAGCTGGTATAAAGAATGCAGGGATGTGTCCTGCTCCAGTAGATCTTATGATACCCACCAAAACAGGGGTCTCCCATGCAAAATTTAGTAAGTGCATAGGATATGCATTTTCATAGAATCATAGAACTGGAAGGGACTTCAAGAGGTCATCTAGTCCAGTCCCCTGCACTCGAGGCAAGACTAAGTATTATCTAGACCATCCCTACAGGTGTTTGTCCAACTTGCTCTTAAAAATCCCCAATGATGGAGATTCCACAACCTTCCTAGGCAATTTATTCCAGTGCTTAACCACTCTGACAGTTAGGAAATTTGTCCTAATGTCCAACCTAGACCACCCTTGCTGCAATTTAAGCCCATTTCTTCTTGTCCTGAGAGGTTAGGAAGAACAAATTTTCTCCCTCCTCCTTGTAACAACCTTTTATGTACTTGAAAACTGTACCCTCAGTCTTCTCTTCTCCAGACTAAACAAACCCTTTTTTTTTTCCAATCTTCCCTCATAGGTCATGTTTTCTAGTCCTTTAATCATTTTTGTTGCTCTTCTCTGGACTTACTCAATTTTTTCCACATCTTTCCTGAAATGTGGTGCCCAGAACTGGACACAGTACTCCAGTTGAGGCCTAATCAGTGCCAAGTAGAGTGGAAGAATTACTTCTCGTGTCTTGCTTACAATACTCCGCTAATACATCCCAGAATTATGTTTGCTTTTTTTGCAATAGTGTTACACTGTTGACTCATATTTAGCTTGTGATCCACCAAGACCCCCAGATCCCTTTCCACAGTATTCTTACATAGGCAGTCATTTCCCATTTTGTATGTGTGCAACTGATTGTTCCTTCCTAAGTGGAGTACTTTGCATTTGTCCTTATTGAATTTCATCCTATTTACTTCAGACCATTTCTCCAGTTTTGTGTGTATGAGGGTGTGCGTGTGTGTGTGTGAAAGAGAGAGGAATTACACTTGGGTGATATATGAAGGGTAATGGATGGTGGAAAGGGATGAATAGGGAGAAAAGAGGCTTTTAACCATGTGGAAAATGTTGAGTTTTTAGTTTTTAACTAAACAGATAAAAAACTATTTCAGGGTTGCCAACACTGGCAGTTTTATTGTGTGATATTTTTATTGTGTGTTTTTTTGTTTGTTTTTTTATCTTAAAGCCTCAGCTATTACATTATACCAAACATTAATTGTTATTATTTTTTTTTAAATCTCATTATTTAGGCCTCATTCCGAGAACAGGAACAATGGCTCCATGCCCTCTCTCCAGACTCCACCCAGATGATATGCCTCTTCAGGCCATATTCCTCTGGTTCCCTGCCTTCATGCGCCCCTTGCTGACTTCGTTTTTTCTTGTTTATCTGCAATTTTGTACCCCCTTTCCATGCAGAGCGGAAGTAAAGCCTGGAGTCAGCAATGCATCAAATACATAAAAACATCTATGTTATTTATATTTTAAAACTGGCATTCACGGAAGATCCAGGACAGTGAGGAATTCCAAAATGATATTGAAATGAGATGCAGATTCTAGGTATACTTCACCCTGCTTCAGTGCAGGCGTGCTGGACTAGGTGGCATCTTGATGTCACTTCCAGCCTTGACTCCCTATGATTTCAGGTAAATGGGCAATTCTCAAACCATATCAAAGAGAGAGTGAGGGAATGGTTTGGAGGAGATGGCTGTGACTCCAGGTAAGGCACCTGTGAGGTAGGAATTCCTGTCAGTGTAGATAATTTATACAGTGTTGTTTTAGCCATATTGGTCCCAGGATATTAGAGAGACAGGGTGGGTGAGGTAATCTGGTTTATTGAACCAACTTCTGTTGATTAAAGAGACAAGCTTTTAAGCTTAAATGGTGAAAGAAACAAGTTTTTGAATTTCTGTGTAAGCTCAAAAGCTTGTCTATTTCACCAACAGATGTTGGTCCAATAAAAGATTTTGCCTCACCCATTTTCTCTGTGTAAATAATGTAAGAGTTGAATAGGTTGGGTTCATCCTTCATCAAAACATTATGAACCCTGAGTTGGAATATCATCCATACCCTTTTCTGTCAATCCTTTCTATTTTATATGAAAACAAAGTAAAACAAAACCAAACACATATGCACCCACCCTTCTGTCATTACACCACAAATTGCCTCACACCCACATAGAAATACCTCAGCATTCAATATTAGTGCCAACACACGAATGGGAAAAGCAGATACTTGAGGTGGATAGTACACAAAAGGAGAGCAGTGGGACAAAATAACATATAGTTTATTAATTTAGCAGGAGACATGTAGGCAGCAAAGCAGGAAGAGCAGAAGAATGATTGCTTGGCCTGAAGCTCTTCAGTGATCAGAATATATTTCAGCATGCTGTATCTGAATGAGTCAGAAGTACTGCCTGTCTAATGTGAGAGCATTTGAAAGAATCAAGTTTATTTCTTTTTTGTTCATAATATTTGTATTAATTTCCATTAGAATTAGAAAATGGAATGACTTACTTTGTATAGGCAACAAAGTAAAACAGACACATGCAATAGCTGCTGTTCTAGAAAGAAAAAAAAGGGATGTTCGTCACATTGTGCAGGCGTGATTCACAATATTCTCTGTGCTGCTGACCTCCAGCTGTACCTCCATGATGTGAACAGACTGCATAGAGGAAGTGGGGAATGGGTGGGGAATGTTCTGAACTCGTCTTATATCACAGAGGTGGTTTTATGCTGAGCTCAGATGGGCTGGTGTGAAGGTGCCCATTTGGGACAAGCCATGAGTGGGTGCTACTGAATCCATGTTTAAAAAAATCTGTCAGCCAGGAATGGTTGCCCAAAGGATATTAAGGAGGCTAGGCTATTGTTCCAGAGACTAGAATACAACTTGTGGTGGGGCTATGGGGGGGAGCATGAGCTCCCTTGAGTCCCCTCCAGACCCTGTTTCAATCACTTATAATGTCATCCCCCCAAGTTTGTAGCATATGAGGGGTTCTCTGAGTAAAACAAACAGACAAAAGAAAGGTCCTCTCCCCCTAAGAAAGGCAAAGGTGGCCTGTCTCTGAGGCAATCTTTCTGGATTCAGCTCTTTGTGCTTGGTCTATCAGAGGGTCCATTGTCTTTTAGTGGGGTCTAGGTCCAGCACCTCCTCTCAGGATATACTGCTTTACAGCTGGTCCATGCAGCTTTGGAAGTGGTGAAGCCTGTGACTGTTTCCCTCTTGGCTGATCTGTCTGTGTTGTCAGCAGCCTCTGATATGGAGCACCTTCTATTCACCACCCTTTCATGTGTCAGGTTTTTCCTTTTTAAGCTCCTCTCTCTCCAAGCAGAACATGCCATTGTTAGAGCTGAGCAGACCCAGAAGAGCTCATTAGTCTCCTCTCCACCAGAGTGAGAGTGTGGCCCTTCACATACACCATCCCTTAAACTGGAAAGGCTGTTCTGCGGAGGCTTGTATTCATCTCCGAACTCCCCTGAAAAGAAATCAGTGTCCTTTCCCACCCAATGTTGTACTGTAAAACTATAGGGTTGTAGTACAAGGTAACAACTCATTATATGTGGGTTTGTCTCTTTCATGGTAAGGATTCAGCTTAGGGGAGCATGATATGTGACCAGGGAGAAGGGGCTACCCTGAGGTAATCTACAGCGCATTTAATCACTAATGCCTCTTTTACAATAATTGAGTAAGATTTTTCTCTAGGAAACAGCTTCATACACAGATATAGGATTGGGTCTTCTCCTCCTCCAAAGTTGTGTGAGAGTATGGCGCCAAGTCAGACATCTGAGGTGTCTGTGTGCAGTATGAACTCCCTGGAAAAAGTGGGGCTGAAGAGCATGGATGCTTGGCACAGTTGTTTTCAGCTCGCTAAAAGCTTCCTTGCATTTCTCATCCCACTGGATCCTCTTAGTTTTTGCCTTTTATGAGGTCCATATTGGGGGCAATTGAGGTTAAACTAAGGACAAATGTCCAGTAATATCCTGCCAGGGTGAGAAAATGCCTCAGTTGCTTCTTTCTCTGGTGATTAGGGCATGCTATTAGGGCCTGTACCTTGTTAACTGCTGGTTTCATAAGGCTGCCTCCTACACAGTACCCCAAATAGGTTGCTTCATCAATGGCTAACCTACATTTTTCAGGGTTGCCCATAGGTTCTGCATCCTAGAGGGCTTTTAACACTGCCTTTAAGTGATGTAGGTGATCTTCCTAGGTGGGACTATAGATGATGATGTCATCTATGTAGTCTACAGCATATTTATGGTGGGGGCTGAGGATCCTATTCATAAGGTTAGGGGTTTGTTGCAGGAGTGGTGGGTGAGATTCTGCAGCCTGTGTTGTGCAGGAAGTCAGACTAGAGGATCATATTGGTCTCTTCTGACCTTAAAGTCTATGACTCTATAAGCCATTGGAAAGTTGCAGCAGCTCAGTGGAGGCTAAAAGGCATAGTGTTGAATTGGAAGTGACCGAAGTAGGAGCGGGGGAGGATTTTTTTTTCTTGCAAGAAAGGGAATAAAGAAGTCTACCAAATAACCTTCTGTTCAGTTGATAGTGCTCAGATACTTCACCAGTCACAGACACTCTAGTAACTTGTCTACCCTTGGCATTGAGTAGGAATCAAATTTTGAGATGGAATTAACTCTCACAAGGTCAATGCAAAATCGAATCAAACTGTCCAGTTTGGAAATGATAACTATAGGGCTTCTCCATTCACTTTTGGATTCCACAATTGCCACCATCTCCAGCATCGCTCACACTTTCTCTTGGACTGTATACCACATCCCTTGTGGCAGTGATCTAGGGTTTTCCCTGACTAGTTGGCCTAGGGTGGTCTCTAGGATGTTAGACCAACTGAGTTCTCCCCAGGTGGGTGGAGAATACAGTCACAAAGTCCTCAATCATTTGGAGAAGCTGCTTCCTTTGCATAGGAGAGAGCCCCTTGTCCCACAATATTGTTGTCAGCTCTTGGCCACTGGGTACTTGGTGGCCTAATTTAGGTTCCATCAGAGAGGGAGTTATCAGCAGGGCCTTCCACATCTTCCACAATATGAAAAGTTTCATATGATGTATCTTAGTTTCTTTTCTCCTCCCAGGTAGTCTTATCTCATAGTCCACTTGTCCTACTGACCTGACCACTTCAGATGTAACAGAAAGACACAGTCACCCAGGTGGAAAGTCGGTAGTTATGCCCCTCTATTATCATTTCATTCCTGTGCGTGTTGGACCCTTCTCAAATTATCCCTAGTGAAAAACCCTATGTTCCCTGAGTTGTTCCCTTAGGTGTAATACATATTGGGTTGTTCCTAAGGCTCCTACCTCCTGTTCCTCCCAGCGTTCTCATAGCAAGTCCAAGATTCCCGATGGTTGGTGATCATAAAGCAGCTCAAATGGAGAGAACCCTGTAGAGGCTTGACCAACCTCCTTTATGGCACACAGGAGTGGTGGTAATAGTCAATTATACTTTTGGGGTTGTCTCTGACAAAGAACCTCAACATTCCCTTTCACATCTTATTAAACCATTCTACTAGGCCATTGGTCTGTGGGAGGTACACCGAGCTCTTCAGGGACTTGATCTTCAGAAAGGAGCATAATTCACTCATCAGCTGGAAGATGGAGTTAGTCCCTAGATCTGTAAATATTTTATGGGGAAATCCCAGGCATGAAAATAGATTCAAGAGCTGTGGCAGTATCATCATTGCTTTCACAGACTGAAGAGAAACAGTCTCCGGGGACCTGGTTGTGCAGTTGATGATCTGTAGTGTGTACTGATGCCCTGATGCAGTTTTTTTCTAGGGCCCCAACCATGTCCATTCCAATTCTCTTGAAGAGTGTCTCAATCAAGGGCAGAGGGTCCAATGATGCCTTAGGGATCCCTTTGCTACTGGCTAGCTGACACTCTAGACGGGAGGAACAGTATTCTTTCACATCATTATGTACACCTGGCCAGTAGAATTGGGCTAATACAAGAGACAATGCGTTCTCTCTTCCCAGGTGTTCAGCACATGGGATATTTTGTTCAAGCTGCAACACAAGTGGTACCTGCCTGACACCAGCAGTTGGACCCTTGCCACCCCAGCTTTTTGATACTTTTCCACATGATACAAGCAGACTTTATTGAATGTAAATATTGCTCACCCCACTGAGAATCTGTTACTTCATTATTTACAGAGGCCACTTGTTCATATGCACAGCTCAGCATAAGGTTGTCCCTCTGTTCTTGGGTGAAATTCCCACTCTGTATGAGGATGTCCAAGTCCTGACTGCTTACCTCTTCTTTCACTTGGGGGGAAGTGAAAGAAGAGGTAAGCAGCTGTGTTGCTCAGGATGTTCCTTCCTCAGGGTCATCGGCTTCCCCAAGGCTCCAAGGAACTGGCTGTAATGATTGGCCCGGGTTCTCACTCACTGCCTGGGTTTATGCATTAAAGACATGCCAGAAAAAGGTCCTGTCTGCCCACAGGAATAGCATTTTAATGGGCTGGCACCACTGGCACCTTTCCTAGGTGAGGGTGAGCCTGGTCATGGGCTGGTCTGTGGTCCTGCTCCAGTTCTTTGAGGTGCCTGGTGGTCACACTGGCAGTGCTTTATTTTCACCCAGCCCCCTGATCCCCACCCTTGGGACTACCCCTGGACTAAGAAGTGGTCTGACCATTTGGGAGGACCCCTTTGGTACTAGGCCCCTCAGAGGGATAATTACTGATCCTGTTTCGCACTCCTGGGTATCTTGCCAGTCTGTTACCCACCCTGGCTATGTCTTGGGTGATTGTGCCTCTAGTGATCTTTCACTTCTACAAAATCTTCCATCAGCCTTGCCACTTCTGATAACGTCCCCAGGCAGCGCCATATTACCCACTTTCTGTCATATTGTTCTGTCATAATGGCCTTGGCCACTTGAGCCCCTGATCATACCTCCAGGTGGAGCCAGTTCCAACAGTATTCTCTCAATCGTTACGCTACTATACGGGGGTCTCACTCTCCAGGGTAACTCTCACATCAAAACCATTGGTGGTAGGTCTCTTCAGAGATACTCAGATAGTCCAAAATGTTAGACTGTACTTGTTTTTAGTCTTTTGCCCACTTAAAGTCCAGATTATGATTGGCCACCTATGCCAGACTCAAGTATGGGGCCAGAATTAAAACCTATTGCTCTGGGGGTCACTGGGCTGCTAGTGCCACCCTCTCAAATGTAACTTGGAAGCATTCGGGATCATTGTCCAGCCCCTTCTTGGTTAACTTCACTGATACTGTCTCTCAGGCAGTTGTTCTGGATTCAGCTCTTTGTGCTTGGTCTATCAGAGGATCTATTGTTTTTTATTGGGGTCTATTTCCAGCCCTTCCTCTTGGGGCATACTGCTTTGCAGCTGGCCCATGCAGCTTTGGGACCATCAAGGCATGTGACTGTCTCCCTTTTGTCTGACCTGTCTCTGTTATCATCAGTCTCTGAGGTGGAACAGCCCTTCTCCTATTCATCACCCTTTCCTGTATCAGGTTTTCCCTTTTTAAGTTCCCCTAGCTCCTGGCAGAACAAGCCTTGCAGGTGCAACTCATTAGAGCTGAACAGACACAGAAGAGCTCATTAGTCTCACCTCCACCAGAGTGAGGGTATGTCCATTTACAAGCATTCTTGATGGGATTTGAGTTGGTCTCATCCCTGTATCTGATATAAAGTTTTGCATTCAAAGACCTTTAACTCAGGTTCTCTGTGAAGGATGGGGATGAACTTCACTGGTTCAGAATAAACATACTATTGTGTATGGTGGTTTAACTCACATTGTTCACATAGGGGAAATAAAGTTTCATAACCTTAATGTAGTGTACCCCTTTCCTCTGCTCTAAATATTTCAAATTCACACACTAAACAAATTTGATTAAACCAAAAATCAAAGTCAGATGAGTTGGTCGACTTCCATTAAAATATTACTGCTTGGAAGTATTATTTCCAGTAGTATGTTTATCTTTCTAATGGCAAATCTGATTCCAGGTGTTTGTAAAACCACTTTTTAAAGTATAAGAGGAAACTAAAGTTCCACCTCACTATATTGTATGAAAAAAAAACAACCTAAGACCAGACGGTTTTTAATGACATTTAAACACTATATAAAGCATATGTGCCTGTCTGAATATGTCAGGATTAACAAAGATCAGTATAAAAGATATGCACTGACTCCATAGGTGCTCCAGGGGTCAAGCACCCACAGAAAGAAATAGAGGGTGCTCAGCACCCACCAGCGACAGTGGTTCCTGCCCCCACTGAGTTTTGTACCTGAGGTCTGCTCACAGGACATGCTCTAGCCCCAAAGGGAGCTTGAGTGTGGAATGTGATAACTTCTGTGCTGCTAACAGCTTCTGCCCTTGGGGCAGTGAGGTTGTTTATAAACAGAGGCAGGGTGATTAAGATAACAAAAGGCTTGTCATTAAATTAAATTAAGGATCAGTTAGATGATCCTGAAAGCATTGCCAGGCACTCCATGTAAAAGATAGGAACAAAGGGTAGGAATAAATGGTCCATTTTCAAAATGAAGAAAAATAAATAGTGGTGTTCCCCAGGAGCCTGTATCAGGACCAGTGCTGTTCAACATATTCATAAATTATCTGGAAAAAGGGGTAAAACCATGAGGCGGCAAAATTTACAGATGGTACAAAATTACTCAAACAAGTTAAGTCCAAAGCTGACTGCAAAATGTTTCAAAGGGATCTCACAAAACAGGGTGACTTGGCAACAAAATGGCTGACAAAATTCAGTGTTAAATGCAAAGTAATGCACAAGGCAACATATAATCCCAACTATACATACAAAATGATGGGGTCTAAATTAGCTGTTATGTGTCAAGAAAGAGATCTTGGAGTCATTTGCAGTATTCCAGAAGCACTATGCTTCCAGAGTACCACAAATTTATAAGAATCCTTCTCACTGTGCCTGTATCATCCTGAACTGTGAAACACTCATTCTCCAGCTTCAGAAGACTTAAAAATTATCTCCCGTCATCAATGGGACAGACTCAACTGAATAATGTAACTGTCCTTAATATGCATAAATACCATACCAGGGAAATAGATGTAAATAAGATTGTTGACAGTTATCCAGAAAGCTCCAGTGAGATGTAATGTCTTTAAACTGGGACATTAGTGAAGACAGCTTGTACATGATTGCAATGATTTTAATATACTGTAATTCATGATAATGTAGTTATGTAGTTCATAATAATGTAATCATTATTAAAATAGTAGATACCAATGATGGACACAGATTCAATAACTAGAATGTGAAAAAAGTGTATAAATATGCTGAAAATAGCCTCCCCCCCAAAACTGGCAGAACTCCCCCCCGCCACACACACACACCTTCAAAAGCACCCACCTGCAAAACCAAAAGTCAGCGCCTATGGTATAAAATGATCCTGCTCTACATTAATCTCACTGGCACCTAAAAAGGACAATGCATAATGGAAGATGGTTTGAAGCAGTGCAGCAGTCTGAAGACCAATGATGGCAGACAACCATCTTTTAAATCATTGTAGCCATTGTAATTTAGTTGCTGAGGCTGATTCTTACACAGATTTTGCAGGAAAAAAAATGGGGCAGAAGCCAAGTTTCACAGTGACATTGACTGGAAAGGCAACATAGTCCGTTATCAGGAAAATAAATGCCTTAGAGAGATTTTGGAAATAGTTAATTGGAGGTTGGTAAATCATGTTAGTCATACAATTTGCATACATTTGATAGTGTGAAGAGAAGAAAACACATGTATTTTCTAGATATGTAAAATGGGCAACACTGTGATTGATTGTCCTTTCACAGTGGTTTTCATGACATTGTCTCCACTGGTGTTAGTCCTGATCTAAATTTCTTATCAGAGGAGAATATGACCCAGGGGATCAGATCCTTGGTACCAGCCATTTATGCCCAGCACAGTTCATAGGTGGCCAGAGAGGGGAGGGACAAAGAAAGCACCTTTGTGGCTCCCCTGATCCAGGGTTGCTTTAGTTTGCACTCACTGTAAGGGGATGCTGTGGCAGCTAAAGATCAGCAGGGTACAAGGAAAATCCAGCTACAGCTCTTGGACAACTCTCTCCAGATATCTCTTCCTTGGCCAGTCAGGAGTTGACTCAGTGCCAGTGGAAGGTTCTCTATAAAGGAAACCATGAGTTGTCCCCTCAAACTGGCTTTCACATTTGGTATATTGTTTTCAGTGATCTCGCCTAATGTATGTTTGTCACATTCACACAGCTATATTTTTATATATAAATTCCACTTCAATTGGGATTTCAGACAGATTCTAGCATGAGGTAAATATTCCTTTTTAACTTATCAAATGATAGCAAAGATGTACATGTAGCACTTAGAATTGGATGGTTCCTGATTTTTTTTTTATGAAAGATAATAGAGGGTAGCCTACTGAGATTAAAGAGTTGACAGAACAATCTCTCATAAGGGAGCCAAGATTCAAAAGGGGAAAAAAATGATCAATTAATGATAAACCAATAGCCTCCCTTTCCCAGAATGAAAGCACAATAATATAAGCAGAAGAAAAAGAGGTCACCCTCAACTCAATCTTGGTTTAAACAAATCTTTTGAATGATTACATACGGTATTTTGCAAGGGAAAAACTTTGTTAAATCACAGGAAATTACTGATAGTGATATTGATGTATTGATATTTTTTACTTTGTTGGGAAAGGGAGTGAGAAACTACGGAGTTTGGTATGTCATTAAAATTTGATGCTATTTATTTCCAACGACACAAAGTCTGACCCTCTGATGTTGAATGTAACCATTTTTGGTGCTCTGTTTGAGAAACCATGAGCATCTCATTCAAAGTTGCTGAGTACAGCTGCTCCAAAAAGAGGTGACCATTTAAAAAAAAATACCAAAAAAACATATTTTTGGCCAAAAATCAGTTTTTTCCCCAATCATCCCTGCAGCTACTGAAAAAAAAAGGGGGGGGTGCAATTGGGGGAGTGGGAAATTGTGATGAGTTTGGGGATTTGTCTGTAAAACTCATGAAATCTGGTTAACCTTATGGAGTTGCTCCTTAGAAAGCTGCTGCATCATGAATGTCACTCTGTATGTGTATCCTCTTTTTCAGTCTTCTGAAACCGAGGTGGTTGTGATCCTCAGATCAGAGATGGTCTAAAGTTTCTGTAGTCCATAGTTCATGTTAATGGTCATTCACAAATTTTGTATTATTCTGTTCACTCAGTTCAATAAGTCTGACATACATGAATATTTTGTTTTGCATATTTCATACTCTTTGTGCAGTGTTATCCCATATATATTAGAATACCTCCTTTTTCCTGCACTCTATCAGATTTTAGACTGCTATCCTCAGCCCTTATTATATTAATTGTATATCTCTTTGGAAACTCTGTTCATATTATTGTGCATATTTTGTAGATTTTAACAGCCAAATTTCAAAAGAGTGGGGGTGCAGTTTTTTGTGCATAAATATTTGTTTTCATACCTAATTTGTGATTGCGATTGATATAAATGAGTAATTATGCATATATAAACTGTGTAGTTGTATATGGAAGGTGCAAACTATGCATCTAACAGGCTATTTGCACAAATACCTGATGCATATATACAAAGTGTTGGATGCACAAATTAAGTGTGCAAATCAAACACACTTTGTGAGCAAAAAAGTGTGATCATAATATTGTTGGAATCTTCCATCTTAGATGGTCTGCAACTTATCTCCTACAGACAACTTAATGAATCTAAAGGATTTACATCAGTGTCATTTTCAAGAAACCCTTACAATGTATTCCTTTAAAAAAGGTTTTATATCAATTGTCAGGAATTTAATCAGATATTTAACTATTGTCTTTGCCATTTTTTTCTACTTTATTTTTGGATCAAAAGCCTACAAACACAAGGCAGTCATATTTCAGTCTGCAAGTCGTTATTAATGTTTGGCAAATACTGCAAAAAAAGAATGGTAAAACTTTAAAAAAATTTTTTAACAAGAGTGTGCAGGAAGATGCTGCAATGTAATTTAAACTGACCTAAGCACCAGTGCAGACAGCACTATGTCAGCAGGAGAACTTCCATAGCTACCACCTCTCGCGGAGTTGGATTTATTATACCAATGGGAGAGCTTCCTCCTGTCGGCATAGAGCGTCTTCACTAGACACACTACAGTGGCGCAGCCACATCAGTGGAGCTGCACTGCTGTAGCACTTCTAGTGTAGACCTAACCTCAGGTGAGATGCACGACACTTGAAAGCTCTGGCTACTACTTAATTGCTGTGCTTTGAGTTAATAAAAATAATTTCAAAGTTCAGTGCATTTCCTTTGTTGGCCTCCTCAATGATTCAGTTGCTTGTGGCTGTGGACATATTATTATTAGTACTACCATGTATTTTTGTATTGCAGTAATACTTCAGTAAATATGAACACCCTTTACGCCAGGTGTTGTGTACATACCCTTAGTTAGACAAAGACCCTATCCTGAATAGTTTAGCCCTATGTATCTTCATTCAGCCATGTTCACCTTGCCACATAGATCACAGTGGATATAACTGAAAAGACGCATAGCCATAGACTGCAGACACCTTAAAGCCCATAAAAGTAATGCTGGACTATACAAAGCTTAAAGTGCCAATAATTGCCAAGGTTTGTGGATGAATTGCTGATGTCAGCAAAATATCATGCATGTATAGCAGAGGTGAAAGTAAGCTGGTACAGTCCAGTATGGCATACCGGCAAGAGCTGATGCGCCGTGCCAGATTGGACCAGCTTCTCCAGCAGTGATTTAAAGGGCCCGGGGCTCCCCGCAGGGGCCGGAGCTCTGGGCCCTTTAAATCACCGCCGGAGCCCTGCCGCCGCTGTCCCAGTGGTGGCAGGGCTCGAGAGGCAATTTAAAGGGCCCGGGGCTCCCCACAGTGGCAGGAGAACTGCAGTGGGCCCTTTAAATCCTTGTCCAGGGCTCCGGCAGCCGGGCTCGAGTGGGGATTTAAAGGGCGTGGGGGCTCCGGCCACTGCAGGGAGCCCTGGGCCCTTTAAATCACCACGGGGTAGCGGCAGCAGGGCTCCCACAGAGATTTGAAGGGCCCGGATCTCCACGGCGGCCGGACCCCCAGGCCCTTTAATTCACCCCGGGGCTCCCAGCTGTCTCTGCAGCTGGTCGCTCTGGGGTGATTTAAAGGCCCGGAGCCCCAGGGCCTTTAAATCTTGGAAGGCCCAGCCTCTTGCAGCTGAGGGCACACCTCTTCCGGTTGAGGCCACACCTGCGCTCAGGACTCCGGCATACCAGTAAGTCCTTTAAATTACTTTCACCCCGATGTATAGACATGTAACTATATGTCGGGAGTGGTGAGGTTGCTTTTGATAATTTGTTTTGAAACTATTAATGAGATTTAATATTTATAAGCAATTTTTCTAAGCATTTCAAAATAATTTAGCAATCTTTAATTTAACCTCTGGGAATTACTGGGCTTGCTTCTCACCAATTCTGATGTGCTGTTTGTTAGGAAGAAAATCTCTCTTTTTTTCTTCTCCTTATAAAAGGCAACACTGATAGCTATTGTAGTTAGGTACAGTTTCAATACAAAAAACAGAATGATACATATAAGACAACACAACTAATCCAATCAGAACAAAATGTTGTTGGTGTAATGGTTCAGTGAATAAAGTAGTATAGAGCTGTCAGACTACTTACACTACTTCAGCTACTTGACTGCAAAAAACTTTGTAATCTAAAGTGGGTTTTTTTGGTTTTTGGTTTTGTTTTGCTTTTGTTTGTTTAGCTCACTATTCTCTACTTTCAGTTTTTCTGTTTCATTTTTTTTTATTTTAAACTTTTCATAGGAAAACAATATATTGCCAGCTGCTGGTTGAGCTAGGCCTTGCATGAGGTCTTTAGGTATCAGCTGGAAGCCTATGTAACTGAATAGAAGTTTTATGCTATATACTATAGGTCCTCTATGAAGCTGTAAATGAGCATCAATGTGTGAGAACACTGTTTTAGAACCTGCTTTATTGTTGGCTCTTGATATAATTAGTATATTTAAAGACAGCCCTATTGGTTGCACCATATGGTTTGCAATCATTAGTATAATAATAGATGTACTACTTAAAGAGACGCTTGAAAGCTCAGTGCTATTGTTTCAGTTTGAACAATATTAATATGTTTGAGAATATCCAACTAAAATACTTTATGAAAAATCTCAGGATCATGAGGGTTTTGAATAAGAGAGGTTGATACAATATTGTTAATTGTTATTACATTGTATTACAGTAGCACTCAGTGTTCCCAGTTAAGAAATCCTAGCAACCATATACGTCCAGATGGAAATGGTAGATGGAAATGGTAAATTGTTAATAATGATGCACAAAAGCCGGAAGTGCTCAATAAATATTCTGGTTTGGTATTTGAAAAGAAGCAGGGTGATATACTTGTATCATTGGAGGAGGATGAAGTACTTTCCAATTAATTAGTAAGCATGGAGAATGGTTAAACATCTTCTAAGAGCAAACATTTTAAAATCAATAGGTACAGATAACTCAGACAAGAATCCTAAAAGAGGTGGCTCAGAGATTTTTCTCCAGCTGATGTTAGATTTTTAATAAATCTTGGAATACCTGGGAAATTCAAGAAGACTGGAAGAGTGCAGGTTATGGCAAAAGGGGCAAGTGAGATGAGTATGGGCTGATTAGACTGACATCAGTCCAGGAGAAAATAAGAAAAAAACTGCATGACATTCAGTTAATAAGATTTAAAGTATTGGAATATAATTAATGCCAGAAAACATGCTTTTATGGAAAACAGGTCTTGTCAAACAATCCTGATTTCTTTGTTTGAAGAGATAACAAGTCTGACTGATAATAGTAACCGTGTAGATATAATAGACTTTTCTAAAGCATTTGACTTAGTACAGCATAACATTCCAATTAAAACAACAACACTAAACAATATAAAAAACATGCACATTAAATTGATCAAGTACAGGCTAACTGATGGATCTCAAGTAGTAATGATCAATGAAGAAACATCATTGAATAGTGAGACGTTTCTACTAAAGCGCCACAAGGATTGGTACTAGGCCCTTAATCAGTGATTTGGAAGTATATATAAAATCACTGTTGATCAAATTTGCAGATGACACAGAGATTGATGGAATGGTAAATAATGATGAGGACAGGTCAGTCATACAGTGTGATCTGAATCTTGGTATGGTGGATCTATTCAAACAAAATGCCTTTTAGCACAGCCAAATGTAAAGTTCTACACCAGGGGTCAGCAACCTCTGGCACGCGGCTCGCCAGGGTAAGCACTCTGGCGGGCCGGACCAGTTTTTTTACCTGCTGCCACCACAGGTTCAGCCAGTCGCGGCTCCCACTGGCTATGGTTCACCACTCTGGGCAAACAGGGATGGAGGGAAGCGGCACGGGCTGAGGGATGTGCTGGCTGTGGCTTCCCGCCGCCCCCATTGGCCCGGAGCGGTGAACTGCGGCCAGTGGGAGCTGTGATCAGCTGAACCTGTGGAGGTGGCAGGTAAACAAACTAGTCCAGCCTGCCAGGGTGTTTACCCTGGTGAGCCGTGTGCCAGAGGTTGCCAACCACTGTTCTACACCTAAGATCAAACATTTTCATATAAAGACCAGATGCCTTTCTGGGATATATGCTTTAGCCAAACCGAAATTAAGCTTTAATTAAACACAAGTTATTGGGCTCAATACAAGGGTAACCGGGTGACATTTAATTGTCTGTGATGTACAGGTCAGACTGATGATCTAATTTTTTTTTCTTGTCTTAAACTCTATGGAGACTGAGGCCCCATTGTGCTGGGCACTGCACAGACAAGCAATAAGAACTCAATCCCTGTCTCACAGAGATCAAAATCTAGATTTCTGAATCTGGACACAACCGGATGGACAAGCATATGTACTTGGTGGGGGTGAGGGAGGACCAAGACAAATAAAACAGTAAAAGGAGCATTTTGCATATGAGATAATAGTCTAATCTCAGCACCTGCCTAGTCACATGACGATGAATTTTAGTCTTCTGTAGTTGATAAATTTATCAATTAGCAATTAAAAGCCTTCCACTGTTGTATATGTCTTTAAATATTTGTTTTTGTTTGTCCACTGAAAAAAGTTTAGTTAGTACAGTGGTGTGCTGGCTCAATCCTCTGGGAAAGGGACACAAATAATCATTTCTGATTTAAACTTTTAATGCTTGAGAAATTCCCCTTTCCCACCCCCTGCCCATTTCTCTAGTTTGACAAAACAAAGTCTAAATGTTTTTGAGTACCAGGATACATTAAAGAGAGAGAGATTTCAGTTTAAGATGGTTTGGGGTACTCAGATAACTCAAAAGCTTCCTCATTTTAAAACCAGATGGTCATCAGTTTATTAATCCTTAATGACAATTAATTGCTTTAACTGCTTTGAAAAAGAGATGTTTTATATTCATGGAGAAATCCAGCATCAGAAATAATGTTCAGACCATGTGCTGTTCAACATTTCTATAGCATTTAAAGTACCATTTAAATTAATTTTAATTAAGAAAATTAACCTCAAGTTGGTCACTGAGCATTCTGACATAGCAGACATTTGAATGTTAATATTCCAAATTGTTCATGTCAATTCCATTATGCGTAAACAGTGAAGAAACATGTTATGTTGTCATTTTAATTATATATGAAAAACTATTTTCATCAGAGGCAGGAAATATGACTTTTCTGACTTTAGATTAACTTGAATAGTGCCAACAGGTTTTTTTTTTTTACTAGTGACATGAATTATGATAGACATTTCTTTGTTATTTTACATTAAGAGAAGCCTTGATCTTTGTAATTCTACTACATCCCAATTAAATACACTTCAGAGCTTCAACACTGTGCTCCCAGTCAAATGTTTACAGAGAGCAACAGCATTGTTCAATCAAAATAACATAAAATCTTCTTCAGCTGCATGCATTTGTTAAAGTCTAAGGCTAATAGCAAATCAAATAAAAGAAAACAGTGGATGTGTGTGTTCTGGGATCAATAAATTATGCAAATAGGACATGTTGCAGTTCAAAACTATGAGACTTTCCTCTTATAAAAGCAAGAAGCTTGAAAGATGTCAGAGCTTCTGCCCTCATCTCATTTTCAATCTTTTTTTTTATTTGAGTGGAAGGATCCTTCATAGAAACCTGAATACAGAGATCCATAGTCCTTAACCACCTAATCTTTCATGAACAGAAGTCCAAGAACATGTATTTAGCACATGTATGTAAGCAGATAGGTAGAGGTTGTTCACTAGAATGAAGTCACTATCACACCTCCTGTGCTTATAATAATTCCCCTCTTACTGTTTCAGCTATGTTTTGAGGCTTCTTTGACAACCTGCTCCAGACACTGGTGAAAGGAATGTGACTTTGCCTGTACAATCATTGTTAAGGTGGTCCTTAGATGATGTACCCATGCAGACTTCCATTAAGCATTGTCCACTGGCTCTTGGACAATTGCCCATTAAGAAACAATTCCATGTTCCATGTGTAGGCCAAATCCATCAATTGAGAGTTTCAGTTGTGTTTGATTTCATTCAGGATTTTGATGTATTGGAATCAACCCTAAATAATATTAAATGTTTTATGTCTCCATGGGTCTGTGCTCTAGAATAAGTCCTCCAGGAAGTGTAGAGATGCCACACCTCCTGAACACTGTAGATGCTGTCTTTGGTTTGCTGTGATATACTTCCTGCTGAGGTGGAAACAAAGAAGCCCAGGACAGGAGAGTCACAGGCTGTAGCTGCATAGAATAGTAAAAATTTTGTTACCTCATTTCTATACATAGTTGTGTTCATAATAAAAGGTTTATTTTGACAATGGTCTGCTAGTCAGCAAGATATAATATGGTACTATGAGAGCTGGAAGACCTAGTGGAAGATGTATCATTGATATAGCTATTCCACAGTCCATGCAACTGTATGAAACACCCTCACCAGCCCTGAGAATCAAAGGAAATGTTACATATGCCTGAAAAAAGTTAAAATGGCAATCTGAACTTTTTATGAAAGCCATGGGGCAAATACATTTGAGGATGAGCAAAAGATCACTTTGCACTTATCCGGAAAAGTCATAAAAGCGTTTGATGTACACAGTATATTCCAGATAGATTGTGGTTGGTGTGTGTGTGTGTGTGTGTGTGTGTGTGTGTGTGTGTGTGTGTGTGAGAGAGAGAGGGAGAGAGAGAGAGAGAAAAAAAGCTTTGCAGAAATAATGAACATATTTAATGACCAGTTTGTCCCTAGAAATGTTACTTTTGAAAGATACACATTTAAGATGAGAATACATGATGAAGGGGAAACAATAGAGATGTTTGTCACAGATGTAAAACTAAAATGTCAATCCTTTGGATGTGCACTATTACAACTCTTATTACAGACCACATTGTCCGGAAGTGTAACAATTAAAAAATTGTGAATGGCTATTACAGGAGATGGATCTGACACTAGAAAGGGCAAGCAGCAGAACAAACAGAAACCCAAATGAAAAGCTTACAGAAAAGCACAGAACTGATGACTGTGTGTACTATCCCTAAATCAGTAAAAGAAAAGTTCATGGAAATTACATTGGCCAAGTTCAAAAACATAAGAACATAAGAACGGCCGTACCGGGTCAGACCAAAGGTCCATCTAGCCTAGTATCTGTCTCTTTTCCAAGCTGAAGAGTCCTAGCCTCTTTAATCTTTCCTCGTACCGGACCCTCTCCAAACCCCTAATCATTTTAGTTGCCCTTTTCTGAACCTTTTCTAATGCTAGAATATCTTTTTTGAGGTGAGGAGACCACATCTGTACACAGTATTCGAGATGTGGGCATACCATGGATTTATATAAGGGCAATAATATATTCTCAGTCTTATTCTCTATCCCCTTTTTAATGATTCCTAACATCCTGTTTGCTTTTTTGACCGCCTCTGCACACTGCATGGCAGAAACATGGAAAGCAGGAGACAATGCTAGCAATGTGTCAACCAGCACAAGTAGAGGTAATGTCCAGGCTTCAAGCAAATCTGCAAAAACTGTTTTTTTAAAAAAGGAGCAATTATGCTAAAATGTGCAGAGAACGCAGGAAAATGCATGCACTAAGTGCAGAAAGAGATTTCTCGAATGAAGAGAAAAAGCTGTTCTTAAGTACAGTAATGGAGGAGGCTGAAAAATAAAGACTGCCTAATTAAAATATGCACAAATGGCACTTATGTGACATACATTGTAGACTGGGGAACAAATAAATGTAATAACAGAAATTGAAATAGATGTAAGTGTCACATTTCAGGACAACCACACTTGTTTCCCCTCAGTGACCCATCAAGGTTATCCACTCTCAGGGTACGTCCACACTACCCACCGGATCGGCGGGTGGCGATCGATCTATCGAGGATCGATTTATCACGTCTCATCTAGATGCAATAAATCGATCCCCGAACGCTCTGCCATCAACTCTGGAACTCCACCAGAGCGAGAGGCGGAAGCAGAGTCGATGTGGGAGCCGCGGCCATCGATCCTGCGCCGTGAGGACGGGAGGTAAGTCGATCTAAGATACATCGACTTCAGCTACACTATTCTCATAGCTGAAGTTGCGTATCTTAGATCGATTTCTCCCCCCCCCCAGTGTAGACCAGGCTTCCAGCTCCATGACCATTACCTCTCCTGGGTGCAGACATCTTTCTCTTGCTCTCTCTCTTCCCTGGGATATCTCCAAGCTGAGCAGTTCCCTGCTTTCATTGTATAATTCTCAGCAAAGACAAGCTGCCCAAGCAGGTCTGTTTGCTTTCTCTTCAGAGATGGTGAACAGTGTGACTGCCCACAGTTATAAATACCATGCAGCAATTTGAACTCAAGCCTATTTTATTCCTAAGGCAAATGCACTAAAGTGAAAACATTTTAAAAACAATAAAAGATTCTGCACACATGCTTATAAGATCACCAGGGATCACTCCAACCCTAACATGGGATCTGCCAGGAGCCTCCTTCAGTACTCCACCCAAGGGGTTTTCTTGTGGTTTCAAGTTCATCACAGGTTCAGGTCAGAACAAGCATACTCATAACACAGTTAGTCTACCCTTTATACAGTTCAGAGGTCTTGATCTGAAGGTTCCAGGAGAAGGAAAATTAGTAGACAGTGGGTTTTTCTTCCTAGGGCTTAGCTTCAAAAGGAAGGATTCTAGGTGGGTCATTTGCATTCCCCTTATCCCCAGTTACTTACTAGGAAAGCCACTTCACATGAATCATTCAAAAAAGCCCATTTACCATAAGTTCCTAATACCTTCCAGAGACAGCATTACTCAATCTTCTAAAGAAGTTTTGCACAATTCCACACTAACACATACACACTTGCATTTTTAATACAATGGACACCATAGGTATTAAACCTAATTCAGCATGGTTTAACTTAATTCAATAACATTCATTAAGGATATTTCAGGAAATTTTCAGTCTGACAAAGTAAGGACAACATAGAAATGGAAGAACCAAAGTGTCCGTGAAAGACTACAATGAAGGAACATTCCAATGTTGGGAGACTACACACCAACAAGAGTTTATGAGTTTATGGTGGTATACCGAGATAAACAACCAGTCTGTGGCTAGGGTGACCAGACAGCAAATGTGAAAAATCTGATGGGAGTGGGGGGTAATAGGAGCCTATATAAGAAAAAGACCCAAAAATTTGGACTGTCCCTATAAAATCAGGACATCTGGTCACTTCTATTTGGGGCTCACACATGTGAGGTGCTTGGTTTTGTTAGGAGCACAGAGAGACAATATAGAACAAGATATAAAAATATGAATAGCATAATATGAAGATGCATTCCTAGGAGATGGGTGGCTCCCAGTAGCATACAAGATATGGTTAAAACAAGATGCAGAACCTGTAATTACATACTACTTGAAAAATTCCACAAGCTTTAAGAAACAGGCTAGAAGAGGAGTTGCAAAACATGAAAGCAAATGGTATAAACTAAACAACAGAAGAACCAGCAGATTGGGTTCACTCTTTAATAATTGAAGAGGATAAAAAGGAGATGGATTGCATGGGAACCTGAGGAACTGAAGAAAAAGATTAAAAGAGAACTCTTCCAAATGCCCATAGGAAGTGAAATGTTGTCTCAGATGGCAGGAGCCAAATTTGTCAGCAAAGTAGATGCGTTGCTTGGATTTGGCAGATCCACTTGGATACTGAAAGCTCCAAGATCTGCACTTTCAACAGCCATTTGGCAAATAATGCTTCCTAAGACTCCCTTTCAGAATATGTTTGGCTCCAGAAGCATATCACTGTACAATGAGCCAGATATAAGAAGGTCTTGCAGGCATGAAAGAGTACATTGATGACATAATAATTGGGGGCAGCATTGTCATTGAACATCAGGAATGACAGAGGAAACTACTGGAAATTGCAAGAGCTAATAACTTTAAACTTAATAAGGCCAAATGTCAATTTCAGACAATAGAAATAACATATTTGGGGAAGAGAAAGACCTCCAAGGGAATCTTGCCTGATGAATGAGAGATTCAAACACTGCTGAGCATGCTGAGACCTGAAGATAAAAAAAAGAAATTCAAAGTCATGTTGAATTATATCAGCAAATACATATCTAACTATAAAACTTGCAGAGCTCACCTAAGCCATCTCTTCCTCAAGGTTAGTGAATAGGCATGGATGCCAGAGCATTAAAAAAAATGGCAAAATGATTTAAAGCACATTCTTACATCAGTTCCCATGCTGCAGGTTTTTTGACCCACTGAAAGACATCATACTCTCCACACTAGCTCCTGTGGGGAGAAAACTGGTTTCCAGACAGGGGGGAGGCTCTGGATCTATATCTGGCCATCGGCTGTAGGCTGCATTCAGGGTAATTAAAGCTTTGGATAATACCAGATGCCAACCCTTGTAGTCTGGCTTCCGAGAATGGCACGGAGCTGTGTCTTAAGGATTCCAATGTGACGCTCCACAACACCATTGCTATGGGGCTGATAAGGGAGGTGAACATGGAGTTGAACACCCCACTTAGTAACCAAGGTCTCAAAACTCTGACTGGTAAATGGAGGACCTCCATCTGTTTGCACCTCAGAGGGAATGCCCCAAGCAGCAAAAACCTGAAGCAAGGCTTTATTAACATCTGACGCTGTGGTTCGCTTCAGGGGGGTACAGTGGACTACCAATCCATGTGCAGGACCTCCGCTTGGGAGTCTCGGGGGAGGGATAGTTGAAGGACAAGTGCCCCCGGCTGCTTTTAGGACCTTGCGGGCACCTTTCCACAGATGGACAGGATCAGTCCCAGCACCAGCCTCCCCTGCCTTGAGGCAAATCGGCCAGTCACTGTCCTCTGTGGGGGTTAACCGCAGATCCATGTGGCATGTCAGGAGACAGCCTGCAGCACCAACAGTTAAACTAGCGGCATAAGTGCGGCTTGAGTGACCACCTCCAATAATACAAGTCCACCCAATTGCCTCTGGCTGCCCCCTATCAAGGAGAACGTGGTATTGAAAATGATTAAGTTCGTCCTCTGGGATCTTGTCAGTGACCCTGGTACGCCACGGACAGACAGACTGTACAGATGACCGGGAAAGATTTTCCTCACTCAATCCTGTTCGTGACGCCATGTCTGAATTAGCTGGGGGTTCGTTCAAGCTTGGTATTGAGTGAGGAAAAGACAGGCAGGACCAGGGTAACACTGAAAAGACAAGTGGCTGCGTTTATTTAGGGATTTCTTTACACTTTGGGCTGGGGGAGGAGGCAATTCCCAACTGGGACTCAGATAAACAATGCAAGCAAATTCAAACCAATAACAATGTACTGTATACTGCTCACCACACCACCAAATAGACAGGCACACCAATCTCTCAAGGTAGGAATCGGGTTCGTCAGGGCGATGCCCGGTGCAACACAGAAAAGAGACCCACGGGCCACTGCCTCAGCCACCCTTGCGTTCACACAGAGGATAAATCCAGAGTGTGGTGCGGCTGCAGCTGGGCAGATTCCACTCACTCAGACCGCGGGGACTGGACCCCCTTGGTCAGCTACTCTCTAAGTAGAGGCAGCTCCCAAGTTTAAACACACACACACTGGACACAGACAGAGCAGTGATTCATTCACATAAACAGTTTGCAATTAACAATTCAATAACAAGTAGAATGAGTAAACAAGCTAGCTAGGCAAATGTGCAAATGTACAAGTGTGCAAATGTGCAATTGTTTGGGGCTGGTACCAATTTGGGAAAGGGAAAATGAGAGGCTAACTAGACTAACTGCCAGAAATTAAAAGACAAATACCGCACTCCAGGAGCAGCTGACCAGCAGAACAGACACCAGGAACATGATGAGCCGACCGGGACGAAGTCCAAAGCGAAAAATCCAAAAACCAAAAAATAGATCCAAAAGATAAATCCACAAGATGAAGTTAAACGACACGACACGAGAGCTCTATACCGGGAAGAGACCCTGGCTGAAAGGTTGATCAGACCCTCAGCTAACATGCAGATACTCCACCAAAGAAGACGATGGTCAAGACAAGATTTTCTGGGGGAAAACCTAGTTTTATTGAAAAGTCTCATTCCCTTGTGTCGGTCTCTGATTGGCTCCCTGGTTCCCTCTCCCTCCAGGTTATGAGCTGTTGCCACCCCACGCCAGCAGGGTTTGCACACGGCACACTGGGGTAGTTGAGTAAACAAGTTTGACCCTTAGATAACCGGGCCCAAAAAGAGCGGGAAAAATGCACACAGCACCAAAATGTTGCACACGACATCACAAGTTGCTGGGCAGGATCAGGTCTCTGCACACGGCACTAGCCCGACCCTTAGATGACCCAGTAAAAAAAAGGAATGCATACACAACCAGTGTTGCTGGGCAGGATAGCATCTCTGCCCTTTAACAAGAACTTGGTCCAACATGGAGGCTGTCTTGTCCTTTGAACAGGTTCAAGATGGCCGTGGACCGACAAGTGGCCATACATAGCCATAACTTTGCAACGGATTGCGACACACAGGTGCTTCAAAAGAAGAGCTGGGAGCAGTACTACTATAGTGTCATGGAACTGATTGGTTGTATTTAGGTCTGTGACAGTCACAGAGAAGATGTATGCACAAATTGAACAAAACAGACACATTCTCTATGGTCATAGCTTCAAAGCAGAAACTGATCACAAACCATTGACTGCAATATATCAGAAGAGATGTTGAGAAGCACTACTGTATAGTTCATCATGGAATTCCAGAACAGTAATAACTGACCATGGACCACAGTTCAAAAAGAGGCAATTCCTTGACTTTGCTAAAATGTACGACCTTCATCAAGAGACATCTAGACCCAAATATCCTCCAATCAATACTGAATGTGGAGTACATATAGTGAAGAACTTGCTCAAAAACATTGGCTATAAGAGAAGAATCATATTTAGCACAACTTAACTACAGAGCTACACTGCTGCATTATGGAAAGTTACCTGCTGAACTTCTACAACAGACATATAAATACTTGATCACCAGCTATGAGACAAAAAAGGATAACTAAGGAGTATGTGATAGTGAGGAAAAGACTGGGAAAGTACAGTTAGACAGAGTATTACAATAAAGGACCCAGACCTCTTCCACAGATAAAAAAAAAACAAAGACTCATGAGAATTTGGCAGGATTGGCACTGGCCAGTCAAAGCTACAGTGATCAAAGAAGAATCACCTCTCTCATACTCAATGATGACAGATGGAGAAAAAAACTTATGATAGAATCATAAGCACCTGCTCAAAATACCTGACAACTTGGCCAAGACAAGTGAAGTGAAAGCAGACATATGTGATGAAAGCAATTCACAAACTAGCCCTGTTATTGACTCTGAGACTGAACAGTCTGTTACAGATAAGAATTTCTGTAGAGACTAATAAAGGCATCTTAGGGTTTTGTTTAGGAAACCTAAAGAGTTAAGGAGTTATTGTGTTTGTAATAGTTTGCTAGTTTGATTTAACAGTTTTAAATTCTAAAAGACATCTAAAAAAGGACAACTTTCTATAGAGTAAGTCTGCCAGGCAGTGCAGAAATGCCACACTTTCTGTACACTCTCAGTGCAGTCCTTTGTTTGGTGGGTTATGTTTCCTGTTGGGGCAGAAACAAGGAAGTTCAGGACAGGGCTGTCATAGGCTGCAGCCACAGACTAGTAGGAAGTCTTGTTACCTTATTGTCATACATAATTCCTGTTCATAATAAAGAGTTTATTTTGACACAGGTCTGTTTATCAGCAAAATACTACAGAGTAAAAACTATAGCAAAATACTACAACATTTTCTTTGCTGTTGAAATCTGTGCATATACTCCTCCTATAAACACTATAATGATAACTAATGGAGAATACTCTTAAACTTATGATTAACACTTGATGTGATAACTGGTAAACATGACCTTCACACATTTCAATCAACACCTGCGGAACCAAACCATTTGTATTGTTTTGTATTCTGTTTATTTGTTCGTTTGCTTTTTTCTGATTAATTTGATTCCCTTTAGCTGTTAAAACTAGATAATTTGATCTAGAAATGATGTGACACTTCCATTAAGAACTGAACCTTCCTCACATACTGTACTGTATAACATAAAAAATAGACCTGTCTTACACATGTTCTCAGTGTACAATGACACCAGAACAATGAAACAAGGAAATAAAGTTGCTGTAATGCAATGAGCATGTAATGAACGTACAACGACAATGTCACAAAAATGTTAATAATTGTTTAATAAATATGAAGGATTATGATTTCCATCAAACAGGTCAATTCCATTTATCACTGCATGCTTCGGTGCCAATGAAAGCACAACAGTGAAGACAATTTATTTGACTTCATTATCTTAAGTATTATACTTTCATACTTTGGCTGCTCTAGCTCTCCTAATGTGTTTTTGCCAGGACACCACTAAGTATCTGATATTTTTCTCTATTATTTTAGCATAGCATTGCCACAATATATTTATAAACCACTGAACACACAATCTGCCCTTTTTCTAATCTGCTCTAAGCCCATCACTTACTAGGGGTCTGCCCTCATGTACTAGAACAGGGGTTGGCAACCTCTGTCACGCAGCTCGCCAGGTTAAGTACGCTGGCGGGCTGGGTCAGTTTGTTTACCTGCCGCTTCAGCAGGTTCGGCCGATCGCGGCTCCCACTGGCCGCGGTTTGCCATCCCAGGCCAATGGGGGCGGCGGAAAGCAGTGAGGGATGTGCTGGCTGCAGTTTCCCACCACTCCCATTGGCCTGGGATGGTGAATCGCAGGTTTGGCTGATCGCAAGTCACACTGACCGCGGTTCACTATTCCAGGCCAATGGAGGCTGTGGGAAGTGGCGCGGGATGAGGGATGTGCTGGCCATCACTTCCTGCAGCCCCCATTGGCCTGGAACAGTGAACCGTGGCCAGTGGGACCTGCGATCAGCCGAACCTGTGGACGCTGCAGGTAAATAAACTGTCCCGGCCCGCCAATGGATTTCCCTGACAGGCTGCATGCCAAAGGTTGCCGATCCCTGCTCTATGGTGTCATCTGTTTGCATGCATGTAAAAATATTGTCTCTCTCACAGGTTTCATTTCTTTTTGGCATTCAGTGTTCCTCAAATTTAGTCAGTATTTTACTTAACTTCATATTTTTACCTTCTTCAAACTTAGTTGTTATAAAATTCCAATACTTCCTTCCCAACAACATCCACAAAGATAGCTGATTTCACTTTATCATTTTTCTCCTCTGCCCCTATGGCTGCTACAAATAATTCAAATCTCTGTCTGATTTTTTTCCAGTTCTCTGCAACATTGCCTGACAATTGCAGATTGGATGGAGGTTGCAACACATCCATTTTTGGTTCCCCCCATCTCCCTTCTTAAGCTCGTCAAGCTACTATTGTGCTCACCAAGTATATGCAAAAGCCTCTGGGCCTAGTGCTCCACCTGCTTCTCTGGTGCCTCCCTTTGTCTCTGCTTTCAGTTGCAATCACAGGAGTTAACTTCAAAATGACTGCAGTTTCCTTCTCATTCAGCATTTCTGACACTATGTAATGATCTTGGGGTTCATTAAGTAACAAACGAGTGAATGATAAAGGAATAAAACATTAAAATAAAACAAATTGGAGAGCATCTCTAGTGAACTGCTGCACACAGCCAACCCCCACCTCCAGGATATATCTCCAAATTCCTATGTTCATAATACTGTCCCTTATGATGGAGAGTCTCTACATTATAACCGTTCTACAAACATATCTGTAGAGTGCCCATTCCTAGGAGTTAACCTATTCCTCTCAAAGAGAGAGGTTGATGCTGAGTTAGAGGCACATGACCTGTGAAGTAGGAACCACTGAACGAACCCCAGGAGGGCCCCACTTGATAGTCACCAACCTGTGTCTCCATTCCAGCACCTGGATTGGCAAGCAGAAGACAAAATGAAAGAAGAGGGGGGCACCTGACCTGGACCCTTGCCTTAAGAAGAGGGAGGCTGTCCCTGGAGTTCTCTTTAGGACCCTCTGTCTTAAGCATTGTGAACCCGATAACCTTGAAATGAGCAAGGGTCAGATTCTCTAATTTCTTCAAAAATATAGAAATGTCCCCCACTTGCAGCAACTCAGAACAATGTTTCTGTTTGTATGAATGGTGAATGATAAGTGTTTGTAATCATATATATTCAAAACCTGACAAGTGGATCTGTCTGCAATGTTTATACACCCATATTTATATTAGCATGCTAATAAAATGGGGAAATAAATTATTTTTATTGTGGTCCTTTAAAAGGAGATCCAATCTGAAACATCTCCCATCTCTCAAAATGAACTTGAGCAAAAATTTTTAGTAGGATTGATTATAATCTCATAATCATATGGTGCAGGAGTGGGACTTCTGTTCTGCATGTGAGTGCTTGTGCATGCATAACAACTGTATGCTTCCTGGTATCAGTCAGAAGCAGAACTACCACAAAAATACTGCTCTTGAGCTATTATACAGCCAAATCCACAAACAGCTTGAAATCTCACAAGATGGTTTGATCTGTGAATATCTTAGCCTCATTATGCATTCTGTTTTCTCTGATGTTTGTCATTTCTGGTAAAGAGAAGGGAGTGGTTACTTGTGGGAGTTGTGACAGACCTATGCTTACTGAATTCACCGGGAGCAAGATCAGATACTCTTTTTGCTGCTGGATAACTTAAGAACTCAGGCATCTATAACTCTATCTATATATCTTAGGATTTTCTCAAACATTCATAGTTTTGAAGCTCTTGGCAAATAGCCTCAACCACAATAATGAAAACATATTTAGGCTTGTGGAAAAAAAGGGATGTCTCTTGTGGTTTTTTTTTCTTTTTTCTTTCATTATAACAATGAATTTTGAAGCATAAACTCCAGTAGGCTACTGAAATCTGAAAGTAAGATAGGTGGGTTTCTGTTTAACAGATCAAGTGAATTAACTGACCACTAATTTCCCAGATGATGAGTGGAACATAAAGATGGATATGGATGTAAAGGGAAAATTGTCTGTCCAGCTATTAAGAAGATAGATAATATAGCTATAACACTTACAATATAAATAGAGCTTTCCATTCATAGTTTTGGCAAGGGCTTTACTAAGATGGGCAAGTTTCATTATTCCCATTTTATAGAAGGTGAAACTAAGGTACATGGAGGTGAGATACTGCATACTGGAGTGGGATAGCAGGCCTCCAGCCTTACCCATCTTGACTAACAAATAATTTTGTCTTGTCTGCAAATTCCACTATATGACTGTTCACGCTTTTTCCTGATCATTAATGCATTAAATACTGGTGATAGCATGGATCATTGGATTAACCTATTAACCCTTTGTTGAATTGTTGTATTTAAAATCATTTGTTCCTATTGTTTGTTTCATGTTTTTAGTTATTTTCTCACCCCATGTCTACTTAGTTTTCTTATTATACTCTTGTGAGAGATTTTGTGAAAAGCATCTTGAAAATTCAAGTAAAATACTAGTACATTGTTCTTTCTCTACTGAAAAAATAATTTTCCTTCACAAATGTTTTGGTCAGTTTAGTTTTTTTAAAACTGTTTTGTTAATCTCCAACAATGAGACTACAAGTATAGTAAAGAACACTGAGTCATTTATAAAATCTGAAGTCGACATCAGGTTCTAATACATATTGGCTTGAACTGAAACCCTATATTTGAACAACCCTGTGTCTTCAGAAGGAAGGTGTTAAAGATTTGGATCTGATGTTAGATCTTAGAGTGTTGTGGCTCAAGCCAATTTCTAATTTCTAATGGCCGTCATCATCAGATAGGCAAAAAACCCAAAATTAAATACCTGTTGTCCTTCACCCAAAACTCCTTGATGCTTATATATCAAGGCTTTAGATGTCTTATAAATATCTAAGATAGAAAGAGCTGAAGATCCTGGACTTACTCTAAGGGTGACTTGCCCCTCTTTAAAATCAGCAACACAGGAACTAAGGTCACAAAATGCTAAAAAAAAGAAAAGAGTCTTTCGTAAAAGAAATGAGGATAATGAAACAAAAAGCAAATCATGCCATATAAACTCAATCATGCTTGTGAATGAAATTACAAACCTAGTGAATGCAGGGAAGTCAGCAGATGTAATATATCTAGACTTTATTAAAGTATTCCACAGTGCCTTTCAAAATCTTCTTGGAAAAGTTAATTCAAGTTGAAAAGTATTCAACTTGGCCTGGATAATGCAACCATTCTGATCTCCTTTACACTACAGAAAATCTGGAATAACTTCAGTGACTTCAATATAGTATCCAATGCAATGTAGAGGAGAACGTGGCCAATTGATTGGATACTACCTGAAGGACCAGTATTGTATTGAATGTTCTGTAGCTAGAAATGGGACACAATGAAACGAAGTATCTCCCCTTCTATCTCCCTACACTGAACCTTGTGGGTTCAACTTCATCTAAATTCAAATTGCTTCTTGCTTTGGTTTTGTAAATAATAGTTATAATAATAATATAATTTTTTTCTTGAATTTGCATCAGACCTCACAAAGACCTGTGAAGAGCATTGGGATGAAGACAGTGGGGAGAAGTTAAAAATAGGGACACTTATGAGTAAGGTAACCCCCAGGTCCCAATGAAAATGGTGTGGGGGGGTAGCTTTTCATTGGGTTAGTCTGTAGAGCTGGTTTCACCAGCCTGCAGGGGAACTAGACACCATTGAGAAGTGGAAGTGTGCATGTGTGTGTGAGTGGGGGGGACCTAATTTAGAAGAAAAGGGTCCCAGTTGTCCCTTCAATCCCCTAGAGAACACAGTTCTTGTAACAGATAGTGCTGTTTCCTTGTGTGGGGAAGGAGAAGACATCTTTCTCTTAATACATTTGTGTTGGGAAGGGGTTTCAGTCCCCCACTTCTGAATGATGTAGTCCTCCTCACTGCAGGAAAGCTCTAGAGGAACAGGATTGATTCGGCCTTTGATGCCCCCCCTCCATTTGGTGTGAACACCAGCAGTATCCAAATAAGTAATGAATATTAACTATTTCACACTCTTAATTATATTTTCTTATGTCCTTAGAGCAGCTTACAATCTTAATTTTAATAATAAATACTTATTCTAGACATCATTTGACAGTCCATCAGGGGTAGTTATTTACTATCCATCAAATGCAGATCTCAGATCTTCCCAATAATCCAAAGCATGTTCAACTCAGTTACCAGGAGGGACACAAAAATGGATGGGTATGTCTGACTCCTGTACAACCTAAGCCCATGCAACTGTACATTCTAGGCCTGTTTCTCCACTGCCTTTTTCCTGGTGGCAATACTTGTATGTGTGCAAAGACAGTGTAAAATGTTAGCGGATCAGACTTGCTATGTTATACACCCACTTTGTAGTCACTTTATACAGATATATTGACATAAATGACGTAAGTGAGAGGAGAAGCATTCCCAGTTGGTGAAATCCTGTCCTTTCTGAAGTCAATGGGAGATTTGCTATTGCCTTTAATGGGGTTGCAATTACATCTTTAATCTTAAACAAAACAAACCATAGACCCATTAGCTA
Organism: Mauremys mutica; assembly: GCF_020497125.1. NCBI lineage: Eukaryota > Metazoa > Chordata > Testudines > Geoemydidae > Mauremys > Mauremys mutica. The sequence goes on from NC_059072.1 coordinate 299,596,601, forward strand.
CATTTTTAGACTTTCACTTCTAGGTCAGACATCACTTGGATGACTCAGATAAAAAAACAAACCTTGTTGCTCCCATTTTAACCAGTTCAATAAATGAATGAGAGTCACACAAATATACCTAAATAAATTTTAAAAGCCTCTTTTTCAAAGTTAGACAAGGTGGGTCAGGTAATATATTTGATTGGACCAATTACATTTATTCTGTTAGCAAAAGAGACAAGCTTTTGAGCTACACAGCACTCTTATTCAGGTCACTCTAATATCCTGGGACCAACAGGGCTACAACAACACTGCACACAAGAATGGAATATCTCTTTTTCAACATCTCATTCTGATGGAATATGCAATTGAAAATACTCTTAATCAGAAAGCAACAATTACTGGATTCAGCAAGGAGGAGGACCTAGCTCTAATTTTCTGTCCAAGAGGCTCTTCTCTAACATCTCTTTCATACAGCTCCTTATAATTTCTTACCAACAAACCAGTGCTGATCAGGCACCATTATATCAATTTACCCCATGCAGCTATCCAAAATATATACTGAAAAAAATAATGGAAAAGTAAACTAAAGCCAGGCTTATATCAGATACATTTGATAGTAAATTCATGGTTCCATTTTCCTTTACTACAGAGAGCTGATGGTTTCTTAGAGCCCACTTTTGTTACCATTGAAGATAATGGCAATTTTCTGATTGTTCTCAGTGGGAGCATGATTGGGCCTTTAATGCTGAAAAATTTACCTTTGAGGGATAGCCGGGTTTAATGCATATGATACAGTTGGGGCCAGACTCAGAACTCACTTCACTGGTGTTTTACACTTGTAGAACTCCACTGACTTCAGTAAGGTTACTTCCCTTCTTAATGACCTAGAAGTATGCCAATTGATTGTAAAGATTTTGATAATCTAGGTAAGAATATTTTCTTTAGGGATCTGTTCTGAACTTTCCAACCATTTTTTCTATGCTACTTTTTTAATGAGGGTACATGAAATTTACTTTTTTCTGATCACTATGTAAAAAAAAAAGTAATGCATTTCAGACTCTGACACAGTCCTGTCCACCTTCATTCTAGTATTTTCAATTTGTGCTGCTATGACTGTGCTCAGAGACTCTTTAAAATTGATGTGTCTTGTCTGGAAGCTGGATTTCAAAGAGAAACTGGTGTCATTAAAAAAAAAAGGAAAAAAGCCCAGCGCACCTTCAGATCAGGTAAACTTTTAAACTCAGCTCTGAATTAAAAAATAATGTTTTATTTTTGAACTCGATTTCCTCTTTGAAGTCTGGCTTCAATCCAATTTTAAAAAGTCTGTCAGCAGAGTCAGCATGGCTTGAGTTGACGGCTTGATTTCTGCAGGCTCTTCTGTCCTCAGTTTACCACATGGAGATTTACTTGGACATAGCTCCCAAACACATATGTGATAGACAGGCCATTTGTCTGGTTTTTAGTCAGACAGTCCTGCTGTTCTAAGGTTTGTCTCCAGCACATCCCTCGGCCCATGCTGCTTCCCGCAGCCCCCATTGGCTTGTAATGGCAAACCGCGGCCAGTGGGAGCTGCGATCGGCCGAACCTGCAGATGCTGCAAGTAAACAAACTGTCCCGGCCCACCAGTGGATTTCCCTGATGGGCCCCATGCCAAAGGTTGCCGATCCCTGGTGTATGAGATGTCATACCAGAGGGGGCAGGGCAGCACGCTCTTCAAAATGGCATCCCTTGTGCAGCATGACTGTGCATGTACCATGCGTGTGAGGAAGTACCAAAATGTCTCATATTCTGGGGCTGTGTGAGTGGCCACCTAATAAGTGATTGCTGCTGTTTGTGCTCCTCCTCCTCACGAATAAACTCACTGAAGCCACTCAATGATGGTGGAGAGAAAAGGGAAATAACATAACTAAATCTGCTGCCTACATGCTTTGTAACAGTGATGCTGGCTTAAGGGTTAGACTTGATTTACTCACCGCCTTCCCAGGAAAGTCCAGGTAAACAAAATATCCAGGTTTTCAAAGGCTTTGGTCAAACTTGGATGTGGCCACAATCACAACTCTATGACAGGTGGTGTGGTCTTTGTTCCTGCTTGTGACAGGGCATTATCAGCAGCACCCTAATCACTGACGTTGCTGCAGCCTGAAGAAGGTTTCAGGCCCAGCTGAAGGCAATTATACACTGCTCAAAAGGGAAGCTGAGAGGATGAGGGTGAGGGTGAGGGTGAGGGGTGAAGGCTGCGGGGAAATGTCCCCTTGCTGTAAGCCTGCAATACACTGTTACTTTGTATGAAAAGAAAATACACATGTTGATAAAAGATAACAGTCTAGTGTGTGTTTGTGTAGGGATATTAAAGAAGGTTTATATTAAACATGGTTTATATGAGAAATGATTTATTGATTTATTGTTAATTGATACTTTAAGGTTTATGTTAGAAGTAAATTTGTGATTCCCAACATTTAGCCTCTAACCTGCAAGCCACCAGCTGTGTCTGTGTGAAGCCTGCTCAAAGAGATACTTGGTATAAAACTTGCTAAACATTAATTAACTCTAAGTAAGCCAAAACAGTAGCTGTTATAGTGTATAGATAGAGACCCCCACCCTCTGTAAGTTTTCATCTCACTTTATCTTTGCTTGTTAAAAGACAGGGAGTCTCACATAAGTTGGTAACACCCCAAAAGGTAAAGAGACAGTGAACTAAATGTGATTAAGATAGAGAATATATGTGAATGAATGGTTAGGGAGTTATCAGCCTGAAGAATTCAGTGTCAGCTGAAGAAGGTGTCAAGTGGGATCAACCAGATGACCCCCTGGAGGGCAAACTGGAATCCACCCACCACACCTCAAAGGAAGGAAAAACAAAACATCTAATAACATGGAGCCAGCCACCTGCTGATTGATTTAGCAACAGCAAAATGAAGCAACTCCTATGAACAAACATAGGGAAAAATCCCTATAAAACTGGACTCTAAAGACTGAGGACTTTGAGTCTATGGTTCTGCTGCCAGCCTCCAGGAGCATCAGATGCATCTGACACAGACTCGGCTCCATCCTCATGACCAAGATACCTGGCCAGTAACTTGGCATGAGCAACATCTAGGCTGGTAACTATAACATCTATACAGAACCTGAATGAATGTTTGTGTGAATGAATATGTGTGTGTGTGTGTGTGTGTATAAGGAATAAGTAGTGATAAAAATAAGTAGTAAAACAACATTGTTTGGTTTTGTCTTTTGCTGTCTTTTGTTTTGTTATGGTATTTACAATAAATGTGGCATCTTTGCCTTATCCCTCTTAATAAGATCCTGCTGGTTTTTATTATATTGTTATAACATTTGTGATCCTGGGGCCACACAAACTGGCCAGACAGTTGAGTACACTGGGTAACAAAAGAGGTGCCCTGTGACACTGCTCCTCCTGTAAAGCTAAGTAGGAAAAGAAATGGTGCAGCTTTTTAGTTTGATTCTGTGGACTCTTGGATAATAAGTGAATGCAACCCCTCAATAGAGGCAGCAGGTATTACCTTTGCTATTTCCTCTGGGTAATTTCTCTGACCCACCAGCTTTACTTCCACTTTGGGCTGAGTTTCAGCAGGCTTATGATGCCCAAAGCTCTTTCTAGGCCAGGGTTTAGGTAGGGGTCTGCTTCTCTGCTAAGCTTTCCATTGACTGTAGTGGGGCCTAGCATCAGGCCCTAGGAATGCAAAAATAACACACTATCTGACACAGATGATAACAGCTTCAGCATACTGATGATATTACAGTCCAAAACACCACCTCATTTCTTCCTGGAATCTCACATACATACTTCAAAGGAGTGATAGTGTAGAAACCCGTGCTGCTAGGAAATATCACAGAGAGACTTAAACTATTAAACAGTTCACAGAAACCTTCTTGGTATGTGCAGGAGTAGGAGAGCTAGTCAAAAATCGAAATTTCTATACCATAGCTCAACATTAATCCGTGTCCCTCTGAGCTGCTGCAGTGCCTCATAACAGCTGTAGTTCAAGTGCCTCATTCCTCCATTCCCCTCTATGGGCCAGACTCTGACCAGAATTCATGTCCCATGATACACAGTGATTTTGTGACTCCCTTAATGCACTGCAGTGGTTCAACCAGAAGGGAGACCATGGTTCATAATGGGAGTGTTTATCTAAACAAATCAAGGTGGAAGGCCCCCAAAGCCTTAGTATAAACAACTAACCAGGAATAACCCTAGAGCAGGAGTTGGCAACCTGTGCCACGCGGCTCAGCAGGGTAAGCGCCCTGGCGGGCCGGGCCAGTTTGTTTACCTGCCGTGTCGGCAGGTTCGTCTGATCGCGGCTCCCACTGGCCACGGTTCGCCATCCCACGCCAATGGGGGTGGCAGGAAGCCGTGGCCAGCACATCCCTCACCTGTGTCTCTTTCCGCAGCCCCCATTGGCCTGGGACGGTGAACCGCAGCCAGTGGGAGCTGTGATCGGCTGAACCTGCCGACACGGCAGGAAAACAAACTGACCCAGCCAGCCAGGGTGCTTTCCCTGGTGAGCCACCTGCCCTAGAGCATAAGATATCACAAGATATAGTGCTCTAATAAACAATTATAACTAAATTGCTGACAGGTAACCACAAAATGCCAGTTTATACCAGCTTCATATATTTTAAATTAGGACTATCAGCAGATGTCCAACCACAAGAATGCTATGATAACTAATGGACATATATGCTAATTTACTTGAGGTAAAAGGCCTAATAATCTATGGGAAGACACCCCAACATTATTAGAGTAAGGAAATACAGATAAGGAAACCTTTACTGAATATGCATTAGACATAGTAGGCATCATCATAATACATTATAAAAGTTGTATCCTACCCTTCATGACTGAGGAGTGCCTGGATAATGCTCACTGGTGGTTATAGTGATTGTGAGGATGATGACAGGTATGATGACTAGCACTTCAACTTTTTCAGCAAGGGATGGTGTGTGAATATGGCTGCTCAGACGCCCATGTTATATTATCTCTACTTTCCATGCTGGTTTGCAGTGTTTCTGACATTTCTAATTGTGCTAAATAAAAATATTATAGGGAAGAACACCTTTCCTAAATATAATTGTCTCCTTCATGCACAATGGGATTCCCAAAATAATACTAATTCTAATAACTCTGGACCTGATCTTGGACTAGACTCTGCCAAACCACAGAGAGCTAATTGGGGATTCTTAAGTAACCAATATAATTAATACACAGTGAATAGATCAGGCAACAAATTTAACAGCCTAAAACCCTTTTCTAAAGTAGTTTATCTGACCTAAAGCAATCTCCCAGCATCTCCAAGCAACATGGCTGGAATTCCCCTTTCATAAATGCAATAAACACACTTTCCTTTTTGTTTCCTCAGTGAAGGATGAATGGGGGTCTTTTTGCCTTCCCCTCATAATCCTTATAAGTCATTGTTTTGTTTCAAGAGTCAGAAGGACCCCATTGTTTATTCTCTGGTGTGCTGGCTCCATGTTGCCTTTACCTCTTCACGTTGACAAATGGCTTCCATTGTGTTGACTTACCATACTTATTTTACATGCCAATCAAGGCAGATAGGTGACTATACATCCTTTGTCTCATTAAAACCTGCTTTTCAATCCTGCTTTGATTCAGACTTTAAGGCATATTTTCCAATATATACATAATTCCATAAATATCATCCAGACATATATCTTGCAATGTTTATGAGGCTCAGTATGACGTAAGTTCTATTAGATACCTCACTTGACCTTATTTGGATAAATACCATGAATGCCATGTAATGGCTGTAGTGAGTTTGTTGGGTCTGTCAGCTGCTACTGTTAGGCCTGATCTACACTACAGGGCGGGGGTCAAACTAAGGTACGCGACTTCAGCTACGCGAATATCGCATCTAGATTAGACGCGATAGTTCGAACTCCGAGAAGTCGAACTCTCCGCGTCGACCCGGCGGGTAAGTATGGACCTACCCTTAGAGAACAGTGAACCCTTTGCTCCTTGCAGTTGAGGAGATCTTAGGGTCACAGAGAGCTATAGTCTAGCCAGACAGACCAGCCCACAGAGAATAATGGGCACTTGATGCAACTGAACTACAACTCCCATTATGCACCATGGCAGCTTAAGGAGACACAGATGAATGCCAAACCAATCTGAAACAAAACATTTTGATTCAGCTTCACAAACCAAAGTGTTTTGATTAGGATCAAGCTGACCCAAAACAGAATCTTTTGTTTCAGTTATCCCAAAAGAAAATAGAAATTTTTCAGTAAAATCAAAATTTCTGGAAAACTTTGATTTTACAGAAATTGCATCTTCCATCAAAATATTTTGACAGAAAATTCCCAATTAGTAATGACCAGTAATGTTCTGAGCTGAAATGATTCAAGGGCTGAAGAAAATGCCTTACAATGAGAGATTTAAAGACCTAAATCTGTTTAGCTGATCAAAAAGAAGATTGAGAGGTGACTTGATTATTGTCTAAGTACTGTCACAGGTAGAATTACTGCGTAATAAATGGCTGATTAATCTAGCTGAGAAGGCATAACAAGAACCAGTGACTAAGAAGCAGAAGCCAGACACATTTAAATTGGAAATAAGGCATCATGTTTACAGTAAGTGTGGAAAACTCCCAAAGGAAGGGGTGGATTCTCCATATCTTGATCTCTTCAAGTCAATACTAGATGCCTTTCTGGACTTTATGATTTAGCCAAACACAAGTTATTGGCTAAATCAGGGGTCGACAACCTCTAGCATGTGGCTCACCAACGTAAGCACCCTAGCAGGCCAGGCAAGTTGAATATTTTAGCAAAAATGTTCCTATTTTTCAAAAGCTGAACTTCAAACAGATCTTTCTCATGTATTTTATGTTGATTGTTGTATACTACTTATTGTTATAGTCTAATGCTCAGGCTATGCTAGGCACTTTCCAAACCCAAAAAGGTGAAAGATGTTTGTTCTTAAGAGGCCACAATCTAAGGATAGACAGACAAGTAATTCAGAGATTAGGGAGTAGGGGACAATAATAGGCAGTTCCTGTAGTAGTCAACTTTCTTCTCCCTGAGCAGCATGGCAGAAGCAGTGAGGGACCTGACTGTGGTCAGAGTAGGAGCCTTGTGGAAGTTTATATTTTACATGACTGAAATAATGGCAGACTTAAATCATCCCATCCTTGCAGTTTACACTGTTGTTAGGAAATTCATAATTTTAAGACCAGAAGGAACCATTATAATCATCTAGTCTGACCTCTTGCATAACATAGACCAAAGAACCTTGCCCCATATTTTCTTCTCAAATCCATAATTTCTGTTTATGCTATAGTATATCTTTTAAAAATATATCCAGTCTTGATTTCAAGACTTTATGTGATGGATATTCCACCATGAGCCTAGAATCCTCATTCTGCTTGTGGTCACAGACTGTCATACTCCCTCTGCTTCTGGTTGCAAAGAATGTTTCTTGCTTTTCTCTCATCTCTTGGTCTCAAACTACCAATCCTCTCTTTTCTACTGTCCTGTGTTCCCTTGAAACCAATGAATGTGCCATTTGGGTCAGTGATGCTGCTACCTCAAGCTGGCAGTCCAAGAACTTTTCTGACTCTCTGATGTTAAATACGGTCAATAGGTGCCCTTCAAGATCATAGAATATCAAGGTTGGAAGGGACCTCAGGAGATCATCTAGTCCAAACCCCTGCTCAAAGCAGGACCAGTCCCCAGGCAGATTTTTGCCCCTGATCCCTAAATGGCCCCCTCAACGATTGAACTCATAATCCTTGGTTTAGCAGGCCAATGCTCAAACCACTGAGCTATCCTCCCCCAGTCTCAAATAATTTCCTCAAGTGCAGCCATCAACTTATACTTCATGCACAGGAAGTCTCTGCTTTCAGTCAGGAAAGAGACCATGGCGTGTCCCAATTAAATATGCCTAACATTGTGTACTAGTCTGTGATTCTGGCCCTGCCAATAGAGGTTCACAGTGGGGTACTTCAGAGCAGTGTCACACAGCATTCTAAATGTCCTTGCTTTTGTTGGTTTAATTCAAAAAAACAATTTGTATTCAATGTACATGGGCTTAATTGTCCTTTTAAAGCATAGAATGGTATGACGATGCCTCATGCCTGTGCTCCCCAAAAATTGACATGGGGGAGCAGATCCTGAGCTTCCTGTAGTATTGGAACTGCAAATATATTCATCACTTTCATGGACCATGGGGTAAAGACAAATGCAGACAAGAAATAAGGCATAATGTTTTAACATTGACGGTAGTTAACTATTGGAGCAACTTACCAATGGTTGCTGTGGATTCTCCATCACTGATAATTTTTAAATCAAGATTAGATGTTTCTTTCTAAGAAGCTATGCTCTATTTCAAACAGGAATTAGTTCAGGGAGGTTCTGAGCAAGTACTTAAGCATGTGCATAATTTAAATACATGATTAGTCATACTGTCTTCTGGGACTAATGACATGCTTAAAGAGACATATGTGCTTAAGTACCTTGCTGAATCAGAGCCTTTTTCTCTATTTCTATGAAAGTAAATAGGTCAGTTTGGAATACAGTTGCAGACGCTATGCCGCATTATTAATAGAATAATATTGTCATCATTAGCTATCCTCATACAACATCAGAACACATGTATTCTCATGTTTTGGTGGATGTTGATCAATGAAAGTCTTTGAATACTATAAGAGTGAGAGTTTATTTATTTATTTATTTTTTATTACACAAGATAATTTTATGGTAACAGAGGCTCTTTGAGGCCCTAACAAGTTTAAGGAATGTCAGCATAATTTTAGTTGGTTATCTTGCCCATGTTAAAATTTAGAGACCTAGTACAGTGAAAGGAACGTGAGAAGATACAGTACTTAAACTTGTCATGTGTTGGTGAGTTTGAATTTTAGATTGATCTGTTCTCAGTGCCTTAGCTCAGGAGGGGAAAGATGAGCTAGCCAAAAAAACAATAATACTTGGGGAAGTTCACCCTTAGAGCTGCACCAGGAACAAATCTGCCCCAATAATTGCTATGCTCGTCCTCTTAACTCAGTTTTTGCTATGTTTAGTAGCCATTTTTATATCCTGAAATTGTAGCTCTATCCTTTCAAATCTGGATACACTGGCGGAGAGAAACAGGATGAGATAGCTGAAGAATATGATCATTTACATCCTAATGATTCCATCTTACCTGGTTTGTACTTAAGTAAGCTAACAGCAAAACACTCCCTATAGCATGCAATGACTAATACCTAATAAGAATTTGCCAGAAAACTATATAAAAAACATAAGCTATAAGAATTTTTTATAACTAACAGGAAAGGGTACCTCAATGTCTATTTCAAAGCTGATTTGATGAATACAGAAAAGGTCAAACTAAAAATAACTAGACTGAATCAGTTATAAGTGTAGTAACATATGCCTCATTTAATAATGAACTCTAAATTTGCTCCACAGTTTAAGTAGTATCATGAATGCTAATTCTGACAGTAAAGGGTTATGAACTACCCGTCTGCTCAAGTCTGGCACAAGGTCAGGCAGTTATAGAGCTAATGAAAACCCTGATATGGATGATTGACATGAGTCTGCTAGCTGAAGAAACTGCTGAGGTACTCTAGTGCATTCAAAATGACAGTCTCCTGAAACACCAATTATTACACTCCATTTGTCTATAAAGTCCAAATGCCTCAACGTCAACAGAACTTGGATTCAGAGGCACACAGCAAATAGTAGTTGTACTAAGCTTCCACATATCAAGCACCATGAAAGAGATTCTTGTATGGTTCATGATCCTGATAATTAGCCTAGGACCATTATATTGTGAATATATGATGATGCTTAGAAAGAATTTTTATATATAACTCTGAACATCATGATAGGAGAAAATACATTATTGTTAAACCCTTGTAACTCAAAAAAAGGCAGAACGCAGTTAATACCATTAAATTCGATATTTTAAGTCATTTGAAAAATCTGTATTCCTTTTATATTGTTTGAAACATCTTTGTTCCTTTTATCTCCTACCCTGAACTTCTCTTCCAAACTTTCCCACATCATATGCATTAATTCTCATCTATTTCTTTGCTTTTGAGACCTACCAGCAGTGCTAAGCCTGTGTTTTATTTCACTGGCAGTTTTATATCAGTGATGAGATGTCTTTATGGGGTTGCTGTACTTCCCACATGTCCTAGTTTCAGCAAGACAATCCTGCTTTTCTGAATTTGTTAGATACCATGCAGTGCCCAAGTGCAGCAGAGAATGGATTCTAACTTGTAATCTGGATAACAGTTTCTTCCATGTCTTCACTATTTGTGCCTTCTGACAGCTCTGATCATAGAATCATAGAATTGTAGAACTGGAAGGGACCTCGAGAGGTCATCTAGTCTAGTCCCCTGCACTCACGGCAGGACTAATTATTATCTAGACCATCCCTGACTGGTGTTTGTCTAACCTGCTCTTAAAAATCACCAGTGACGGAGATTCCACAACCTCCCTAGGCAATTTATTCCAGTGCTTAACCACCCTGACAGTTAGGAAGTTTTTGCTAATGTCCAACCTAAACTGCCTTTGCTGCAATTTAAATCTATTGCTTCCTGTCCTTTTCTCAGAGATTAAGAAGACCAATTTTTCTCCTTCCTACTTATAACAACCTTTTATGTACTTGAAACCTGCTATCATGTTCCCTCTCAGTCTTCTCTTCTCCATATTAAACAAACCCAATTTTTTCAGTCTACCCTCACAGGTCGTGTTTTCTAGACATTTAATCATTTTTATTGCTCTTCTCTGGACTTTCTCGTTTGTCCACATCTTTCCTGAAATGTGGCCCCAGAATTGGACACAATACTCCAGTTGAGGCCTAATCAACACGGAGTAAAGTTGAAGAATTACTTCTTGTCTCTTGCTTACAATACTCCTGCTAATACATCTCAGAATGATGTTTGCTTTTTTTCCAACATCATTACACTGTTGCCTTATATTTAGCTTGTGATCCACTATCACCCCCAGGTCCCTTTCCACAGTACTCCTTCCTAGGGGCAATCATTTCCCATTTTGTATGTGTGCAACTGTTTGTTCCTTACTAAGTGGAGTACTTTGCATAATGTCACTTCCTCCTCTCTGGAAACCTAGGGGTTTGTATCTACAGAAATTAAGCAGAGCTTTCTCTAAAGCCTGACTGTGATTCAGCAAACACTGTTTAAAAATATGCAGAGTGGCAATAATAGTGTGAGGTCTGGAAATTTTTTTACCACATGGCTCACCCAGGAGACCACCCTTTTTCCAGTCTGTAAAGTCAGAGGATGTAAAGAATGCTTAGAAACAATCATCAGCAGTAAAGGTAGATAAGCTTCTGGAAACAATTAAACAGCACCAGATTACCCACATGAAGTGGGTAGTCCAGGAAGTATGTAAAATAAAAACTTATTTGCGTAGCGTAGTACTTTGCTGGGAGGAGTCTAACATCATTTTCCTCATTTCCCCCACTACATAGTGTCATTTAGACATGGATCTGAGCTGCAGAACTTAATCCTGAATCTGGATTTCCAATATCTCAAAGTTCAGAGAACAGTTCTGGTCTGGGGTTTGGGTTCAAATAGAAGCCAGTTGTGCAATTTTGATCTAGATTTAGGTTCTGAACTCTCCTAACATTTATGGAAGTTCCAGACCAAGTTTGGTTATAGGTCCAATTCTAGACAATTTTCTCCTTTCTCACCCTAGTTATATATTTTTTTCATTTCCCAAGTACCCACAGGGTAGACTTTAGTAGCAGAGCCAAATTACAAATAGCATAAACCCAGACTTTCAGGTAAGAACCTGATTTCAAAGGATATGAAGACTCTGGTGGATTATTTTTTTAAAAAATCTTTCTTGCCCAACAACAGCAAATCTGTGGAGTGGGTAGGAGAGCAGGGGAAGAGGTCTCACTAGACCTAGTGGTGCAAGTTGTTTTTAAGACCAGGGAAGTGGTTAGGTTTTGAGGTCCATAACACATCTCAGCCCTAGGCTTCATGTAGTCTTTATGGCTGGGTGGAAATCTGTAAACAAGCATAAACATCACATCATACACCTCAGCAAAACTTCTCATATGTCAGTTTATTTTCAAGCCATTTTTATTTGGCTTTAAAGTAACTTATAGCTGACATTTCAACATCTCCCTTCATCCAGGCTTCAATGATCATGCATTGTCACTTCTTATATACACCTCATAACTGTTATTAACACATCCTTGTGACACAACCCCTACTCCTACATTATCCATGACTCCTACAAGCTACTAGCTAGTCTACTATCAATCGCATCGTTGTATATGAAAGATTAAGAGGCAATCCGCAAAATACTGTTAATAAAAATTAGAAAAATAAGTGATTATTCTGCAATCCTCACTCACATTGAGAGTACCTTCCTCCATTAATAGCCCCCCCATGCATTGCTACCTAGTGTAGAAAGGGTAACAGAATCTAGCCCTGAATATTGAATCATTGCTAATTAAATTTGGTTCCCAAAAAAATCTTGTTATTAGAATTCTAGGAGAAAGGCTTCAATCTTCCTCATAACCCACTAGCATGGACTCTTACATCTCACTGACTTCAATAGAATTACACATGTTCATGGATCTATGAGTGAATCTTGACTAGAATTACTGATGGGTAGAGGGCTTCACATTAGTAGATCCTTGCATAGGATTGGGGCCTAAATAAAGAAAACACAATGAATACGTAAATAGCAATACAATAATTCAAAATATCATGAGTGAAGTAGTATTTTTAGAGGAAACAGGTATGATAAGCCTAGTTTTCTAAATATATAGGCAGGCATATATTATAGTCCTTTTATTTGTAATTAAAGTTATCTTGCAAATAGTGTAGTAGTTTTGAGAGATGTGATGTACAGGTCTATGTTTAGTTTCTTTGGAGGGGCCACTGTTACAACGTCAGCACCCTGGTAACTAAATCAATTTCCTAATCAGATTTAGACTTATGTTTCCAGGAAAATATGTCTGCATGCTGCAAGCTAATTCTGTACGGGAAAAACCAGTTATATCAACAATTGGCAATTTGTATGTGTAATTAGTGTGATTGTACTTTGTATAGTGGTAACTGTGTGCACATTTTTTCTGAAAATTTAGCTTTGAGCTACAGTGTTATATAGACATGAATAACTGCTCTGATATGCACACTCCAAAATTATTGGGATAAAACTATATTTAGGGGTATATTTGGAGATGAATCAGCAGCAAAATCCCTACTTAGCACCACAGTGCTCTGAATCCATTTGTTTACCTCCAACAATATTCATGATTTCCCTCATTTTCTTCACTAGTCACAGAAATGTTGGCTCTAAGGGACCTCAATAGGTCATCTAGTCCAGTCACCTACAAGAGGCAGGACTAAGTATTATCTAGACCCATCCCTGACAGCTGCTTGTCTAACCTGTACTTTAAAATCTCCAATAACAGAGATTCCACAGCCTCCCTAGGTAATTGTTCCAGTGCTTAACTGCCCTGACAGTTAGGAAGGTTTTCCTAATGGCTAACCTAAATTTCTCTTGCTGCAATTCAAGCCCTGTCTTCAGTGAATAAGGACAACAACTTATCACCCTCATCTTTACAACAACCTTTTATTATCTAGAATACTGTAATCATGTCCCACCTCAGTCTTCTCTTCTCCAAACTAAACAGACTTATTCTTTCTCAATCTTTCTTGAAGGTCAGGTTTTCTAGACCTTTAATCATCTTTGTTGCTCTCCTCTGGACATTCTCTTATCTGTCCACAACTTTCCCTGAAGTGTGGTGCCCAGAACTGGATACAGTATTTCACTTGAGGCCCCATCAGTGCTGAGTGGAGTGGAAGGTTTACTTCTTATGTCTTGCTTACAACATTCCTGCTAATACATTCCAGAATGGTGTTTTTTTGCAACAGTATTACATTTCTGACTCAGATTTCATTTGTGATCCATTAAAACATCCAGATCGTTTTCTGCAGTACTCCTGCCTAGGCAGTCTTTTCCCATTTTTTATTTGTGCAACTGATTGTTCCTTCCTAAGTGTAGTACATTGCATTAGTACTTATTGAAGTTCATCCTATTTATTTCAGACCATTTCTCCAGTTTTTCAAGACCATTTTGAACTGTAATCCATAGCACTTGCAACCCATCCCCGCTTGGTATCATTCACAAACTTTATAAAGGTACTCTCTATGCCATTATCCAAATCATTTATGAAGATACTAAATAGAACCTGCCCCAGCAGAGATTCCTGTGAATCCGCATTCAATATGCCCTTCCATCTTGAATGTGAATAATTGATAACAACTCTCTGATGATGGTTTTCCAACCAGTTGTGCACCTAGCTTATAGTAGGTTCATCTAGGCTCTATTTCCCTAATTTACTCATGAGAAGGTTATGAGAAACAGCATCAAAAGCTATACTAAAGTCTAGATATATCACATCTACTGATACCCCTCTATCCACAAGGCTTCTTACCCTGTCAAAAAGCATATTAGGTTGATTTGACATGATTTGTTCTTGACAAATTCATGTTAATTGTTACTTATCACCTTATTACCCTCTAGATGCTTAAAATGTATTGTTTGGTTATTTGCTTCATTATCTTTCCATTTTCCTTTTTCACCTTTTGTCAACTCACAGTCCTCTATCAGCTTTTTGTCTCATGGCTTTTTGGTACAAATGTTTATCTGCTTAAAATATCTGTGTATAGTAAATGCTCAAGTATGTTTTTAGGGTGTATATATTATGGACAACCCCACTCCCCCCTCCACCCCGCCCTGCAACAATTATCAGATTCTCTGAGATGGGCACCCTTTTGGTTAAAACACTGGAGATTGGACTGGAGATCACCAAAATTAGAGGAATGAGCTGCCACAGCATGAGCTAAAGAGCCGACCTACCCTAGGTAGAACTGTAATGGAATCATGTTTCCTATGGATCAAGCAAAGCAGGGGACCTACAAAATGCACTCACCAATAAGTTATACTACTACAATCACTTTGTAGCTTGGCTGAAATCTATAAGAATTCTTATTGTTTCCATACTTCTGCATGAAATGTTTTGGTCCCGTCTCCTGACCTCAGCATTATACTGAGTATCTGAACTAGTGGTATTTCTCCATATTGTTCCTTCTCTAACCTGATGCCCTTCAAAGCTCCATGTCACTTGCAGTTGAAGGAAGTCAAAGGACAAAACTCCTCCCTGAGTCCATCAAAGCTGATCCTTAACCCATTCACTAATGGCCACTACAGATACAACCCCTGTGCAATGGTTGTTTTTACCAGTGATACTTAACATTTGGCTTTACAGTCGATCATTGCATGTTACTTTTTCTTCATTATGTATCTGATGCATGATGCAGCTGTGATCTAGTGAATTTGTGCAAATGAAATGTTTTTAAGTGACAAGAGGCATTCCCTCCCCAGTGTCTGAACAAGTGGTCTGTACAGCATGCCCAGTTCCACAAAGTGAGGGAGAAAAATGGAATAAAGAATTAAACCCAGGTCTCTGAGCAACACCAGTTTGTCCAATCTATAGCACCCTTTTTTGCAACAAGATAAAGATAAAATCAGAGCCAAAGAAATAAATATAGATATTCCTTGCAGAAAATATATAAAGCATTCTTTGTGAGGGTCTGTACCAAGACTCTCCATGTGCTTTAAACAGCAGCTTAATAGTCTTCCTCTAGACCACTTTACTACAGACAATAAATGAAAACTTTTCAGGGCTACTCAACCTGCAAATTTCCACGGTGATTACGCACAAGGTTATTTATTCAGCACAGATGTTTCTGTAATTATGATACATTGAGAAAATGTATAGTGTTCAGAGGTTGATGAATGCCCACATCCCACCTATATGGCCCTGGTATCGTGTGTAATCAGCAATTAATATTAAGAAATGGAAGAAATCTTGGCCAGTTCCAGAAGATCTTCTTGAACATTTATTTTTCTTGCACTGTCTGTGCTTCTTTAGATTTGTTTCTGAGTTTGTTAGAAGGAGCTAACTACAGCTGCAATGTTGGCTAAGAGAAGTGAGACCTAACACTCAACTAGACAGCAGTTCTGTCTGCAGCACAATGACTTCTGAAGGTCTCATCCAATCAAACCCAAAATTGCAGGGAATATTCAAGGTGTCAATTGGTGTCAAAATCCCATTGATTTTGATGACAATTTGAACTCCAGAAAAATCTGATTTCAACTAAAATCAGGTGATTAGAAAATTTGCCTCTGGTATCACAATCCCACTGGGGGGCTTCTGGATGCTATAAAATAAATAGGGAACACAGATCCTCTGGCTTGGGGACACAAGGAGAATGTTGTTGTTTTTTGACATGAGGGAAACGGGAGACACAGAGCCCCTAAAATGGAGGTGAGAATAGTAGACCTTGGTATCAGGGAGAGGGAAATGGGGGGCACAGAGAGGCCTTAGAATGGAGAGGGAGAATGGGGGATCTTGGTATGCAGGGATGGGGATTTGGAAGGTGCACAGAGCCTATCATGGGGGAAGGAGCAAATGGGAGAATACACAAGTTTAGGGTGAAGGGACGGGAGGGTGGGACACAGAGTTTGGGTATGGGAAGAGCTGGTTGGAAATTTTCCGGTAGAAAACATCTGGGGAAATGCTGAACCTGGCATTGGAAACCAGGCAGGCTGGCAATTTGCTTCCAGCCCACCAGCCAATGAGGAGCCCCTGCTGTGTGCAATGAGGTTGATCTACAGCAGCAATGAACTGTGTTACCACCAGTAAACTAGAACCAACCGCATTGCCAAAATGACACAAATAGGAGGATTATATTAACAGTTAGAAACTTTAGTGTTGGATTAATTCACTCCAGGGCTTAGATACACCCTAACATTGGACCTCCCAGGGTTCCACCCTTCTGACCTTGCCCCCAGGCTGTTGCTGTGCCCCAACTGGACTGGCAGTGACAAGAGGAGGGATCCCCATGAGTGACAGAAGAATCTCCCTCCCCTTGAAATCAGCAGTGGTCCCTTTTCCCATCACAGAGGCAGAAGTGACAGCAACATCCCCTGCCCAACCCCAAATATCTACCTCAGCAGCCAGGTTGTATCTGCTTGAGGGTGGGCCAGGCCCACTGCCCTCTTCTTCTTTGGTCACATACAAAATCCTCTGCTGGAGTGGTGTTGACAGGGCCCTTTATAGCAATGGATTTTGGAGTTAACACCCCCTTGAGATGCTGGGAGCAGTTCATAGTCTCAGATCTATTTGTTTTAGGCTGTCTGCAGACCAGTTCAGATTTCTCTGCACTGGTTACACATGGGCCACATTTCCAAGCTTTTCTTTGGTCTTAATCTTGCCCTGGGAATCATATCATGATCAGTAGCCAAATCTGTATCCATAATTCTGTATATCTACCTCATATTCTTCTTTGCACCAATACCTAAAAAGACCATACACAATAAACATAAATTAAGATCAAGCTAAAAGGGGGCATATTAAAGAATCATAAAACATAAATATTTTAAACGTATGAATTTCAGTATAAAGAGGTAATGTGACTCAATATTTTCAAAATTTAGCAAAGTTGCCTTTTTTGAGAGTTGTGGCACTAGAAATGTGCATAAAGTAAAGGGCCTAATTCTGTACTCCATTGCCCCAGTTTTACACCAATGTAACTCCATTCATTTCAGTGGTGTTACACCAATATTAAACTGGTATTGCAGAAAGGTATTGCATAATCAGGCCAGTACTGAATGAGAGAGCTGAGCTTTAGGTACCAGATGGATGGATGGAGTGATCTGATTACAACACAAGTATTTTGGTAATGTTTAGATAGGTCACTCTCACATCTAGTATGATACACAGTATGTAAGAATGCCTTGTGACAGCTCCTACTGACTCAGAAATGACTCCTGCTGACTGAGAAATGTTTATGACAGCTCCTATTGACCCAGCCAGAAGGAAGTATCCCTTTAGCTCACCTTGGATATGGTGCCTGCAAAAACAAGAGGTCTAGGTCAGGGCTGAGATGCATCGTTTTGTAGCTTGTTTGCACCAAATCAGGTCACAAGCTCCAGGCTTCCTCTGGTTAGTTAACCTACCTTGGCATATCTCAACATGACCATATCTAATTGTTTTTAAAGAACCAGTTAAGAATATCAAAGATGAAGTCCCTCCTCCCCATTCTCCCTCACTCAGAATTGTTTATTTACAGTCCACAATGTTCAGATTCTTTTTATATTTGCATATAAAATTTCAACAACAACAACAACAAAAAACAGTCATGAAAAATCCATGTCAGAAGAAATATGACTCTCACTATTTATATGGGGCTATATACAAAGCCATGGCTGGCTACATATCTGAGACTGTATGTGTATGTGCCGTGATGGGAGACTGTGGCTATTCTCTTGCTCTGGGTCATAGAGCTCTGTCCTTCTTAGTTCATCAGCTGTCTGGGTCTCTGCACTGTCATCTCTTGCAACTTCTGCCAAGTGAAAAGAGAAAAAAAGACACAGTGAAGGAGAAAAACAGTTCAAGAATCAATACTACAGCCACTGACCAAGAACAGCAGATGAAACAAACAGCTGGAAATGAATGATGTGCTGAAACACACAGCTGCAGGTGAGATCAATATTATGCCTTTTAAACTTGTCTTTTTGCCTTCTTTCCTTGCATGCTATTAAAATGTACTGACCAACAAAAATGGCCAGTTTTAATCAGAATTAGTCTCCTTTAAATTTGTTGACATGCAGATTTGAGTATTCCCTATGCTTCCTTGTTTGCAACTAAAATGACTTCAGAATAATCAAATGTAATTGTTCATTTGTTACATGGATAGAATTCATGTTATATTCATTTTTAGGCCTTTAATGAGTCACAATGAATCATATAATATGTTTCTCTGTGATTTAGGCACACTTTCTTAATAATTTTTATCGAAATCAGACCAAAGAAGGCCTAAACTTTTTTATAATATAAAATTTCAGGTGGGTGACACATACAAGTCCACTGTGTGATTCTATAGCTATATATAAAAATATTCTCATTTTTAAGAAGCTTTAGCACAGGGGTTGGCAACCTCTGGCACGCAGCTCGCCAGGGTAAGCACCCTGGTGGGCCGGGCCAGTTTGTTTACCTGCTGCGTTGGCAGGTTCAGCTGATCGCGGCTCCCCCTGGCCGCGGTTCGCCGTCCCAGGCCAATGGGAGCGGCGGGAAGTGGCACAGGCAAGGGATGTGCTGGCCGCGGCTTCCCGCCACCCCCATTGGCCTGGGACGGCAAACCACGGCCAGTGTGAGCGTGATTGGCTGAACCTGCCAACGCGACAGGTAAACAAACTGGTCCGGCCCACCAAGGTGCTTACCATGGTGAGCCGCGTGCCAGAGGTTGCCGACCCCTGCTTTAGCACCTCTGTTCTTGAAGCAGGGACTTGAATTTTGGCAGGGAGGTCACATTGGTGCCAGGAATATGCCTTTTGCCATCAAAGTAAAAATTTGCTCTAATCTGGCCAAATTATAAACCTCTAAAAAAATCTCAGTTTGCACATGCTCAGTAGAGACTTCTTAGTGTTGTCAGCTTTTGGGACAGGGATGGTATTTCTGTTTTATGTTGGACAGCAGCTATGTAACTTTAGCTCCCCTGTGGTCAAGATGGAGTCTGCTCTGCAGGCAGCTCTGGCCAAGAAAAGGTGAATGCAGTAATGCAGCAGGGAAAGTCTCATCCATCCCAGGGGCACCTGTTCCAACCGCCCCAGAGTGAACATACACACACCGGAATAGTACAGTGAATATAGGAAAGGGAAATATTTATTCACAGAGGGATGTATGGAGAAAAACGACAGGAGGAAAAATAGGGGGTGCAGTAAAACAGGGTTACGTCCAACACAAGTCCCCAGAGGTCCAGTGGTGCCACAGTCTGAAAGGGGCAAACAATGAGCAGTGTGTCTTCACACAGAGTTCAGGAGTCCTGAGCAAACTTCCACTCTGGCAGTGAGTTTTGGGTGCTCCTGGTTGTCTTTGACGCCAATGAACTTTCCCTCAACAAGCCCCCCTGGTGCCCTCTTCTGTCGCTCTCTGAAAAGCCACACAGAATGACAACCTCCCCACTTAACTAGCTACAGCCTCCCTCTTTATTCCAGTAAGCCCCAGTACTCACAGCTGCATAGGTCTGGGCAACAGTTATACTGGGTCCAGCTCTGGTTTGTCCTTCTCAGGTGATTCCTCCCTGGCACAATGATCCTCCTGGCTCATCCTGAGTCCCTGGTCAGCCACTTTGTCCCTACCAGGCTTTCGGCAGGTTCTCAGCTGCTTCGCTATGCTGCTGCATTTCTTCTGTCTGGAGCTCCAAACACACATCCTGTTACTCTCCCTCTCTCCATGACTCCCCCCCCGACCAAAAAAAACCCCAACAACACTACCTTGTCCTGGAAAAATCAGCACTTCCTCCCCTCATGACAAAGACTTAAAGGGGCCATGTTCTGTAAATCCCAAAGAGGTTACACCTAGAACAATGTGGTTCTGGTCCATGACCAGGGCTCCTAAGCCCTATAGTATATGCACATGAAATTAAAGACTGCCGCACAATGCACAGAAGGGGGCTGAGTGAAGGTTTGTGACAGAGCAATTTCCTACAATATACTTGAAAGATCTTATTGCATTATGTTTGTGTATTATTGAGGCCAGGGTTGTATGTAACCTCTTGAGGGGGCAGATGTGACAGATGAAAGCCCTGTGAGTTCAAAAACTATATTGAAAATTTGCCAGAAAAGTATGGCCTTTGGGGACAATAAGTGTTAAGTGGATTGCATGGGGAATCCCTAGGGAAAGATTTATGCAAATTATCCAACTCTGGTTATGCAAAAACCCAGCCTTTGAAGTTACACCATGAGGAGAGGGTCTTTGTTGATTACTGTTACAGAAGGTGAAAGTCAAAGGCCTGAAATGTATAAAGACATGGCTAAACTCCCCAGCCTAGGTCTGGTTCTAGCTGTAAAATGGATGAACTTGTAACCACAGGGAAAACTCAGTTGTGGGTATTGAAGGACAGAAACCTACCAGAGCCCTAGGCTAATGACATCTGACCTGCTTTTTAGCATGTGTGTTGATTCTTTCATTGTTTCAATACGTTTTCTTTGTAATGCTTTTACCTTCAGAATAAATGTGTTTGCTCAAAAGGAGCTCTGTGGTAACTTACAACTGATGTTAGTCTGGTTAGGCATTCTGGCATGATGGAGATATCACAGCGTAAATCAAGGAGCAATACAGCCTTATAACCCCTGATCAGAAGGGCATGAGATGCATGTGTTCACCCAGGAGAGCTGATGACTGGGAGCTGGAAACCTTTAAATGGATGCCTTTGGTGGATCACAGACAGGGAATACAGGTGCTACTGCCCTGAAACTGTGACAAGATTTCACAGACATTTCTAATTTTGAGTGTTGACTTTGCAAGGTTACGTTTTTTTTTTATGTAGCTCCTCCGTGATGTATGGCTCAAATGTCTTCCCTCACGTCTGTTACTTCTCTCTTCAGTAACCTCACAGTTAGATCCTGGGTTCTTTGTTGTGACTCCTCTGTGCAAGGTAACCCTCACCTCACTGTGCCTGGGACACTAGGAGTGCTGTCACTTGGGAAAATGACTAATGCTATCACTCTTAACAAGGAATATAACCCCATATATGGACTAATGCATTAATATAAACTCCAACAAATGAAATGCCACACTCATAAATAACAATATAACAAAAGGAACTTTATTGGGGGCAGGGGAAAAAAGTCTTTATGGAATAAAAGGGATAAGATTAACTAATAATTGCTAATAATACAACAAATTCCCCACCTCGCACCATTCTCAACTGTACCTTAGCCCCAACTTTCTCCCTGCACCTTCCAGGCAGATGGAATGTGGAGGATGATTCCAGAAATGAGTGTAGCAGTGCTAACTTGACCGGTTTAAAGAGACTGAAAATGGCTCTCTTACCATATTTCACCCCTGAATGGGAAAGGGTTCTCTCTTGGCAACCTGGCCTAGAGTCCTGTGTAGGTCTCAGCTGGTTCTAGGTAGGCAACACCAGACTGGTTTTCTGCCTCCATGGATGCAGGAATCTGCAGGGCTGGAACCATTGCACACTGGATCCCATAGAAATTCAACATCTCCCTTTGTTAATCAAAAACTCCCTAAGCTGTTTTGCTGCTCTCTCAGCTTCAAACTCGCTTAGTTCTTACATTGGAAAAGCAGCCACCACATTAGGATAACTTTTCAAGTGCATGTGGAATAACAGGAAACTGACATTGAACACCAAGATAGGTTCTACTAGATGTGTGGTTTGAGCATGCTGCTGTATGATTGTGAAGCCTGGACCACCTACAGCAGACATGAGAGGTTAAACCCCTTCCATAACCTCTGTCTTCAACATATTCTAAATATCACATTGGAAAATAAGTTCCTGACACCAAAGTATTTGAGAAAGCAAAACTTCAAAGTCAAATTACTATTCTCAAACCCAGACATCTCCATTGGTTTGGTCATCTGCACCAGATGGATGCATTCCAAAGGCTCTCCTGTATGGAGAACTCATGGATGTTGCAAGGCTACTTAGCTGACCTAGGCTTAGGCTGCAGGAGGGACTTTAAATATTGATACCACAAGCTGTGAAGATGAAGCTAGCAATAGGCTGTGCTGGAAGTCTGTGCTGTGCCTAGGGAGTCAAAAAAACTAAAGAGTGATGGTTGAGAGAGAGGAAAATGAAGAGAGTGAAGAGGAAAGCTCAGCAGGCCTCAAGTACTAGTAGTTCTCCAACTTTATCTCCTGGCCCTGTGCCTTGCAGCTGCATTATTTGTGGCAAGGACTGTCACTTGAGAATTGGACTTTTTATCCACTTGTGTTGCTGCAGCATCACACAGTAACTGAACTGCTTTGGTGTGTGTACCGTCAACTTTTTGAGACAGACCATTGCCATTCCTGATTCATGTATATATAAATGAAGAAGGCCCACTGCAGTATTCAGATCACTATTCAGATGCTTCCTTAAAGAACCTGAAGAAAATCAGTATAGTGTACTATAATGTACATTATATACACATACCAATTAGAGCAAAATATGTATATTGTTCTCATTTTTTTAAAAGGTACTTTAGTGTATAGGAAATATTTGACTTGTGATCAGAATTCTGTGGTGGGCATTCTTCCATTATACATGATAACAGTGGTCTTGCAGTCAGCACATCTTTATTTTCAGCTTACATATTCCAAAAATCCTAACCTTTAAAATAAAATTAAAAAAAAAGTAAGTGTATTTTATTCATGGCTTGGCGTTTTGCAGTACTGTGTGATTGACACAGAAAGAAATATTATGTTGTACTTTTCTATGGAAGACAGGCCCAGGGCTATTCATATGAGAGAACTAATAACCATGCTGGCAAAAGAAATTTCTTATTAAAACCTTGTTAAAGAACTACAATAATTCATTAAGGGTTATATCATTATAAAAATCCATCATGGTTATCGACTGCTTCCTGGGGCTCCGGTTTAGTAAAGTTTGACATGACCTTTATGCTCTGAAATTAGGTAAAGCTAAAAATGATTTATGCACCAAAAATGTTAGACATTTTATAAAGCACAAAAATAACGATGCACAGCTTCCCTAACCTTGCGGTACCTCAGGGGTTCACAGCCCTGAAAAAGGAGTTTAAAAATGGACAGTTTAAAACCTTCTATATTCAATCAGTAAAATCCTAGTTCCAATACAATAAGTGGGATCATAATTGTCAGTGGAAGCAGGATTTGGCCCATGAAAAACAGTCGAATGAAAAGAACTAAAGGCAACATGAAACTGGACTGATTAAATGAGACCAGGAAAAACACCAGATGTGAGCAAACATGCTGATTTAAAATGTCATGGTAAGATTGAAAGCAAAGTATTTTGCAGGACTAATTCCTTTCCTCGCTCCATGCACAGTTTCGCTTCTGGCTAAAATTATGGAAATCTTCTCCTGGCAAAAACTTTTTATTTAAAATGCAATTAGGAAAATGGGAACAGGTGAAGTGTAAGTTTATTTAAGGTGCCCTCAAAAAAGTGACAAACATGCCGCAGACATGTACCAAATCCATGCCCTAAGAATTCATTGGTCTTGCTATGCAGTGCACTATGCTCACTAGGAACTTCAATGTAACATAGAATCTGGAATTCAGACCCACTCCAAAAGTGAATGCTCCTATAACCAGAGCAAAGGAGAATCTCTGTTAGCTGTTAACATGCTAGGTTTAGGATGAAATGAGCTGTTCTGACTCCATCTAGTAGTGAGCAGTGGTGCACATACACAGCAGCCAGTCCGTTACTGATCATCAGCGAAATATCTTTGTAGTAAGTACACAATTTTTCAGACATATCATTAAAATCAATGCTCAATTTTATTACATACCAATGTAATTACTTACAGAATGTGCAAACTTGTTAATTATTGCCATTCATGCTGACATTAATACAAATATAAAAAACTAACTGGCACACTTGTCGGCTCTGTCACTGACAGGCCAAGGGCTGAATGAGTCACGGAAATTGAAATAACCTCTCATCTTAGAGATGATCTCTCTCAATCAGAACTGAGGCACATTGGCAGGGGCCGTGTGAGGAAACAAGCACTATTGCTGCTTGTTGCTGAGCTTGGTAGTTGTTGTGTTTTGAGGGGTTTTGTTTTGTTTTTTGTTCTTTTTGTTTGTCAGAGAAGGGATTTTGGTTTGTAGGACTGTCAATCACACATCTTCTTTGGATACTAAATTCACCCATATATGGATAAATATGTGCTCACTGAAGATTTAAAAAAAATGCAATATACATATAAGAGTCCAGTAGCACCTTAAAGATTAACAGATATTTTTGGGCATAAGCTTTCATGGGTAAAAACCCCACTTCTTCAGATACATGGAGTGAAAATTACAGATGCAGGCATTATTATACTGACACATGAAGAGAAGGGAGTATCTGACAAGTGGAGAAACAGCGTTGGCAGGGCCAATTCAGTCAGGGTGGATGTAGTCCACTCCCAATAATTGATGAGGAGATGTCAATTCCAGGAGAGGCAAAGTTGCTTTTGTAGTGAGCCAGTCACTCCCAGTCCCTATTCAAGCCCAAATTAATGGTGTTAAATTTGCAAATGAATTTTAGTTCTGCAGTTTCTCTTTGAAGTCTGTTTCTGAAGTTTTTTTTGTTGAAGAATGGCTATTTTAAAATCTGTTATAGAATGTCCAGGGAGACTGAAGTGTTCTCCTATTGACTTTTGTATGTTACCATTCCTGATGTCCGCTTTGTGTCCATTTATTCTTATACGTAGAGACTGTCCAATTTGGCCAATGTACATGGCAGAGAGGCATTGCTGGCACATGATGACATATATAACATTAGTAGATGTGCAGGTGAATGAGTCCCTGATGGTGTGGCTGATGTGGTTGGGTCCCAGGAACCAGTCCCTGTAACAAACCTCATTGTCTGCTTTGTCCCCATATCTACTTTAGTGACACCATCAGTGGACTCAACCACATCAGCCACTACAAAAACAACTTTGCCTCTCCTGGATCCTTCTCATCAATTATGTGTAGTCCACATCCACCCTGATTGAATCACCCACCCTTGTGTCTCTAAAATCCTTGGACCAAAACAACAATACTGCATATAAAACACACAAAAATTTGGCTACAACAGTACTGCATATAATAACCCATGTTATGCTCAATAGAATATGCCCAACAAAACTACACTTCAATACATAAGTGATCCATGTCATCCATTAGTCACTGCTTTAGATACAATTATGAATGAATTCAGCAGAGGCTTGGAATTGTAACATACATTAATTCTACCTTGGAGTAATATTAGGTTTTGCTCAATGTACACCTGTGGACATTTCAAACAGTACACTTAAAGGAGGTGGACCCAAATATGCATGGTGTGTTGTATATGACCTTTTCTATGTGTAACTGGAAAGGGAGAATGCAGCATGTTCTGACCACACCTTCATTTTGCATAACCAAGCCCAAGTATGCCATGGACGTAGAACAGACACTACCTCTTTTGTTGCAACTTCTATTCTGATACCACAAGCTGAATTTGATAATTGGCTTTAACAGTGAAACCCTGAACCCTGAACTGAATCTATTCACTAGGTGGCAGAGAATGGAATAACAGTTAAGCAAACTCTAAAGTACTTAAACAATTATGAGTAAATAGAAATTCTGCATTGTGACAACTCAACTAACTAGTTCCTTTATCATGTGATAATTCTGTAACTGTTATGTTAGTATATAGATCTGTTTGTTAGCCTGGGATAGAATTTTGGGTTTGACTTTTTGATACTCTTATACTAATATGTGTAAACAAAGGACAAAGACACTGTGATGTTGCTTCTGCCTAGTCAGATGGATTTGTTAGTACAATGGGAACAGATAAGAGCCATTAAAGTGTTACTCAGAGCACACTTTAAGATCACCTCAACCCCATCTCAGGGCAAAGTCAAGCAACCAGTCGGGTGGGGCAAAGGAGCTTGTGGAGGGGGGCGAGGTTTAAAACAGTAAAAAAAGAAATGCCTATGCCTGACAGGAGCACAACTTCACTCCTTACCCTTCCCTTGGGGTACAAAAGAGGTGGGATGAAGACCCCAGACCCAAAATGGAACATGACTCTAAATTGTAAGGGGTGGGACTGTGGGTGTCCGTTTCAGGTATAATTATACCTCCTGAGGAGAGGAGGGAGAGGAACTGGGAAACAAGGTTCCGTGGCGTCAGAGTTATGGGACACATGTTTTCTGGAAACTAACCCCAATAAACTTTGCATTGTTTGCACTTTGGACTTCTGATCTTCTGCTCTCTGTCTGCGTGACAAGAACCAGGGGAGAGGGTGAAGGGGAAGCCCTGTAACACATTATAACCACCATTCTTCTGACTTGGGTAGTTTAGACTACACAACTGTAGAGCATACTAAGAGGACATACATTAAAATTAATGACCCTATTTATTTCAGTAACCTGTGAGAGAGAAAGTCACACATATTCACAGTAGGTGGCATCCCCACCTATTTTAGCTCAAAATACTGGGAGGAGGTGGGAAGAACAATAGTTACTTGGTGTGAGGAAGGGATTAGTAAAACATTTATTTATAGTTTAAGCCTGGGATTTTCAAAGGAACTTTAAAGAGTTAGGGGCCCAAATCCCATTTAAATTCAATAGAAGTTGGGTACCTAAGGCACTTTGGCTTATTTGAAAATCCCTCTATATTTCCTGAGCTTGATATAAAGGATCATTTTCATGGTAAGTAACAATGAAGAAAGAGTATCAGAGGGGTAGCCATGTTAGTCTGCATCTGTAAAAAGCAACAAAGAGTCCTGTGGAACCTTATAGACTAAAAGATTTATTGGAGCATAAGCATGCATCTGACAAAGTGGGTATTCACCCACGAAAGCTTATGCCCCAATACATCTGTTAGTCTATAAGGTGCCACAGGACTCTTTGTTGCTTTTTAATGAAGAAAGAGACCATTTTTTTCTTCAGAGATGAAAATACTGTCCCATCACCTCTAACTATTAAAATATTGGCTGTTGTTACTAACTGCTTAATATCAAATGAAAACACCTCTGTACCAAATAAGTGTATGTTACGTAGATCCATTTATCCATATTTGATACATGCCACATGGTGACATATTTTTTTAGCTTTAGTTCAGTGGGATTGTAGGGCAGCGGTGTGGTTCCCCAGTGCTCCAGAGAGGGACCAGCTCCACCGGACACCAGAGTGGGCAGAGCCAGAGCACTCCAAGCCCGCCCCCCAGAGGGTCAGAGGTCAGATAGGAAGTATAAGAGCTCAACCCCAGAGCTCACTCAGGAGGCAGCCGCTGGAGAGGCCAGACACCCCTGGACAAGCTCCTGCCAGGGAGACGCTAACAATCAGCTGCGGACCTGGAGACTGGCCTGACCGGCTGACACTCGACACAGACTAGCGTGTGGGAGAGTTGCCGAGCCTACCCCTTGCCGCTACCCATAAGAGGCACAGAGCCTACCCCTCGCCAGCTACCCAGAAGAGGTGCTGAGCCTACCCCCTTACCAGATACCCCGAGGATCCAATGGTGATCACCCCCCTGAGGACACCACCTTGACTCAGGTACCCAGAGGAAGAGTTGGGAAGTAGCCGGGGGCAGCCAACCTGAGTCTGGCTGCAATACAGCCGGAACTTATGTCAGTGTGTTGCGGCCAGGATCCCCGCTGACACAGCAGCGGGTCTGTGGCCGCTGCTAGGGCCCCGAACTTGGATGCAGTGGAGTGGAAGGGCCTGCGTCCCCCTGTCACCCAACATGTGGGTGGACAGTCTCCCCCTCTCACAGGCTGCTTAGAAGCCTGGGTGTGCTATTTACCTGTGGTTGCTCAGCACCTGCCTAAGGGCCTGAGCCTTGGACACTTTGCAGCCCCGCCGTGGCCCAGGGCCTGGGCCTGTTGACTATATAAACTGCTGCTCAGCCCCTGCCTGAGGGCCTTTGACTCTTTCAAAGGGACCATTCAAGGTGAAGTGGCCCCTCAAATAGTAGGGAGGAAAGGAAGGGGGAGAAACAACTGACGGAGTTTGTTAGTAATAGGGTGACCATATTTCCCTAAACTGAAAATGGGACTCCTGGTAAGAGATGATCAGTGCTCAGGGGAGTTTACTTACAGTATGCAAAAAACATAAGGCAGTTTCATATATTTTATATATATATGTTCATATATTTCATGGTTTCATATATTTTACTTAAAACTCAGTGGTTACTAGGATTGTTCCTCATCTTGCCATTCTTTAGGGTGTGAAGCTGCTTGATATCAGCTATATTTCTCAGAAGCTGCTATTTTTCTGAGGGTTTGCTTGTCTTTCAGCAACTTGTTGTAGAATGCAGTACAGTGTAGAGAAAAGTTAACGTGCACACACAAGACAGTCTTCATGGTGCAGACATTCAGATGTGATTTTTCAGGAGACCACACATGATTCATAATTGAAAAAATACGTTCAACAGGTGCTGTAGTACCAGGCAGACACAGCACAAATTCCACAGCCTTAGCTAGATGTGAGTATTGTACTGCATTACAGTCCCTCTCTCAAAAAATCTTCTGCTGCCTTTTGGTGATGGGCGTTCTCTGATGATTCCAGTCTGAAAGACAACTGGAGAAAATTGATTTTGCACTATACCACTCGTCGAAGAGATGATTCTCATACAACATATTTAAGGTGGGAAACTGGTGTGGCATGCAGTGAGGCTGTCCTGCATTTGCTCCCACTGCAGCATATTCCTCAGCAGAGCCCACTAAAACTTTTTGGTGCACTCAAAGGCAGGGTGCTCTAAGTAGGACAATCATGTTATGTAAAAATTGTCAACTACATCGTAAAACTCCCTTTCTTTCATTTGCCCACATTCTACAAGAGCATGCAGTAAGTTCTTCACGTCTGTTGTGACAGATCTTTCTCCAAGCCTCTCCGATAACATATTTGCAATGCAACTTCTGTCACTAACAAATCGTTTTTCTCTATCATCTCTGTTATGTTTTGGTACATGGCAATTTGTTTGTTGGCAAATGGAAGCCACAGTTGAGTGGCAGGATCATCAAAGAGCTTCTTTAGCAGTGTCGGGCATTTATCTTGAGAAAGAAAATATGCTTTAAGCCCATCAAAAATCAACAAAATCCTGTGTATTTCTGGTCCCAGTGAGAGGAATTGCATGCTGCCATGCTCTTCAACAAACACCGTGTAGATATGAAAGTATTTGTAAATCTTTACAGCAAAGCTCTCCACATCTAAAGGAAGACAGTCAATTGCAGTTTGGAGGTAGTTATGCACAATATGTGCATCACACCCAATACCAAAGATCTCTTTTCCTAAGTTGACCTGGAACTTTTGCCACAAATTGATAACATCTGGCACCCCCAAAGTTAGTATTGGTATTGTCTGCACAAATTCCAACAATCTTGCTGCTAAGAGAGTACTTACTTCTCAATCACTTGCTGGATGACTGCACACTGCAAATCTGATGTTTCTCTGGGGTAGAGACAAAAAGTGAATAATTTTTTGCAAACACCAGTCAGTGGGAGAAAATACCATGTAATAACAGGAAATAGTTTTTGCTCCTTTTTGTTCGATGCATCCACACTAAGCGTAATAAGGGAACACTTGTCCAACTCAAGCTGCACTTCTTTAATAGATAAAGGGGCTAAGACGTTGCAAACAATTGCCTGAGATTTTGTGCAAGCAGATGAAAACTTAAATTGGTACAGTTTCCTAATGAATTGTGATGTACAGTCACTAGACCAGAAACTGTGTCCGTGCCTCACTGAGTAGTAAGCAAACACTCTCTCACTGGCAAAAACTTTTTCAGCTTCTGTGTCTTGCCTCAGAAAAAGTCCTGAAACTCTTGGTGTTAAACACTTACTTTTATCAGCATCTCTGTGTTTCTTGCTTTGAAGGTGCTGGGTAATGTCATTTTGAATGCCGTGGGCAATGGAGAAATGTGCTCCACCTGTCTCGCATACAACTTTGCTTTTGTCCAATGTTGAAATGTCTTTTTTTTAAAAACTAGAACTATTTTTGGAGGTCTTCATTAAAATTACACAGATGTTTCCTAGACCATATGCAAACTATTGATTCTTCTAAGGACACAGGTCACACAAGCGCCCTCTCCCCACAAAAGTAACAAAAGCATCACCTGGCAATATCATGTGATTGGTGGCAGTACTTCCTTCACAGCAATGGAGAGCATCAGCTGCTTGCTGGGGTGCCTAGCTCTGAAGACAGCGCCCCCACCAGCAGCAGCACAGAAGTAAAGGTAGCATGAACATAAGAATGGCCATACTGGGTCAGACCAAAGGCCCATCTAGCCCAGTATCATGTCTTCCGACAGGGGCCAATGCCAGATGCCCAAGAGGGAATGAACAGAACAGGTAATCATCAAGTGATCCATTCCCTGTTGCTCATTCCCAGCTTCTGGCAAACAGAGGCTAGGGACATCATCCCCACCCATCCTGGCTAATAGCCATTGATGGGTCTATCCTCCATGAATTTATCTAGTTCTTTTTTGAGCCCTGTTGTAGTCTTGGCCTTCACAACATCCTCTGCAAAGAGTTCCACAGGTTGACTGTGCTTGTGTGAAGAAATACTTCATGGTGGTATTGCTACCCTCAGGGCCGGCTCCAGTTTTTTTGCTGCCCCAAGCAAAAAAAAAAAATGGATTGCCGAATGCTGCCGCCGCAGTAAAGTGCCACCCCAAAGGGCTGGAATGCTTCCCCTTGAAAAGTGCCGCCCCAAAGGGCTGGAATGCTTCCCCTTGAAAAGTGCCGCCCCAAGTACATGCTTGGAACGCTGGTGCCTAGAGCCGGCTCTGGCTGCCCTTACTTCTAACCCAACCAGCCCTTGAGAAAGGAGAACATGTGTGAATGAGCTGTCTATGCTCCTTGTAGGGATTTTTTGGATAAATGATGTCAGTCTGCCCCTAGCTGGAACCCTGCTCCTGACGGCCCTGTTTTGCTGAACCAATTCCTTGCTATCTCCAAGCAGAGATGAAAGTCATCTGGTATGGTCCAGTACAGCATACCAGTAAGAAAGTGCTGACCCTACTGGCTGGGTCACTGAAGGGGAAAAGGGGCAGCTGCCCCGGGGCTCCGGCAGCAATTTAAAGGGCATGGGCCAGGCAGCATTGAAGGGCTGGATGGGGGATTTTGGCCTGAGGACCTGCCCCTTCCGGGGGCCCAGAGCTGCCCGCCCCCACCTTGCCCAGGACCCTGGCCACTCTGCGTACCAGTAAATCATTTAAGTTACTTTCACCCCTGTCTCCAAGTCAAATGGTTTACACCAGACAGCTATGTGCCCTGATAAATCTGCTACTTAGACACCAGGGTAGAATTTATTTGCAAGTGTTCCTTCACAAGGCATTCTCTGAACACTGCCTCAGACCAGCATCTGAATACAGCTCTCTGCCTCTACTGCAGGCAGCCTGTTTTTTTGGCTCAGGGGGACTCTTAGCTACCACAAAATATGCAATTAAAAACCCTTCCTATTTCAAACTGACTCATCACTCAGGCTCCCAAGCTAGGCAAACATTGGAGCTGTGACGAGGCCATCACGCTGCTTTCAGCATGCAGCTGCAAGCCAGCTAACCAACAAAAATCAGTGTTTACAAATTACAGCACCACCACTAACCCCCATCGGTTTGCCAGCGTGCGGCATCCTTCAACCCTGCTAATGCTGACAATCCAGTTAGCCATGCTTTGTGCCCATCAATAAATGGGGTTCCTACCTTCTCGTTACTGACCTTGTACTGAGTGGATAGGGAAATTAATTTAGTGCTTCTATACAGCCTCCTGGTTAAGTTGCTCAAAGCATTCTATATTGAGCCGCACAGTAAGGAAGGCTCAGACTCTGAGGCAGTGCAGAAGTAAGGGTGCCAATACCATGTCACCCTTACTTCTCTGCTCTGCCTTGTAGTTGGCAAGTGGGGTTGCTGCCCAGGGGTCAGTTCTGAAAGCAGCACTTCCTGCCAGTAGCACATTTCTCTGCTGCTGCTGGCGGGCATCGCTGCCTTCAGAGTTGATGCCCCTGGCAACAGCGCAACTGTCCGCTCTCCACTCTGTCACTCTACTCTTTGTGCATCCTGCTTAAAGACCAGTGACTGCAGTCACTGAACTCAGGGAGGAGTGCACCATTCTACTGTGTGCAGCGCACTCATTTTACCAGAACATCAGGCTGCTTGGGAAGGGATTATACATCTATGAGGCACAATCGTTTAAGTAAACTCCTCACTATCCTGTGATGCAAGCAGTGGATAGCTGTCCCAGGTTGACCCAGACATAGGAACTACCTGTAGTGTCGGGCTGGAGAGCAGGGGCTGCTGCCCGGGGAGGAAGGCTTGAGAGCAGCAAATTTCTCTGATCATGCTGCTGATGGGCAGCACTGCCTTCAGAACTGACCCCCCGCAGCAGCTGCTGCTCTCTGCTCTGCCTGGCAACTGGAGAGCAGGCGCTGCTGCCCGGGGGACAGATTTGAAGGTAGTGCTTCTCTGATGCTGTACCTGCCTTCAGAGCTGACCCCTGGCAGCAGCCTCTGCTCTCCACTCTGCCTTGCAGCCGGAGAGAGGGGGCGGCTGCTGCCCGGGGGAACAGCTCTGAAGGCAGCGCTGCCTGCGCAAATCAGAGACAAATGCCCAGCTTTAGTGAAAAGGTTGGGATGGCCAGAAAAGAGCTGAAAAAGGGGACTATCCCAGACAAAATGGGATATATGATCATCCTAGTTAGTGAGTCACAGATTGTCGTAATAAGTCATAAATCCAGTGTCTTTATTTAGTCCATGATTTTTAGTGTCTAGCGAAGTTAAGAATTTAACCTCTCAGGCTCGCCTTTTTGAAAGTGTTGTGCAGGTTTCCTTTGAGGATGAGGATTGGGAAGACAGATGGGGAGGAGAAAGCTTCCAGAAGTGAAGTGGCCACTGGAGCTTGAACCATGGCCCTGCCCATCTTTGGAGCTCCTTCCCCCCAAAGCTCCACCTCTGCGCTGCCCTTTCCCCGAGTCAGTGCCCTCACACCACCTCTTCCCCACAGACTCTGCCCTCGCACCATCCCCCCAGGCCACGCCCCATTCCACCCTTCCTCCCAAAGTCCTACCCCTGCCCCTTCACCTGAGTCCCCGCCCTCACACCACCCCTTTCGCAGAGCCTCTGCCCTCGCACCATCCCCCCAAAGCCACACCCCTGTGCCACCCTTCCCCTAAAGCCCCACCCCCACCCCTGCCTCTTCACCCGAGTCCCCAGCCTCGCACCGCCTCTTTCCCCCAATACCCCATTTGCTCTTCTGCACCCCCTCTGCCCAACTCACTTGCCCTTATGGCCGTTAAAAAGTGATGGGGCCATGACCCCCTGGCCTCCCCTGTTCCAGCATCCCGAGGTCAGATACAGAGTGATGGCTTTGTGAAAAGTGTTCACCCACCGGTTATGGGGTGTTTTTTTGTCTTTTATCGTTTTCCTGTGTGAGTTCATTTGAGAGCGTAGTGATTGTCTGGTTTTACCCACATTGTTGATGTTGAGGCATTTAGTGCACTGTATGCGCGATACCACGTATTGTGATAGACATGTTTAGGACCTATGGATCTTGAAAGGTACACTGTGGAGGGTGCTGATCGTTGTAGCAGTGTACATATGTTTGCTTCTGTTGTTCTGGCAGGGTCTTGTGCTGCTTTGCATTGGTATGTCTGGTCTGTAATCATAAACTGAATAAAGACACTGGATTTATGGCTTATTATAACAATCTCTAACCCACTAAAAATCAGTCCCCCTCCCCCCCCGCTTCCTTTTCTCCCTATGACTGGAGAGGGGTTAACAGGCCCCTTCATCTTGAATGGTCCCTTGCATTAATTATAAGACAATTTGTTCAAATTTGTATTTAGCCGTGAAACTTTGAGTTTGTTTTCCAGATTTGAAGAAGAGCCCTGTGTAAGTTCAAAAGCTTGTCTCTCTCACCAACAGAAATTGACCCAATCAAAGATACTACCTCACCCACCTTATCTCTCTACGGGTTATTATGTCTACTCTGAGACAGTTTCAGCCTGTCGTCTTTGACTGCTTAGATACTTGTCTGGATGAGGTGGTGATTTTTACTCCTATGTACTGCTTGCTGTTATGTCCCTGTTATAATTTCTCAGTACACACTGTGCAAGTGATGTTTTCCTCAAAGTAACCTCTTTTATTTCTGTTCCTCTGAATTACATAGTGTGCAATAAACACTGCTATGCCCGTGCACCTGGGATGTTAATTCAAACACTGCAAATCTAGTTATTCCAACATCTCTTAGTTACATAGTAATTCTAAGTTTCACATGGCTGTTAGGCTGTTATGTTCCCTTCATATGCTACTGGCAACTAGGGTCCTATGCGGTATGACTTGCTATCATATACTGCAGGCTGCTGTCACAGTGATGTTCAGTATAGTGTGCTGTTAACCACAAAGAGGTCAACAGAGCAGATTCACTGATGTGTATCTGCTGGCATCTCTTCTTTCTGCTACTGGAAAGTTCTCTAGCTTGCATTCGTTCCTAGGTGACATCATTCCTATGAGACCAAATGTTTCCACAGCTTTTCAATTATCACCTTTCTCTCTTGTTGGGGCATGGATTTCTTCAGGCAACAAAATTCAGTTCTGATTCTGGATTCAAGTTCCTGTATGGTTTAAGGGAATATTTCCATTTTACTTGCTTTTTTTATTGAGCATCTGGTCCTGCATAACAGTTGCTTCCACTGAAATGGAGGGAGAAGAAGGGGGGCCATGTGTAGCGGCTGCATAATAGGCCCTCCTTCCTACTCCAGTTAAACATATTTTGGGGGCATTTCTCCCTTCCATACCCTTTTGTGCTAAAGGGAATGCTCTGGCCTGTATGTAAGGTGCTTAGACTAAGTGCCTTTAATGATGGGGGCTCTAGAAATAAAATCTGAATAATTCACCATCGCATTTAACAATACATTATGGCTGAGATTTCTAAAGCCAACCAAGGAATTTGGCTGTCCAGTGGGCATTCCTGGTTGGCTTTGAAAATCTCAGCCTGCAACCCCCCATTTTTCCTTTCTTCTCCCAAACACTACCGTATCTTTCTATCACTCTTTGCCTTACATGCTTTGTGCTCCATTCACCAGACCACCTGGATTTTTTCAGTTAGTATGTATTTCCCTTATATGAAGCCTTCTTTAATTGACTCTGTAGCAGTGGTGGATGTGGAGTTGGTCTGTAATAATTTGAGTACTATGTGTTAACCTGGTTATTGGGCTGCTTTTTATCTGAATATATTGGTTTAAGTTTAAAAGAGGGTTGTTGAGAAAACAAGTGGGAAGGAGAAAGGATGGCTGAACATAATCCATCCCTCTGTAAACACTTGAGCATTGTTAAGAGACAAAGCCAGGAAAAGCTGAGAAATACAAGAGATCAAAAGAACTCTAGTGGGGTTTAAAGTGGGGAGGAACTGTTCAGGAGACTCAGACTGAGACTGAGGCACCCACTGAGGGTGTCTAATGGAGTTATGCCTGCCTGGGTTGCCATCATGGGATGATAAGCCTTTAAGTAAGATGAATAAGCATGTAGATTGTTTTAAAATCTTTTTTAAACAAAAAAGCATTTTCTCTAATGCTTTGTTCTACCGTTAAATGCACACCACTTTGGT